>NW_004797344.1:1297202-1303116 GCF_000002075.1 Aplysia californica
ACTACTACTGCTACTACTACTACTACTATTACTACTACTACTACTGCTACTACTACTACTACTACTGCTACTACTACTACTACTACTACTACTACTACTACTACTACTACTACACTACTACTACTACTACTACTACTACTACTACTACTGCTACTACTACTGCTACTACTACTACTACTGCTACTACTACTACTACTACTACTACTACTACTACTACTACTACTACACTACTACTACTACTACTACTACTACTACTACTACTGCTACTACTACTGCTACTACTACTACTACTGCTACTACTACTACTACTACTACTACTACTGCTACTACTACTTCTAGAAGTAAGACAAACACATTTAGTGATAATAATGGGATTGGGGATGATGGTTAATGCAATAAATACATATGATGGTGACGATGGTGGTGATGGTGTTGATGATGAGGATAATGATGATGATGATGACAATAATGATGGTGATGGTGCTGATGATGATAGTTCTTGTAATTTTATACGTCAGTGTTTCCAACGTAATTCAACACCTTTTTCGACATCTGCAATTACATACCATTTTCGTTTTAAAAAAAGATGATAAATAACAAAATTAATACACCTAAGTCAATGATTCACCATAGAACCTGTCATTCAGTTACGCCAAAAAATACTATACATGTATTAGGAGACAAAGAGAGTAGCGAGAAAGAACAGAAGTGGACCCTACCAGAGTGGAGCCATCCAACCATAACAACAACTGAAACGAGGCCCGCCAACGCCAGGGCACTCAATCACCCCTAAGTCAGTCAATTTCCCAAGCGCAACTGTCCCTTCTAAAAAGTCGATAATATTTATCGTTATTGTTACTGAACCTTCCCTTGGAAATCCACCTAAGTAGGGCGTCCCACGGCTTGTTGTAGCGATCGGCCAATAACTCGTGTTTCCACATCGAGCGGTGTTTCTTTTACTGGGATGTTATTGGACGCACGCCTCATTGAGCGATCACCGGCCAGCAGATAATTGTGCACGCTTTTCCTCATGCCATTTCGCTAAAATCAGGGGGAAAACCCAAACGAGAGTTATTGAGATGACGACATGAAATATTGAGACCGTAACGTATGAGTGTTCGACAATCAACAACTGATAATTTTTCTTCTGGAAATTTCTAGGGGGGGGGGGGGCGAAATAATGAAGTAGCAAAAATGAAATAAAATGGCCGGGTTAGTTATGATTATAATAATGTAGCAAAATAGATGATTACAAAATAGGAAATAAGGATGTAGAATAATTATGGTGCAAGTTGGAGGTGGTTTATAACAGACTGTCAGAAGGTTTTTTTTCTTCTCTATTTCAGACTGCATGTGTCGATGCAGAATGGATTACGAATGGTTAGGTGGTGTTGCTGACCCTATTTTTGACTGCATTGTGAAACTGTGCTAAAATGTAATAAAGGTATTTCAAGAAATAAAGATTACCTAGTATAACACTGATTGTTGCAATACAAGAAGCAAATATTGGGTTAAAAAGAAGGCTGAGGGCAGGTGGTCAGTTTTAGCCAAATACATTATATTTGTGGCATCGTCAAACTCGTAAATCAAAAGGACAGACTTCTCTGTTGTGTAAAAGTGAAAAATCATTGAGATTGTCTTAGTAAATAACGTATTAGACGATAACTGAATTTCTCGCACACATCCTGGGTGACGCAAGGATAGACCCCCCCCCAAAAAAAAACAACAACAACAAAACAAACAAAACAACAACAACAAAATCCACCCCCCCCCACAAAAAAACAAAAAATAAGAACAAAACACCCCACAAAAAAACGTTGACATTGTCATGATGTATTTTATAACCACAGCAATATTAATGATGAGGCTAAAACAGCACGTCCCTGATGATCATGCTATTATGATGGCATGTAAATAAATTAATTGCTAACAACAACCCCACCCCCTTTAAAAACCCCCCAAAAAACATAATAATAAAAAAAAATTAAAAGTTTCCTGTTGAAATAAAACACTGCCGTTTTTAAAAAAAATTTCACTATAAGAGTGAAATGTTTTCGACTTCAATTATGGATGTCTAAATGTAGAGAAGCATGGTAATAATATCATTGATTTGAACTTTGAAAGAGAGAGAGAGAGAGAGAGAGAGAGAGAGAGAGAGAGAGAGAGAGAGAGAGAGAGAGAGACAGACAGAGAGACAGACAGACAGACAGACAGACAGACAGACAGACAGACAGACAGACAGACAGACAGACAGACAGACAGACAGACAGACAAACAGACAGGGCAAAGCATTTCCAGAAATTTTGAGACGTCATTTTAAAATTATAAAACATTCAATAACTTTTCAAATCGACTCCTTTCACGGGTATGTCGTTATGTCAACTCTCAAGAGACAGGTTTATCTTGTAAATGTCGGTGGCCGAAATTCTGGCCATATGAGATAATCTATTTGTGGCCATGTTGGAGTTCAGCCAGTTTGATAGATTATTCTTACTCCAGCGTATGGCGACGTTAGGTGCACATTCAGAGCTCGAGATAAATATGAAGTTGTAACAGTTTAGAGTCTTTATCGGATCAGGAGCAAAAAGTGAACATAAACAGAAGGGAATGATACGAGAATATGAGTGTTACAAATTTACTTGTATAAAGGGATAAAGGACGGGTTGGCCTTCTTGGTATTAATTTAATGATTTCGTTTTTATTATTCGTATATTTATTTCAAGTTGTATGACTCAGGTTGTTATGGCTGGACGCTGCTACGAGTTGCTAGTGCATCATAAACGTACAAATAGATACAGATAAAGATAACATCTTTAAGGGAAATAGGCAGATGCAAGGACAGATAGGCAGACGACCAGCCAGCCAGCCAGCCAGCCAGACAGATTGATTGCGCATTGATTATAATACTTTTGCTAGTTGAAATTACCTTTGCAAATAGATTATACACAATTTATTATGATATCCCTCCTGCCCCCCCCCCCCCCCCCAATCAAACCCTCTAGACCAATTTAGAGGCGGGCTGCTTCAACAGTGTCTCTGTGGGCAACTCAGACCGAGTGAAATGCAACGTCTGACTCAACAACATACACTTTAGAAAAGGGGATTGGAACTCGCGTCTTGTGCACACACCAATGTTCGGCCTGACCATTGCTTGCACTAGCGCCTCCGCACTTTTGAAGGTTGTGGAAAACCATTTCGGAAAACGGAATAGAAGAATAGTGGTCCTTAATTATTTGCCCTCAATCCGGTAATTCGTTTTTCGGGGTGCAGTTCTACGGTCGAGTGGTTTGTGGGCTTCGGTTACAAGAATCGAGCAATGCTGATGACGCATCGTATAGATAAGCGGTCACTGGGTTGTGTACTCTATGATATTATTGATTAACATTAATTGATTTATGCGTACCAATTTACACGCACTTGCCAGTTCTCCCTATTTATTTCCTTTACAGGGATCAACAATTGTTGGTACTTTCTTCTCCTTGTACAAAAAAAAAAGAAGTATAATAACCGGATAACCAGATTTGTAAATCAGGTTTCGCTCAGTTCTAATGCGCAGTGTTATGTTTATTAGCCCTGAGCTCATATCCAAATAATCCGGTGCTGGATGATACATTACAGTGGCCCGAGAGAGAGAGCCTATTTGAGGTGTTTGTCGGGACGAGAGACAGGGACATCGTCCTTGGGCCAGGTGTTTGCCTCAAATTGCTTGCTCACCGCTGGACCACCAATTGCACGGCATTCTCTGTATAATCCTAGCTCTATCTGTGAGTGCAGCGGAGTATGTGTGCGGGAGGATGTGTGGTCGAGGATTTGTGTGTGTGTGTGTGTGTGTGTGTGTGTGTGTGTGTGTGTGTGTGTGTGTGTGTGTGTGTGTGAGTGTGTGTATG
The DNA here is from genome assembly GCF_000002075.1 of Aplysia californica. Lineage (NCBI taxonomy): Eukaryota > Metazoa > Mollusca > Gastropoda > Aplysiida > Aplysiidae > Aplysia > Aplysia californica. The sequence continues at coordinate 1,301,090 of NW_004797344.1, forward strand.
TGTGTGTGTGTGTTTTCTAGGAGGATGAGTGTACATGCCCATGTGTGTTCTGCGTATATTTGCTTTGATGACACGCGTACAAACAGGAACACACCTTGAAAGAGAGAGAGATAGATAGATAGATAGATAGATAGAGAGAGAGAGAGAGAGAGAGAGAGAGAGAGAGAGAGAGAGAGAGAGATAGAGAAAGGGAGAGAGATGCACAGAGAGAGAGAAAGAGAAAGAAAGAGACCGAGAGAGAGAGAGAGAGAGAGAGAGAGAGAGAGAGAAAGTCAACATTAATGGAACGGGGGGGGGGGGGTGTTGTTTGAATAAAACCTTACGCGTCCGGCAATTGATCACGGCGTGCATCTGTCCAGGATATTTAATTGAAGAGCTCTTAATTAACGTCGTTGTTCTAGGTAACCTTCCTCCCCACCCCCATCTCTTCCACTAAATAAATACAGCGAGTTACCCTTGGCCTCTCTGGATATACACTTTGCGAAAAAAAACAGGCTCAGGGTCACTTGGGATTAATTCAGGTCAGGGACATGAAATATTTCATGAGAATTGTGTAAAGATTGATCATATTATATATTTTAATATTGCTTTTTTATATTCTTTAGTGCACTTGGCAATCAAAGTTCAACTTTCAAGATACAAAAATAATCTTTGTTTTGTGTGGTTTCTGTTTTAAATAGTTTCTTAAAAATCATTGTAACTCTTTGTTAGGGGGCTCTCGTGCCCTAGATGTTGTGGTGTTCGCCTCTAAATAGAAGGTCCTGGTTCGAATCCGGGTAACGAAGAGAACAATTTTCTTCTCTAAAATTGTCCCCTTTCACCCCCTTTCCTGCTCTCTTGCATTGTTCTGTTGCCTGCTATTGTCTCTACTTTCTACCCCCTCCCCCTCACCTCCTTTGCCCCCTCCTCTGGGCTGCTGACTCTTTCTGCAGCATTTCTACTGCTACTCCTTGACTCCTTCTTAATGCTATCTTTAACCCCTGATCTTCTTGTAGGAAAGCCGACATCTAGCCTTCCCGGACAGAGGCGACAAAATTTCTGTGGTCATTTGTGCAAGTTGCGCACGTTAAAGATTCCTTGGTAGTCTAAAATCGATAAGAGTAGTCTTCGACCGCCACGCGGGCAAAATTCAAAAGTTTCCTACTAACTGAAAAAAGTTTAATGTGTCCCGCGCACTCATATGGCCTAATGCAGTTGCGAGCCACGTACAACACTTAGAAAAAACAACAACAAGCAAAATAAAAAAAACTCTTTGTTATCAGGGATGTCTCTCGAAAAACAGAAACGATTTCAAATTGTTCAAAACAGTGTTGTGCATTTTGTTTTTACAGAAAAAACCTCGGTTACACCTCTTTTACCGCGTCGTGTTGTGAAAAGAAATTTGTACAAGTTGACAACTATATTATGTCACAAATATTTTTAATGATATTTATCAAACCTGATGAAGCAGTGCATTTCAGGTTAACAAAAACAATTTCTATTACCACCAATAAAACGAAAAGCAATGATAAAAAGGGACATAGCATTTCATGGCCTCAAACCCTGGAATATATTGCCTGGTAATTGGTCGCTTTTGAGCATAAAGGGGCTATCCCGAAAAACGCTGTTTTGAGAAAATCGGAAGTAAAGTTTTTGGAACCTTGTTCAATTTCTTTAAAAGACCTATAACCAAACAAAAATACACACCTATGAAACCAAACTTCTCCTTTAGGCAGGACAATGCTCTTTTTTTGTTGTAAGTCAAGATTTCTGCAAACCTCCAAAATCTGGGTTAGCCCGCTTGTCCTTAAAAGCGACCAATTTAAAAAAGGACACATTAATTTTAATGCGTTCAAGAGTCAGCTCAAATCAATTCTCATTTCAGATTTAAAAGATACATATAGATTTTAAGTCAGAACACAATGTACTGCTTATGTGTTGTTGTTGGTTTTATGTAAATGTAAAGCTTTTTTTTTCTTTTTCAAATCGATAATGAGCCTTTTATAATAATAATATTATCATCATTATTATCATCATTACAATGATTA
>NW_004797344.1:1305330-1317780 GCF_000002075.1 Aplysia californica
AGAGAGAGAGAGAGAGGGGGGGGGTGCGGTTTGGGGTAGAGACAGGGACAGAGACAGATATAAAAGTCAGAGAAAAAGAAAGAGAGATAAAGAGACAGAGACAGAGACAAAGAGCTTTAGAGAAAGATGAAAGAGCGGTTATATGCCTAAAAGGAAAGAGACAAAACAAACGTGAAATATGGATACAAAATAATATGGGTCATAGGAGGGGTGTGGGTGCGGAGGAGGGCTTAGAAAAGGAATCACTGGAACTATATTAAGTTCAGGCTAACGCAAAGTAGCCTACCTAACCTGCAGGCTAGAATCGAAGATCAATTAAATAACAAGCAAGGTAGACCGCGGGCTGGACTCTGTAATAGAACTTTCACAGTTGGCATAGGTGGCTGGAGGCGTTGCCGGCCAGATCAATACTAACATAGGTGTCGATGGGGGTTATTTGCAGACCCCTGGGTCTTAGGTACTCTATTTATTTTTCTTGTTGGTGCAGCTTCGTAGCATTAGCAACCTCGCTGTCAGACTTGATTGTATGATATAATAGTATGGTGTGGTATGGTGGTGGTTTTACGATGCTTTCTGCCGAATCTGATTCATTTATAAACAAACAGAAATAAGATTTATGAAGAGACTTTCGAAGAACTCATAAAAGATCAAGTTCAAAGATAACCACTGTGGGATTCGAACCTGGATTTCCTATAGTAAAATTGAGCACGTTATCTACTATATTGCAAGAAAAATGAACATACAAAAGATCAACTTATTATGAAAGTTAGCATTAATTACTTGATTATGATCCCACTGAAGTAGATTATGAAGTGGAGATACAAATCGACAGGAAAAAAAAACAACTCGCAACCGACAAATAGATATGTGGACAGAAAGGCAGACTGGCAAACTGATACATTATTATTGTTTAACGAAATAAATAGATGATAGACAGACAAAAAAAGAGAAAGACAAACAGACAGACAGACAGGTAGCCCGAATGATAGATAATTAGATATAGATAGATAGATAGATAGATAGATAGATAGATAGATAGATAGATAGATAGATAGATTGTATCACCATGTTCCACATGTTCATAAGTAATGATAGTTAGCTAGCAAAAGCAAAAGAATGAAAATATTATCGTTTAGTTTTAATCGTGTCTGAGGTAATAGCATTTGCCAGTATTTAAGAAGAAACTGCATTTTATGTTTTACGAATTGTCAAGGATTAATAAACATTTAAAAAAACTATTATTATCAATGGAACTGCGCTTTCTTCTAACACTTTCTGTTAATATAATACGTAGGACCCGTGGAGTAAAAGGACTGGAACGAATGAACCGAGAATAGAAATCAAATTGCTCACCTTATCAATCGATCATTGTACCGTCTAGTGCCCTGTACGATATCACACAAAGCCTGAATATACACAGAAAGTCACGCTGCCCTCCGATCATAATCATAATAATATCATTATCATATCGTGGGAATGTTTCCTTGAGATCTTATAGAACGTTCCCTCACACACGGCCTAGCGATGAGGCACACTGTTATAGTTGTATGTGGGGCCCCGTACGAGTCACTGCCCCAGCCAGGTAAGAAATCTCCCTTTTTCCTGCTATAATCCGGCGACTGCCAACAAAGAAAGGGGCTGGACGAACAGGGCCGGTTTATGCCAAAACCGGATAATGACAACAAGCGCTTTGCGTTTAACAGGAATTTGTTCTGAAATCAAGGAGGACAGTTTGTGGTTCGGAATAAGTAATATGACTGTATGGTTGTTTATTGATTGAGAGCAAAACATTTAGCATCTGCCATCCCGCTAGAGTTGTGCCAGGTGTATGAAGCCTCCCCCCCCCCCCCCAACCCCCCTCAGACAGAGAAACAGGAAATAGAACAAGAAAACAATTTGAGAAAGTTAACAACACCCCCCCCCCAAAAAAAAAGCCAAATAAAAGTCAAAAGCAAAAATTGCAACAACAGCAACAACAACAACAACAACAACAACAACAACAACAACAACAACAACAACAACAACAACAACAACAACAACATCAACAACAACAACAACAGCAAATCAATAACAAATAAGGTCCTATAAAACATTTATTCGTAGTAAGTTTAGGACATGCGTTCTTCTCTGACCGGTGCCAGAGGTGGGACAAAGTGATTACTCCACCTACAACGTGGTGCAGTTTGAGGCAGACCACATAGGCTGAGTCAGCCCCCCGGCGACGTTCAGAATCAAGGTGGATCAGCCGTACAATGATCATGAGCTTAAGGTTTAAATAGAACTTTGTTGAATTTATGGGATCTCAACGTTTCTTAGCAAAAAACCTCCGAGAAAAGAGAAACAATAATTTGTGTCGCAACTTGGTGGAGTCAGGCGCTCGTCAATTTCTACGCATATGAAGTTATTGGTATCATCTTGAAGCTTCTTTATTAACTTGCTTTCGATGAAAAAAAATCCCATTTATCTTGAATAGACGTGAGGAAGTTTGCTATTGAATGAGGTGGGATTGTCTGGATTCAGAGGTAAAATTAGTGAGAAAATAGTGGCCAAAGTTTGATGATTTCAAAAGCTTGAGAGTCTTTGGAAACTGAAAATTTACATTTGTTTTTGCCTATAATCAACGGTTTCAGTGAAAATCCAAGCAGAAATGTGTTTTAAATGGACATTAACGATGTTGAGCCAAAAAAAAAAAAAAAAAAAATTCCATAAAAATTTCCAAACGGGCGGAAAAATGCCAGTATCTTCGATTTCATTATTTTGACGAGCGCCTGATTTCACCACGATGTCTTACTTTTGTTCTATTCATGGTCAACTCACTGAGGAGGCATGTTCTGGTTACTCGACAAGGTTTGAAGACACGCTGTTTTAGGGCATGATTTCAGTATTCAAACAAACTTCTTATGTTGCTTTTTTTTTCTTTAGTTGAAACTTTAAAACGCAAGCCGCAATAATATTATGCTTACCATGAAAAATGCAAGCTAAAGTTTTTGATTTGCTAATGGTTGTTCAAATCATGCCGAATAGTTTTCATTGGTCTTCTGCTGATGTCCGCTATGTCTTCAAAGTTAACGCAGATTGAAAACATTATGATCAAAATCCTTACATAATGATAACATGAGTATTTAAAAATGTCTTTAGAAAACCGTAATTTCTTTTCCAGTCCTCGAGTGTGACTTGCCATTCAAATATAATTGGATAATCTTTTTCAAAATGAGCTTTAAAAAATGCCATTGAAGGAGTTTGTGGCAGTTTCCAATGCAACATAATCAGAAGCTTTACTTAATGAGTATTCACATTTTAACGAGTCTAAACGTTGTTTTTTTAAATTTCTCTACCGATTTTTAAAGTTCTGCTCTTGTGGCTTCTTCTATTTGATTAAATATTATTATTAAACGTCAAAAACGTATTATCTTATGCAGTTGTGAGCGCCGTATAACACTTACCAAAACAAACAAACAGACATATTTCGTTGTGGAAAAGAAACGTTGAAAGTATCATATTTAAACAAACTGTCATGTGTCTTTCGATTGTGTAAACTGATTAGCTCTGAGGTAGATGCTTGTACAGTCAAAAAAGAAAAGCAAGTTGGATGTAAGTTTTAATTATATCTGAAGAAACAAAAGTAAAATACCACTATGATGTGTACTTTAGCAAGAAAAGATAAACATAACCCTGGAATGGTACGTTTAACCCCACGACCAGAAATAGCGTGCTCTTGCCCCGATTTGTTGTAAAAATGAATTGATGAAAAAAGAAAAATAGCATAAAATTCTTTCCTTTAAAACAATAAAAGCGTATATTAGATATTTGTGAGGCATCGTGGTGGAATCAGGCTCTCCTCAATTTTTGGGCCGGTAGAGTTATTGGCATCATCTTAAAGCTTGTTCACTTGTCTTTATTTGGATGAAAAAATATCCGTTTATCTTAAATACAAGTCGAGATATTTGAGAATGAAGGAGGTGGGGGTCACCTGTTTTCAGAGGTAAAATTAGTGAGAAAATGGCCGCCAAAGATTACTTATTTCCTTAGCTTAAGAGTCCGTGGTAACTGAAAATTTATATCTTTTGTGCCTTAAATAAACGTTTTTCAGAAAAATCCACACAGAAATGAGTTCTTTAATGGGCATGACAGGTGCTGAGCCCAAAAACAAAAATTTGATTACAATTCACAAACCCGCAGAACAATGCAAGTTTCTTCACTTTAATTATTTTGACGAGAGCCTGATTCCACCACGCTGCCTCACATTTGGAGAAATGAGCAAACACAAGAAACTCTTTTCAGCTTGACATTTCTTTGAATCACACGAGATTGTTCTAGCAAACAACAAGCAGACCAAGACAACGATTTATCAACGCCGTGACAGAGACATTGAAAAGTTCAAACTAATATGACTCCATCTCCTTCAATGAATCCCATCCCTCTTTCATAGTTGACCTCCCTCCACAAACCCCGCACTCGCCCTCTTCAATGCTCATATGACTCTCCAATTCCCAATTGTCTGCTCAGTTTCCGCTAGTGTGACTCCTACCCCAGCACCTATTTCAATACCTTCCACCCCCCTCTTCCCCCTTTAGCAAAGAAGGCGATAATTAATTATGATATCTTCCCACTCAACCCAAACCCATAAAGTTCCAATCTGATTGTCACCCCCCCCCCCCCCCCAAATAATTTTTAAAAAAAAAAATGAATAAATAAATAAATAAAACCCCACCAAAACACGCCCACATACACACACATGCACACAAACCAAAAAATGGATTAAATAAATAAATAAATGAATAGACAAATAGATTTTTTTTAATAAAGAAAGAAACAAACGGATGAATGAATGAATGAATGAATGGCATTGAAATGAGAGAGAAAAAAAAAGATAAAGATAACGTCGTGTGGGGTTATGGGAGGGGGTTTTAAACGCCATCGCCCACCTTTGGTCTCACTCTAACAGTCACTGTAAATCCGAAAATAGATACAGACAGGATGACACAACATGAATGCAAAACGTTATCACAGTCTGAAAAGGGTTCCTCTAAAACGTGCACTGCTTACCAAAAATAATATTCAAAGAACTTCACATTCTATAAACCTGCACGCTTTGACCTATTGATGTTGATTCGATCGATATTGATAGTGCTGTATGTGAATATAACACTTTCATAGTTTATGAGGCTATAAAGTGCACAGTCTCAAAGCGAAAAGAGCCAAAGAGGCGCCGATGATTCAGCAACGTGATTTTGATTCAATGCATGATTGATGTATTTTCTGATTACGCAAACATTCTAGTCAAGATAACTGGCCATTCATAGAAAGCCTGACAGAGGCATGTTCTCATGTATTTCTACCAAAATAAAACTCTTCGTTCATATTCTGCTGGTTGAGTTGACGTTCTCTGTATTTTGTTTTGTTTTGTTAGTTTGTATGTTTGTTTTTCCCATTTTTTTGACGTTCACTTTTCATCCCGTTGATTAAGTGAGATCATAACACCAGTTTACGCTTCTTATCTGTATCACTGGGATTTTTGCGTATGAGTGTATGTTTTAATCTGAGCTCTCTGTTGCTTACTAAAGAAAACAACACAGGTAGCAGTATTGACAATCAGATAACAGAAAGAGAAAAATGGAATAGCAGAAAAAACAACAACAACAAAGCACATTATATTAACTATGACGGACGGTTTCTTTGGCATTTAAATTGTACTATTGACGATACACCAATACAATGGGACATATCAATATTATTGAAAATGCAAAGGATGTCCCATGTGCTTGCGAAAGTATAATGTAATGACAGACACATCACAAACACAGACACACATACACACATATACACACACAGACACACAAACACACACACACACACACACACTTTCTCTCTCTCCCTCTCCCTCTCTTTCTCTCTCTCTCTCTCTCTCTCTCTCACTCTCTCTCTCTCTCACTCTCACACACACACACACAGAGGCACGTGATGTTTGTTTTATTCCACATGTTTAACTCAATAAAATTGTAGGGACATGATCACAACAACAGAAGACCAAACTATTCAGGCTCGCGAACCTTCTTACTTTCAATTTGTCGATGAAAAATGAAAGAGTAATATTTGACTGACTTTTATAGGTAGCCTGGACATAAAAGCGGCGATTTTTTTAGCGAACATTGGCATTGCTGTATCTGACAAAATATCTTTCGTTTTAAAAGGTTTCATTTCTTTTAAAATTGATTCCTACTACACGTTCATAAATAGTTTGGCAATATGTTGCATTGCCTAAAGTCTTGCTTGTCAGATGTGTACACGAAATAACGGACTCGAATGAAAATAAATCGGTTCCCCAACAAAAGCGTCGACATAACAGATAACAAACATTACGGTAAGATCAAGTAGTATTAACAATCTCCTCAAGTGGCCTTTAACAAGTTTACAGCTTTGATCTTGACTTCTACCGTATAACACTATAGGCAGTATTAAGTCTTCTTAGCTTCGGGAAAAGTTATAACAGCCATGCGATCGATCAAACAACTATTTATTGTCAAAATCAAAGATCTGCATTTTTACAAACAGGAGACTAAACATTCCCTTTGTCAGGAATTCTTTACCAAGCTCTTGCCTCAGTACGGCAGCCACTTACAATCACATTATCAACAGAGCAGGACAATCGTATCATACTGTGTAAGTGTTAGAACTGTGCGGGACAAACACGCCCTCTATGTCGTCTCTTCCAGCCCGCAGGAGGAACACTTTCACTGGCTGGGACTGGGCGTGAGGCCCCAAACTTTCCTGGCACACTGAGGGAGAGGATTAATGGGTGTACAGTGTAATCCAGCGTGCTACCTGTTTGTTCAGGCGTCCAGGGAGAATTCGGACAATCGTATTATAGATACAATTGGTGGAAAAGAAAACACTCGCCGGATATGATCTATTTGCGCGAGCTCACGAGGGTCATGTTAGGCACTGTTTATATTTTCCCATTGTATAACATTTCTCCCTTCCGAAGAGAAGGAAACTCATCAATCATCTTCAAATTGATGGACATGTGCAGGGAAATCAAAGAAGTCCAAGGGCAACCATGTGTGTTGTGTACTACCAAACATCAGGGACATTTAAAAAGTTAATAGGATTGGTATTAGCTGAGAGAATGACTCGGCAGACTTATGGGGTTGTGAAAGAAAAGACGTTATAATGAAACGAGCTGAAGGAAATGTGTACGTCTATATAATTTAATGCATGATAAATGGTTCTAAAATTTAAGTAAATTTACTTTCCCCCTCTAACAAAATATCACAAGAATAAAAACCATGACAGTTATACTGAAGGGGTTGGGAAGTAATGTAACATGTCGAAGAAGCTCCTCGGCGAGCGGTCAGTAGAGAGAGGCTCATTTCTACACAGCCGAGGGAAAGCTAAGACGGTCAAGGAAATACGAAGCTTGTGCCCAATGAAGCGCATGTCAAGTCTGATGTCAGTAGTGTCAGTAGGACTGTCTCGGTTCCTGATGATTGGTTCTGGGCGGGGGAAGTTACGTCACTGTCTCTTACTCATTTCTTGTCTGTATGTTATGTTGCCTATAAAAATAGAGACCAAGTCATGTTTCTATAAGGAACATTTTACTCCTGCATTGGCCCGTGCATTTTTTAGGGGGGGGGGTTCTAGTGTGGTGTACTACTTCCTTCCTAACAAACACATGTCGTCATTATCTCTCACCCTTCTTCTCTTTGTATGTTACTCTCTTGGGAAACCTCCAGTCTGCGGCAAAACTCTTACTAAGACTAAACTAAAACTCCTGCATCGACACCACAATATAATCATTTACGTTACAGGTTACTTTGACCTTTCTTGTCAGTTGACACCTTAGCCAAGCATTGTGAGCTACTACATCCCAACACAATGACAAATAAAACATTGTATATCGACGAGGGAATCAAACACTGGCCAATGTCAGGGAAGTCGAAGAATATAACGATCAAATCACATAATGCGTTATGGAGCATGTTAACATGGCAATAATAATGATGAGGCTTCTATCATTCTTTTGGTATTCTGATGGTTTGATAACAAATGAACATAGAGGTATTTAGGTTTCTATCAGTACTTGATTAAAATATTTCAGACTCATCATCATCATCATCCAGTGCCAGATCTGCGACAGACATCGGCGATCATGATTTTTCATTCATTCCTTTGCTCGGATGCTCTCAGAAAAGCTACGTTTCCCTGATTTTTCCCTGTTACCCATTTGTTTAGGTTCCCTAAGTATGTATTTCTGGGCCTACCCCTGCCTCGCTTGCCTTCAGTTTTGCCAGTGAGAGCTAGATGTTCAAGACCCTTATGTCTATTCAGGTGTCCCAAAAACTGCATTTGTCGTTTCCTGATTGTTTTTAACATTGAGCGTCCCACGTGGGCTTCATCAAGCACTACCTCATTTGATTTCATTTCCTTTCACGATACTCTTAGCAGTCTCCTAAGAAACCACATTTCTGTTGCCTCTATTTTATTTTCACTGTCTTTAGTGATTGTCCAGCATTCACAGCCATATAGAAGGGTTGACCAAACATAGCATTTCAGGACTTTCATTTTGATGTTCATTGATATGTTTCTATTTTTCAGGATTGGGCTCATTTTATTGAAACTAGCCTTAGCCATTGCAGTTCTCCTTTTTATTTCTGCGGAAGATTTGGCATCAGATGTTATCATATATCCTAGATATTTAAACTGTTGGACTTGTTTTATCTTTTCACCTTTGCTAATGAGATTACAACTAGGATTTGCTGCTTTTTTGGATATTACCATGCATTCTGTTTTCTTTACATTCAACAATAATCCTTTATGTTCACTTTCTTTTACAACAGTATCTAGAAGCATTTGAAGGTCCTTTTCGGAGCCTGCTATTAAAACCGTGTCATCTGCATACCTGATGTTATTAATATTTTCTCCATTAACTTTGAGGCCTATGTTTCTAAGGATTGTTTCACTGTACATGTTAAAGAGGTCTGGTGACATAACACATCCTTGCCTCACTCCTCGCCTAATCTGCTTATATTCACTGTATTCTCCATTAATTCGTACAGCAGCGTTTTGGTCCCAGTACAAATTTCTGATAATTCTTAGATCTTTTCCATCTATGTCTAGCTTTTCCAGTATTTTAAATAGCTCATCATGTCTAACTCTATCGAACGCCTTTGAATAATCTATGAAGCATAAATACAGATCTTTCTGTGCTTCAAAACATCTTTCCATTAACATTTGTAAAGTGAATATAGCATTTCTGGTGCCCTTGTCAGGAACAAAGCCGAATTGCGTTTTAGATATCTCTGGTCTTACACTTCTTCTCAATCTTCCCATTATTACTCGCAACAATATTTTTGTAAAATGACTCATAAGGCTAATTGTTCTATGCATATCACACTCAGTGGCACCATCAGTTTTTATAGCTTTACCTAAAACACCAGGTGCCACTGAGTGGCAGACTACAAAGGCATTAAGCTGCCTTTCTAAATATACACTCCACAATGCAAAGGCCCATCGAAATGAATGATTAAAATTCCGTTTTTTTATTATTAAAAAACAACAACACCAAAACAAACAAACAAAACAACAAAATCCCACAAGATATCGAGCCGTTCACATTTTCTGAATCAACGTGTATACACTGATTCGGCCGCAAAAGGGAAGGTTAAAGAAATAACCACTAAGGCAAATATATTACAAAACAAACACACAATAAACAGACACTCGACCAAAAAGCATACTATCTAAGAGCCTTACCAGCAGCTGTGATAATAACTTCCAATCTTCCACTTTTGGCGCCACTCGCTGGGAGTACTAGAGACTCAGGCAAGAAGGTGGAGTCGACTGGTGGTGGTGGTCCGCCCTGGAAGCGATGCTCTTCTCAATCCGGCGTCATCAAGCGGATCGATTCACTCGATACGGCAAAAAATCGGATCAAAATGGATACCTGCTAATCAATAGCACCAACTTTGGATCGATGAATGACGACGGGCAGAGGGAATGTCGGTGACTTCTGAAGCCAGTTTCTGGGCAGGGGAGTCGCCACCTCCTGAAGGACAGATTTCCCCATGATTGTTCAGAGAGTAAGAGATGGTTTGACTCAAAAAGGAGAGAGAGAGAGAGAGAGAGAGAGAGAGAGAGAGAGAGAGAGTTGATGATTATAAGTATATCTTGGTATAACATAATGTTGACGACAGTGGAAAAATTATACCGAGCTATCAGCAGATTATGCATATCGGTTTGACACAATCGATTTCAACTCAAACCATGCAGCCCTTAAACAGAACTCCTAGGTATACTCCATTAATTATCTTTCAGTGTTTTAACTCAAAATAGATCTGGTGTTGTATATTTGTAAGTTACGTTGCATATGGGAAACATAGTAAAAACTTTTATGCTCCAAGAAAACGAGAAGCAAAACGAAACAGGAAAATTGAAAATTGAACTCAAGCTACATTTTCTGTCTACTTAGTTTCCATTCACGAACTCTATTGTAATTTTTTTTGTAACTTCTTTTTCTTTTCTTTTCTTGACTTACTCAAAACAAACTGTTATCGTTCTCTGTATAAGAAACCTTGTCCCCAATCCACAGCTACTGGTTCTCCTGGAGACGGCCCTGCTCAGTAACGTGTCATCTCCTCGTAAGGGGTTACGTCCCTTACAGAAATAGATTCTATCTTATCGGCCGCATACGCACGTTGCAAAAATCTGCGAAGAAAAATAAATCCGATTTTAGGCAGGTGATGAAAAGAAGAAGGACACGGTATGGATGTGAACGAGCCAGAGAATGAAGAAAATCGAGGGGGCAGTGGTGTCATCTAAAAGAGAGAGAGAGAGAGAGAGAGAGAGAGAGAGAGAGAGAGAGAGAGGGGGGGAGAGACAGAGACAGAGAGAGAGAGACAAAAAGACAGACAGACAGACAGACAGACAGAGACCGAGAGAGATAGACAGGGAGAGATAAAGAAAGAAAGAAAGAGAGAGAGAGAGAGAGAGAGGAGAGAGAGAGAGAGAGAGAGAGAGAGAGAGAGAGAGAGAGAGAGACAGACAGACAGACGACAGACAGACAGACAGACAGACAAACAAACAGACAGACAGACAGACAGACCGAGTGTAGCTAACTATCCATATTTTTAAAACACCTTTAAACCCTCTTTAAATCTGTTGGGAGACAAGCTGCAGCTACTCTGGCTGTCAGGACTGTCTCAAATTACAATATCAGAGAGACAACTAATCTTTATTATAGAACAAGTAGAATATAATAAGACTTATTGATTTTCAAACATTCTCAATAAATGCTTTTTCCTTACCTTTCGATCGGAAAGCTCCCACATTCATTTACCAGCATCGTAAAGCAACGTAACGAGGATCAGAAGATAGGTTCGTGAAGGAATTCGTCGGGGAGGCCAGTATGAGCCCCAGAGTAGCTGGCAGAGGTCAAGTGGGGACAAATGGAGAAGTGGAGTTACCATTTTCTTCTTTATTTCTATACAGCGACATTCCAACATTGGCCCTATCCTTAGACTGATAAGGAACACAATCAGTTTCACCCCAACACCTGTTTATAAGCTTATACTCAATAGTAAGATCAGAATAGTTTTAGTTTTTCAAATCAAATAAACATATTATTATTGTGGAGAGTTTGTTTAACGTTGAGAAAATTATGGCAAAGAAATTTGAACATCTGTCGGAGAGGCGACGGATAATTAGTAATAGTGAGTGGCTGCCGACAGTTTTGGTGTAGTTTGCCCCTTCGTTCCTATTAAATATCTACCGTCCATATCTCTCTTCCGTCTTGTTTGTGTTTGTTTGGCACTTGTGTGACCTTTTTGTATTGCAAGTGCTGTAAAACTGTTACTTAAGCAAAATAAAACTAAAATAATTCTGTAAGCCCTCACGTCAAAGAGAGCTCAGTGCTTAAGGAAAACCAGCACAACGTCACAGATAACTTTAAAAATGAAAATTAAATCTGCCTGAGACATCTACTAAGCTTCTTCATACGCAGATTGAGTACTCCCCCTCCCCCCAAAAAAAATCAACAACACAACAAAAACAAAAAAACAAAAAAAAACCCGACTATATACTGTTTACGCACAATAACAACTGGGTTTAGAAAGTTTAGCATACACTTGAGAAGTCCCAGCTGAAAGCAAACAAAGAATACATAGGAAACTAGTGCACCTCCTTCCCACAAGCAAACAATAAGGAGAAAAGGGAAAGTCAACCATGTAGGCACACAGTGACCACCTCACCTCCCCCCTTACATTTTCAAGCTTCAAATTACAATCAGAACAGGGACAAAAAAGGAAACTATAGAAGTAACAATATCACTACAGACAGAAGTAAACTTTCCGTTAATAATACTTTTCATGCAAATATCGACGTTTTCACGACTGCGCACATAGTCACACACACACACACACACACACACACACACACACACACACACACACACAC
>NW_004797344.1:1318956-1321064 GCF_000002075.1 Aplysia californica
CCCCTCCCCTCCCCCCTCAACCGATGGACGGCGTAACGACTCCTCAAAAACGTCCATGGTAGGAGGTACGTTTTGTTGTCCTGGTCCAGGGGCGGAATTTACAAAGTCGCCACCTTTTAAAAGCTTCCACTATAGCTCTCATGTATTGTGTTTTTGGACTTTACTGAGTAACAAGCCTCTTCGTTCTGTAGTCTAATAGCCAGGGTACCGGACTTGTAATCAAGGGATTGCGGTTTCGGGCGTTCGAGGCTCAGCTCAGTCCGACGTTGTGTTCTCGAGAAATACATAGATATTTTCCAATATAGCAAGAGCTTATACTTATTGGAGATGGATATTGGGCGTCGGTGGCCTAGTGGTTAGGCTCTCGGGCTCGCAACCGTAAGGTCGTGGGTTCGAATCCCGTCAGGGGCCCTACGTTGAGTCCTTGGGAAAGGCACTTTGCACAAATTTTCCTCACTTCCCCCAGGTGGAAATGGGTACCCGGTTATAGACAGTGATCGATCTTGTCAGTTTGATAGTGTTTGAGCGCGTGAAATCCGCAGCTTGCACTGTATGCTTCCGCGGAAGCCGAGAATGTTTCTGAGGGTTCTCAGGGGGTCTGCTGGGGTAATAATGGTTGTAAAGAGCATAGAGCATGCTCTTGAGCATGGATATGCGCTATATAAATGCAATTATTATTATTATTATTATTAATTCACAGGTTCCGCTTCTTCAGTTACCTTACTGTTTCGCAAGGTCGTTAAACCTACACAATTTTGAGCATTTTGACACATTTTAGAAGTCTCAGTTTTTGAGCTGGGTTAAATATCTTTCGTTAGGAAACAAAGTCTTGCCCTATAAAGCCGGGAAGCGAACCCACGACAGTTGAACTGCAGGCCCAGCTCTTTGTCATGTCAAGCATTTAGGACGCCACTGATTAAAAAACGATCATAGAGCTAGGGCAGAACAGTGAGGTGAGACAGTTCCAACGCTCAGTGTTGGAGGAACTGCTACTTTTGCTGTTTACCGACCTGTGTCCTGGCACGACTATTTAAAGCATTTTGGAAAGCGCTGAGAGCAGAGTTTCTGAGCTTGTTACTGTCACTACCTTGACAGAATAATATGTAAGAATATTTGAATCATTTATTGTACGTTTCCGAATAGATAACTGAGCGGCTTTCCAAATATTCCAGGTTCAAATTGGCGCTAAGATAAAATTTAAAAATCAAATTGCCTCGCATCGCAGTCCAGTCCTCGAATAAATCGATCAATCATAAACCAAAGACCAACGCTATAAATACAAGCAACGTGAAGCCTAACAATATCCGTTAAGGCGAAAGACCCGTTCAACAAGACAATCACCTTAATAAACAGTATTAAATGAGATGCCAAAAACTATATCAGAAAACACATTAAACAGCTTAACGGAGAGGAAACAAGGATGTTGACGATAATTATCGCCAGCACGCGCTTTGAATTTTTTTGGCTTTCTCGGTGCTAGAAAGCATTAAAAAAGCAAAAGAATAGCGCGCGTGTTTTATTATCACGACACAGTATTACGCTTCGTGAAGAAAGCTGACGTCACAGCAGTTCAATAGAACCCTGGTGTTTCAATTGGCATCGTTGCCTTTTTGTGACGTGATGCACTAGGCTAAAATCAATACTAGAGGATGAAGAAGGAATTAAGAGGCCCTTTGTTTATTCTGAGCTCGCCGGAACAGTGGCAACGACAGCAAATATATTATTTCATATTGTGATATTTGTTGGTTTTTCGAATTTAGGCTGTTGACTACGAGGCATTAAATCCTTCAGAGTGGATGTAGCACGACATTCTGCGAAGAAATCACTGGTGTTCCCACAGCTCCGAGCAGACACATTTTTCTTAATAGATCTGTTTTTGTTACATTTTTCTCCTATAAATATGGGTTTACGAATAAAACTATCCAGAATTCTAGATAGACTGTGGTTAGACCAAGGGTGTAGTGATTGTTTTCGAGCGCTTTTTCATTAGGGAGTGGCACTATGGCTAAACGAACAACAGCTGTTTGCTACAAAACATAGAAAAATAGGAAAGAAAGAGAGAGAGAGAGAGAGAGAGAGAGAGAGAGAGAGAGAGAGAGAGAGAGAGA
>NW_004797344.1:1321686-1325134 GCF_000002075.1 Aplysia californica
GAGGAGAGAGAGAGAGAGAGAGAGAGAGAGAGAGAGAGAGAGAGAGAGAGAGAGAGAGAGAGAGAGAGAGAGAGAGAGAGAGAGAGAGAGTATCGAATAAAGGCGGAAACAAGCACAAAAAAGAGAAAAGAAAAGAAGCCAACAACAAAGAGGACTCGTATCTTTCCTGAGTGCTACGGGTATTACTACATACTCTCAAATCCAAGAAATACATTTTTAAAGTGTTTTCCTTTAGCTATAAAGTGCTTCTGTTGTTTGGAAAATCAACCCAATCAAAGGATTTGTGAAAAATGCGCTGTTACCAGATCACAGAAACAGAAAGAATAGATTAATGAAATTGTACACTTTTATGCAGTACCTGATTTAGGAATAAACACCCTTATCGTCACAAGTCAGATAATCTAGTTGGCGGGCTGCTTCTACAACTGAAACTGAAAACAAATACCGAGTCGAGCGATCGGCCTATTCCATCCGTAGTGGCCACCCCGTAATAACTTAACAGCTGTGTAAGTAATCGTCGGCTGTTCTTGCATCTGAATCAGTTTTTTGTGTGTGATGGTCAGTAGTTTCACTTAGACGAAAAGTTGATGGAGAATTCCCTTGGTTCCAGTTTCTACACACGTTCCTTTTGAACTAGTAAATACGAAGTTCCTTTTGAACCAGTAACTATAAAGTTCCCTTCTGTACCAGAAACTACAAAGATGAGGTCCATTTTGGGCCAGAGCTGTGTTCGCCAATTATTGCTTACATTTGGAATCGACTTTTTTGCGTTGCCTCTTCTTTTCGCCAAAAATGCAGTGATGTGAAATAGATCAGACAACAAGTCATTGTTCGATTCTCAAGGTAAGCTGTGTTTGTTTCCCCGTGCTTACCACAGGGAAGTAGAAGTGTGACTTCGAGCAGGGTATATTTTGGTTTAATATATTTTTGCAGCTAGTTAAAGTTCTTTTTGTTTGTTTGTGTCTTTAACTCACCCCTTTGAAGCACCCTCGTATTTGGTAGAGCTGAAATTTCCTCACGTTCATTGATAAGTTTGTATTTGATGATGTTAATAAAACTACATCCGTTATTTCACCTACTTACTACAAGGCAAAAAATATACCTGTTGAACTGGTCCAAAACTGATCTGATATCATTATTACATAAACTGGTCCAAAACTGATCTGATATCATTATTACATAGACTAGTCCAAAAGGAACGTACCTATAAGTTGCAAGATACAACAAAATTCTGACTGACGTCAAAGGCGCACTGTGGTGAGTGCACACGTGTGTGCGTGTGTGTGTGTGTGTGTGTGCTCGTGTGTGTGTGTGTGTGTGTGCGTGTGTTTGTGTGTGTGCTCGCACGCGCGCACGTATGTGTGTGTGTGTGTGTGTGTGTGTGTGAGAGAGAGAGAGAGAGAGAGAGAGAGAGAGAGAGGAGAGAAAGAGAGAGAGAGAGAGAGAACGTGTATGTGTATGTGTGCGTGTGTGTGTGAGAGAGAAAGAGAGAGAGAGAGTGTGTGTGTGCGTGTGTGTGTGTTTGTGTGTGTGTGTGTGTGTGTGTGTGTGTGTGTGTGTGTGTGTGAGAGAGAGAGAGAGAGAGAGAGAGAGAGAGAGAAAGAGAGAGAGTGTGTGTGTGTGTGTGTCTGATTTAGCAATTATTTGGCAACGTAAAAAGTCCGCTCTACTTTCATTTTTTTAAAGCACTAAAGGAGACTGTATTGTTCCAAAAGACCTTACGAAATCTTATTTGCATGTTGTATGTCTTTCCGTTTTTGTCAGAGCTCTATCTCAAGGAAAGACAATTAACGTGTTTTTTTTCCCCTTCAAATTCTTTCTATATGCACAGAGGGTAACAGCATCTACCCTGAGAGCTCCGAGCTGGCCTAAGGGATTTTAGAACAATATGGAGCTCTGTTTTTATCAGGGTGGCTATTATATGCTACAAACTCTCTGACGTAGGAGCGTCATTACGATACTGTGCTAAAAAAAAAGTAGGCAAATTCCCGTTAAAAAAATTTGTAGACACAGGATGCATGAACATAAAGCGAAAAAAAAATTAAAATAAAGACAGAGGGGGAAAAATGCTAAAACATAATTGAAACATATATAGTTGCTGCCTCTTACATTTTTTGGCGGTTGGTTTTGTTCTTTTGGGTCATTTTTTAGCTCTGTTTCGCAACGATCAGCCAACAGAGCGGCCCGTCTAACGATAAGAAAAATGACACTTAAAACAGATCCGAAATACTTCATAGTGTTGAGAATATCTTCGAAAAGACGTATTTATAGTTTGTGCTTTAAAAAATCCCTCAACAAAAAAATTATTCGGTGTGGGCGCGAAAAAATGATATCCTGTCCAGGCAGATAATGCTTCGTCTGATCACATGCTTTCCGCTCAGGAAACTGACACAACTCCCCGCTGTATGGATCCTGTATTGCGTAAATGACAATATGTCTGCTTTTTATGTTGAGCATTTTCTAAAATTGTGCCAGTAGAAAAAGAGAACAGCTGTCTGTCTGCATGAATATAAATAATGAGGGTAGATATTCTGGGTCTTTATGGGAAACGTACGTATAAAAATAATTTTGTTCTCAGGATAGGAAGAAGGAGAGACTCGCCAGTGCATGATAATTTTTAAAAATATACCTGGAGGAAATAGAGTTGAGAAAGATGTATGTAAATTAAAATATGTAATATTCTGGTTATTATGGTTTTGTCTACTGAGTTAAACAGGCTGCTATTTTTTGAGTAGTAAAATTTGTGGTAAATAATGAAGTTGAAAATTTATAACGGTTTGAATTTCAATTCTGTCTAACAGAGAGCAATTAGATGTTTAACAAAGGTACATTAACCCACCATAACTTTGGTGATTTAGGCAAAGCTTTACAGACTAGCTTAATCGTGTCTTCTGGAACATTGCAACTGTTATAGATGGAATTTAAGAGCTTTGTTGGTATATTAGTACCCACTTCTTCTAATCAAACGATTTCTTCATCTTAAATATTATTTTACTATTTGGGTTTTTTTTTTTCATTTTGTTAGTGCTTCTCTTATTTCATCTACTTTTACAGGCTTTCTCTTTGGTTATCTTCTAAAAAACGTTGTTCAATGTATTCTGGACATTTGTTTAAATTCTCTTCTGTTCAATGAAACATCTCCTGCTTTTGATCTTATGCGGCATATGTTTGAGAATCCTTTCTCCCCACACGTTTTTGATTTTCGAATGCATTTTTATTTGCTGTCTTTGTTTTGATTCCTCTCTGTTTCTTGGGATTGTTTATTTACCCGTGTTTCTTTTGCTTTATTATATTTTTCCATTAAGTTCCCTAATTAAAGCGCTGTACTTTTTCACGTTTGATTTAGACAGCCTTCCCTCCCACATTTCTGTTCACAATGTATCATGGGTAATCAACTTTTTATTTGCTTTCTAAGAATGTGTGTGTGAGTGTGTGTGTGTGTGTGTGT
>NW_004797344.1:1326728-1330756 GCF_000002075.1 Aplysia californica
CACTCCTTCCCTCTCTCATACCTCTGGGCCCAGCAACATCCACCCACTCACACAGCTCACGTATTTCTTAACAATCCTTTTCATCATGTTCGATAACGTTTCTTTGAGTGCTATTTGTTTTCCAACTCCTACGCTTACCCTTAAAAATCCCGCCGTTTAAGTCCCGCCCTCAAAGGCTTTATCTCTAACAAAAATTAATGTTTGTGTATTTTGCACTTACCCTAAAAGGTCTTGCCGTTAAAATCCCCTAAAGGACTGATCTTAAAAATGATTTTCCAAATTGTATACGTATACCTACATCACTTTTTCCACACGTCTCAGTATAATTTAAGTGCCGTGCATGGTCTCAACTTATCTTGCGCTATCGTTAAAAGTAACAACATCCCCCCCCCCCCAATGCGGATCTTACTCGAACTATTAAGCACTTCAGTGGGGTCACGTTTGGGTTATCGTGACGTCAGGCATGAAAACGCGTTTAACTGGGTGCTCAAACTTTACCTTTATCGCTCTTTCATTCCAACTGGAGTTTGAGATTTCTCATCTTTCTAAAAAACAATTTTCATAATTTTCAGTTGGTGTGTTTTGAGGGTTCAAAGTGTCCACGACCAAAATAACACACAGAGTAGGGAGATTTTTCATAAAAATAATTTGAAGAGCAAAAATTCATATCTGTTCACTGGAGAACATGTTTAAGTAATATAAATACGCGCAGTGGGCAAAGCATAGAAGGGGTTATATTACATGTGCACAATTCGTGAATTAATCTTTCCTCACTGTTTAAAACTAAATTTCTGGCATTTTCACCTTGCCTTTTGTTGTCGCCCTCTGTCTCAGTGAACCAATACAGCGATGTTTGTTACAAACTTAATCTGAAACGTAGCATCGTGTGTTTTCATGCTTATTTATCATGTATTTCATAGTTTTTCCCCCTTTTTAATATAACAATTTTTTTAAAGCGTAATTTGCTGTCCTGATGAGAAAATATGGCTCAGTGCTCAGCTTTCGAAAGGTCAACACTGTTTTGAATAGTGTCTTTCTTTCCTGCAACGCCACCACCACCGACAACATCAACACAATCCTTTTCACCATGGCACCCTTGAGGACTTTTCTCGACCTTAAGTTAACTCATCTAGGACGCGCATTCCGGTCCTTCGACAACACTTGAAGTGCGAGGCGGGTGGTTGGCGGGTACTCTGGGGTGGTTTGCTCCTTATTTGCTATCAAACCCCTATCATCCTTATTATCGTTCCTCCTTCTATTTTGAGTTTGCTACTCTCTAGTGGCATCTCTAATATTTGGCACTCATATGACCTTATTGTGTTACATTTGGCGTTAAACTCTTTTTAAAAAAAATGAAGTGCGCAGTCTTGGAGGCACTTTAAAAATGTAGCTTACGTTTGTTATTCAAAATATACAATTTTCAAGTCTTTTTGTTTTATTGGAAAAGGATGTAAGGCAGACGACATTTTGTGCAGTTTATAAAATATGCAAATTCGTGTTTCTTATTTAAGTGTCTTATACTTTTAAAAATACAATAACGTTGCCTTTTTCTGCTACTCATCAGACATACCATGCGTCCACTTCATTCATTAGAAAATGTTCATATTATTTCTACCGTCTTTCAGTAACCATGACAATTACAATTTTGAGAGGTGTGTGGGGGATTGGGGGGGGGGGGTGAGGTTCTCAGTAATTAGGATCTTTAGTATTATGTAAACTTGACGAGCACATCATGCAGTGTTGCGGTACTAAAAACAGCAAACCTGTTTTAATAGAAGAATAACAGTTAGCTATGTAAAGCAGTTAAGCCCTTTTCTGAAACTTACCATGGAAATGTAATCAACTCTCTAGCTGTGAATACTCTCGAATGGGAACGAAAAGACAAAAGTAAAATCAATATGGTTGTGCAGATATAATTGTTGTTTTTTCATCACTGAAACTCGTGAATATGAAGACGTTACAATCATTCGCTCAAGATTTTTATCTCTCATCCTTTCTTTTAACAATATCCTTTCCTCATTCTTCAAGCGCGCTCTTTTTCCTCAATTCGTCTCCCTTATTTCCGAATCCCTTCAACTTTTTCTAACTCTCTGCCCATCCATGCGCCACCCTTTCCCCTAAAAGAAGAAGAACAACAAAAAAACCAAACAACAACAACAACAACAACCCCTCCCTCCTGGAATATTTGTTTTAAAAAAGCTGATTTTATGTGTTTTCCTATCTCTTTCCGCTCTCTTGCTTCTCCTTTTTTCGCCCTCTCTCCATTTCCCCTCTTTCTGTTGATCAAGTGAAGGCTATTTCTT
This sequence comes from Aplysia californica, assembly GCF_000002075.1. Classification (NCBI taxonomy): domain Eukaryota; kingdom Metazoa; phylum Mollusca; class Gastropoda; order Aplysiida; family Aplysiidae; genus Aplysia; species Aplysia californica. Next base: position 1,329,032 of record NW_004797344.1, read on the forward strand.
TCAAACTCCGTCTCTCCAATGATATTTTCCTTTCCCTTGTTCTATTTCTTCTTTCCATATTATTGTCACCCACCTACCCCCTCCTCATCTCTCAACCAGATTCTCTTTATTTATTCTGTCTGTAATCCCAAATTTTGTAACTTGTCCTCCTGTCCCATTCCGACACCCCTTCACCTTATTCTTCTGTACCCACCCACTACATTCCGTCTCGGTCTTTCTCCTCTTTCACCTCCCCTCTCTTCTTACCGAATTCTATCTTATTCTCTGCTTTTCTGTGCCCATCTCTTACTCAATCTTGTTGTGGTACAACCTTCTTTCTCTCTCCCTCTTTCTCCCCCTTCTCTCTCTCTCTCTCTCTCTCTCTCTCTCTCTGCATTCATTTTTGTCACCCTGTTCTATTTCCTTTACCCCCAAATCCCCTCTGTACTTGAATAAAAAACACCCCTTCTTTCCCCCGCAACCCCTCCACTCCTTCTCTCAATCCTTCTTCCCCATCCACTCGCTTTACTCCGTCTTATTCACTCACTCCATCCGTGTGTCGCCATCCTCTCTAGACCTCTCACCAGGACCCAACTTCTAGCACCGTGGAGCGTCTCGCTGACGCGATCTGTTTTCCAATTCTCCCTCTATAAAGCAGCTCTTCGATCGGGGAACTGCTTCACTCACACAGTCGCTCGCTAGCGGATGTGCATTTTCTCATAATCAAATCTGGTGTAATTTCTCTTCCAACACGCGAATACGAGTTTATAATTGATAACGGCGTCCTTTCTGGTGATATTACAGCGTTTTAAAACCTGTTCCCACTTCACGGCTATTCTATAATTGTTTATTTCGGAGTTTGTTATTGTTTTTTTCCTTCGCCGAAGCCCACGGAGTAAGTGTCAAGACACAGGAGGTGTTTTGGTAGTGTGGTGTTTTCGTGTTGCCACTCCCCATTGGGTGGAGATTTTGGAGTAACAAGTTGGGAGCGAGGATAACTCGAGGGAGGAGGACTCACGCTTTACGGTAATACACCTGTTTGTTATGGTGACGTTTCTGATGGAAGTAGTGTCGATGTTACTCTTTCTGTCGGTTTATTGCGTGTGACATTGTCATGCTGTCTACTGGGGAGGCGTTACCTGTTCTGTTTATCTTTGAAAAAGCCCGCTAAAGATAAACATTGGGTGCTTCAGTTACATTCACAGTATCATGTTTCACTCTTTGAGTCTTTCTCACACTGCCCTGTGACTGGAACTGTTTGACGTGCATCATTATTTAAATGAGGTATTGTAGAGAGTTTTTGTCTTTCAGAATAGGTTTCTGAAATGTGTGGAAAGAGGAAAATGAGGAAAGTTGGGAGAGGGGGGGGGGGGTTGGGGAGATGGGAGCAGGATACGAAAAATCCTATGATGGAAGGGGGCAGGAGTAAAGTGAATTTGGGATTCCGGCTTTTGGAGAAAGACACCATCACAAACTACTTGTTCTGTCGTTTTTCGTCAACATAAAACCATTTCTATTCCAAAGTTCAACGTTTCAAAAGCCTGTATTTTATTGTTGTTATATGTTTTCTGTAATGCTAGCTTTGTAGCGAAAACTATGTTCACGACTAAACAGATCAGAAGCACTATCAGACAGATCAAACTGCATGCAGACAGAACAAACTGCATGCAGGTGCAAGTGCATGTGTGTGTGTGTGTGTGTGTGTGTGTGTGTGTGTGTGTGTGCGTGTGTGTGTGTGTGTGTGTG
>NW_004797344.1:1332085-1333959 GCF_000002075.1 Aplysia californica
TCTCTCTCTCTTTCTCTCTCTCTCTCTCTCTCTCTCTCTCTCACCCTCACCCTTCTCCCACACAAACACACCCTCCCTCTTTATTTTTCTCTCATACAGAAAGCTCACATATTACCATAGGGACTTAACGCAACAAAGTGTTTCTCTCTTTCTCTCTGTCCCTTTCCCCCATCGATATTCCTCACACTTCTCTCCCCCTCTCAAACAAAAACGGGTCTGTCTACAGGCTGAAAAGTGAATTAACCCAAGCCAACCACGCACACCGCAGTCTTAATGAATCACTCATGTTCAGTCGAACGCCTTTATTCGAGGCACCAGAGCGGAAAAACAATTCGAGAGACAATTGGAAAAAATCTTCTGACTTCGAACAGAAGATACCACATCCAGAGTGATGATGACGAAAGTCAGGTTTCGGTGTATATGTATAAAAAACCCCAGTAACAACGCAGCATAGATAGATAGATAGATAGATAGATAGATAGATAGATAGATAGATAGATAGATAGATAGATAGATAGATAGATAAATAGATCGATAGATAGATCTATAGATGGACGGATGGATGGATGGATGTTCTCACATTTTGCTCGAATACTCCCAGAAACCTCTGCTAGTCTTGGTCTTTCCAGTCGAAGTACTCTGTATAAAATGTTCTTGGTCTGTTTCTACCAATTTCTCCTTCTACTTTTCCAGTGAAAGCAAATGTAAAATTGTTCATGGCCTCGGTGTCTATTCAAGTGTGCAAGAAACTTCATTTGTCTCGTCCTAATTGTTTTTATCTGTCCTTGCGCCACGCAGGCTTCATTCAGCACTAACTCATGTATCCCTATTCTTCCAATAAAATTTCTAACAGTCTTCTGAAAAAAGTCTGGCTTTCTCAGTATGTTTAATACTTTCATCGTGTCTAGTTTTGAGGAAAGCCTTTGAGTCATCAATGAAGCATAAATGAAGATATTATTGTGCTTCAACACATCTTTCCATTAACTTTGTTAGGATGAATATAACATTCCGGGTGCCTTTGTCAAGAACTAACCCATAATATTATTATTATTCAGATTATATCCCCGGTTATAAACCTTTTCTCACTCATAGTTCTTGCAGCAAGCCTTCTGTAAAATGACTCACCAGGCTTATTGTGTTATACCATTAATCCCACCCTGTGACACTGTCTTGGTGATGTAGGCAAATCAACAAAGCACTACTAAATCGTATATTGAGGAAACTTACTACTTTCGTAGACAATATTTTAAAATGTTGTTATTGTTTTAGTGCCAAGCTCATTTAATGTAACGATTACTGTTATGTTAAAATGTTTGGCCATTTAGATTTTCCATATCTGATTTTTAAAAAAAATTAGTAGCGTGTACTTTTTCTTTTAGAAGTGCTTTATTTCTTTCTTCAAATCGAGTTTTTATTTTTTCTGATCTTTAAAAGTTTTGCTTTTTAGTCTGGTCATCTTTTTAAAACACTAATGTTATTCATTAAAGTATCTCCTCCTTTAGATGTCAAGCGTGTTATCTTTGGACAATCTCTCTCTCCCCCCCCCCCACTCGCTATTTTAAAGAATGTGTATTTTGCTATCCTTGTTCATATATCTTGTCTATTTCTTGACACATATCATTTACCTCTATTTATTTTTTTATTTTATCCATTTTTCTTTCTTTCTTTCCCTATTTAAAGCACTGTTTATTTGCCATATAATTGGAATTTAACAGTCCTTCTTTCCTCCAGTTCCCTTAATACGGGTGGGAAGGGGTGGGTTATTTGCTTAAATAGACATTTTACTGAATCTTCGATCTTTTTCCTTCTTCAGATATGTTAATGCGTTCCCCAGCTTATTTATTGCTTACACACACACACACACACACACACAC
>NW_004797344.1:1334387-1336259 GCF_000002075.1 Aplysia californica
CAGTCTGTCTGTCTGTCTGTCTGTCTGTCTGTCTGTCTATTATCTGTCTGTCTGTTTATCTGTTTGTCTGTCCTCTCTTATTTCCCCTCGCCTTCTCTCTCTCCCTCCTCTCTCTCTCTCTCTCTCTCTCTCTCTCTCTCTCTCTCTCTCTCTCTCACTGACAAAGAAAACTGGTTTAATCACCCTTTCCCTTTGTGCTCTATTCGCCTTATTTCTTGTCATGGTTAAGGTGTGTAAGAAAAGTGAAAGGGACTTGTCTGAATATATGATGAATTAGGAGAGAGATAGGTGCGCTTAACTACTATAATTATCACAATGATGATGATGATGATATAATAATGATATAATAATAATACATATAATAATACTAGTAATAATATAAAAATACTAATAACAGCAAATTACAAACTTAAAACAAAAGCATTGCATCTTCTTCGGGAATCCATATTCTTTTAACGTGCAATCGATGAAATAAAAAAAAGACCTACCAATGGCGCCTTGCAATTGCTAGCATATTATCATATTATGATATTCTGTGTGTATGGAAGCTCGTGTCTGAAAGTATGTGGATGTATTTTCGACGAGCAAAGGTATTATAAACATGTGTATTATTAGATATATGTGTACATTCTATGCATGCACGTATGTATCCTCGTATAATATAATGATAGACAGGTAGATCGATCGATCAATGAAGAGAGATGGCTGAGTAAGACGGGAATGCACACATTCAAGGAGAAATCCTCTTTTTTAAGTAGAAACATTGATTGGAAAAGGTTGAGCTAATATATCTGGCATGTTAAGTTCATACAGCCTGCTCATAAAATTCTAATTACTTGCACATAACCTTTTCCATAAACAGCAACAGGCGTATTTGTGTTTAGTGTCTAGGCTCTTTGAAGATCTCATTATTTTAACTTTGTTCTTATGTTTAACAAGCACGATTAATATTTCTCATAATGTTTACGGTTTACTTACATTTCTTGTAAAAACGTTCAATACACCCTGATCTCCGTAAGCACAATGGCATTACTTTTTACAAAGACATGTCATTATGTTCTTTTTATTACAATCACCACTTCCAAAATCGTTCCCCAGATCCGGCACAAACTTGTTACAAGCTATGTCCCTCTCGTCTTTCCTATCGCATGTTCAGGCAAAGCCAAACGCAATACTAGGAGCTGACCAAACAAACAGAGGATCTCTAATGTTTGCACTTCAAATTCCCTTGTTAATATATTTGCCAAACGCTGAAACCTTTCCGAAGCCATGGTTACCCAATGCAAAATGTTATCTTTTCTCATCTTTCACCATTCGTCTGTTCGTCCGTCTGGCCATCAGTCTGTCTATCTATCCTTTCATGAGTCTATTTTTTCTATTTAGTGTGTTTTTTTCCTGTTTTATTTGTCCAGTCTATCTTTATGTTCGCGTATTCGATATATATCTCTGTGTTTGTTTAAATATGGATGGATGTATTGACGAGGAAAAGATGGAAAAGATGGATGAACAGGATCGCTCTCGTAGAGACATGCAAATACAAACCGCATGCACACACACACACACACACACACACACACACACACACACACACACACACACAAACACACACACCCACGCACACACACACGCACTCACACTCAGACACACACACACACTCACACACTCTCACACACGCTCACACACTGGTTCAAGCACATGCTCCCACTCCTACACCGTCTCACCACATCTCTCTCTCTCCTTCTCTCTTACTCTCAGTCTCTCTCTCTTCCTCCACCCCCCTCTTTCACTCTCTTTTTCTCACACACAGACACCCATATATGCACACACACACACACACACACACACACACACACACACACACACACACAGACA
>NW_004797344.1:1337162-1340504 GCF_000002075.1 Aplysia californica
CTCGAAATAACAACTAACTTTTAAAAACCCACTTGCTATATGAAAGGCATATCAAAACTAACCAAAAGACGAATTGAAAAAAGAAACAAAAATCAAACAAAGTGTTGCACCACCCCACCCCCACCCCTACTCCGAAATAACCGCGTCTTTATATTCCCATATTCTCCTTTGGATTACATACTATATGGCATTGTTAGTATCATAGTAACATTCGCCTCCAACAACTCATCGATCTCTCTTGTCATTAATTAACTAGTGAGCTGTGCACATTTCAGCGCTAATCAACTTGCTGAAGTTGCTCTTAGCTTTCCCAACAGACAAGGGACTATGCAACTGATCACCGTCTGCTCTGTGGTGTTGCAGTTCCGCACTTCGCTGTCTCACTCAAAAGACCTGACGTCTCCTGTGGGGCGTGGGGAGATTTTCCCTCAATTATCTCGGTATTTTTGTTGGGACATTGTATCCTTTCAGTCTTGGTTGATCTTGACGGGCAGGATCAAAGCCCGCTTCATAAATTAATTATCTAAATTTTGTAGATAGGGTCATACAAACAGCTATATTATATTTTTAAAAATCGTTAACCAGCGTCCCGGGGATGAACATAGCTCTGAATTCTCTGTCACTCTCCTGAACGTACGGCTATGATATCCCTGTCCTCAATAGTTATAATATGATTCCTTAAGAGACGTCACAGTTTACACGGTCGCTACAGCCCCCCCCCCCCCTTTTCCCCCTTTCCATCTGCGTCACACTGTAGAAGCGAAATGGAAAGATCATTACATTAATTATCATTACATTAATTACAAGTAAATAAATGATAAATTGCACCTTTATTGATCCTAGAAGGGCAATTTTGTTTTACAATGACTAGCATACATACCCACACAAACACATAATTATAAATTTATACATACAAAATACATACACATATACATACATAAATAAACAACATTTCCCCAATAAGGAACAATCACAACCATGCCATTGCAGTTGCAGGTCGCCACATTATCTCTCTTTCTGTCGTCATTTACAATACATGTACAATTAAAAATACCCACAAGAAAAACAAATAAAAAACTATCTCAATAAAATAAATAAATAATCCTATGCCAGTTGGAGAAAAACTATAGCATGAGGGACCATGCATGTGGAGAAAATAAACGAGAAAGCTTGATTTAGTGCTGTTAAGGAGTGGAATGAGTTGTGGAAGCAGCAGCTGCAGCAGCAGAGACCGATAAAAGAAGAAGAAGAAGAAGAAGAAGAAGAAGAAGAAGAAGAAGAAGAAGAAGAAAAGCTAGGGAAGAACGGTAACCCTCTCTAAAATGAGAACATTAAAGTAGGTTAAAAGATTAAAAGTAAAAAATCTAATCTAAAAGAAATTCTAGAAATAGATGAAGGAGGAAGAGAAGGATAAAAGACACATTATAAGACGTAAACAATGGGCCTAGAGAGACTACGGAATTCATACGTCACTTTTGCTAACATAAAAAGCCCAGAAGAAACTCCATTACTTTGTATTTTAACATGTAATGTTAAATTGAATTACAATTTCAGAAAATCGATGATGCACACTATGGTGAAATACTTTATTTCATTTTCTTCAAGCGCAGAGAATTTGTTTGATCATTATGTTCTAGTGGGTACACAGGGGAAAGATGTTACGAGGGGAGTGGGATAGACGAAGAGAAACGTAGTCGAGATTTAGAAAGGATGGTCGAGGGATGGAGGATGTGTGATATAGGTAGCAGGAGAGAAAGAACATTACATGAGATACAAGAGAGAAAGAGATAGGGGGAGAGGGAGAGAAAGAAAAAGAAAGAGAAAAAGAGATAGATAGATAGATAGATTGATAGATAGATAGATAGATAGATAGATAGATAGATAGATAGATAGATAGATAGATAGATAAAGATTGAGAGAGAGAGAGAGAGAGAGAGAGAGAAAGGGGGAAGGGAGAGACAAATGGAGAGAGAGACAGAGAGAGAAAGGGGAACGGGGGAAAGGAGATCATCAACAAGACGGTAGCCCCAAAAGAAAATGATGTCCAAATAGGTCTGAAATGTTTGAATTGACAGACTGACAGGTGGATAGATATCGACAAAAATAGCCCCCCCCCCCTCCCCACAAAAAACAACAACAACAACAAACAAACCAATAAAAACAAACCAAAAATAGAACAAAAGCAAAATTGCAAAATATATAAATAAGAATAAAACACAACAAGCCTGGATCGATCAGTTGCTGTTGAAAGAAAATGTAAGTGGCTATTTCTTGAGAGATTTCCCCCATTTCCGAGAAGAACGAAGCCCGTAGAGCGATAAACAATTATGAAGAGATGAGAGAAAATAGGGCGCAATCTTTTTAAATGATGATTGAATTTATGAATGGCCCTGAGGAAAATTACAGGGCGAGGTAAAGAGTTGAAGGAATTGAAAACTTGGCGGACACGAAGTTGAACACTTTTTTGAGGTTTCTGACCGTTTCCATAAAATTGATGCTATCTGGTAAGTGGAACAAACACACAAAGTGTGGGTGGAATGTGATTCGTTTAAAAAAAAAAAATTATAAAAAAAAAATATTGAAGGCGAATTTGCTATAGAAAAATAACGATTCAGGTGATGACTGGCTGAGCTTGGTCTGATATTGTGTCCTCGTGAAAGGCACCGTACAGGAATTTTTCCATTTGGCACTCTGGCGTATCCGAGATGGACGTTAAATTAGAACATCCCATCTGTTAAACGACCATAATATAGTGTAGCAGGTAGCAAGGGTCGGTACACCTGCTAGTTTCACAATCATGTAAACAAAACCCCACATGGGTGATTGTTACTTTAATATTAGTCTTTGTATTCACTTCTGATACAACTGACAGTAACCGATGACTCAGGTACAAGTTCTAACAACTAACCACGGTCCAAGGACTGAACTACACCTGAATCGGTCGTTGGTTTCGTGTTTTACAACCTCACTGAGCTTAAACATTCGACCAAATCGAGTAATCGATCACTTTTTCCTTTAATGTTGATATTATTTATTCAACATGTCTGGTTTGTAGCAGGGTCCTGTCGTTCCTCGTACATTGATTTCTTTTGTCGTGGTCAGAGTTGTACCATTCTTGCTCTGTCCGTTGTCACAGAGAGAGGAGAGTGTCATAGAATTCTTGGTGAATGGGTTCTTGTTATAGGGGTGCTACAGACCGAAGATTATCCGTAATTATGGTGTTGCAAGTTGTGTGAGGGAGGAAAAAGAGAAAAAAAAACAACAACTAGAAATAGGAATAAGGGGAGGGTGGAGGGAAGGGAGGAAGGAAGAGCGAGAGAGAGAGAGAGAGAGAGAGAGAGA
>NW_004797344.1:1340863-1344207 GCF_000002075.1 Aplysia californica
AGGATGGTGATGGTTGAGGAGACTGACAGAAAGAGACACAATAGGAAACTGAGGAGAATGAGAGGGAAAACACGCGTACAAAAAGAACGTGCATGCTTTTGTTTATGTGCTTGTGTTTATGTATATTATTTGTGTGAATGTGCGTGTGTTTAATTTTGTGTGTGTGTGTGTGTGTGTGTGTGTGTATGTGTGTGTGTGTGTGTATGTGTGTGTGTGTGTGTGTGTGTTTGTGCGTTTGGAGATAGAGAGAGATAGACAGATAGATAGACCGAGAAAGAGAGAGAGAGAGAGAGAGAGAGAGAGAGAGAGAGAGAGAGAGAGAGAGAGGGGGAAGGGTGGGTATTTGTCGGCCATTATCCGAACCTTGATCTAAATATTCAACAGATCGAAGTAGTATGGTAACGACTTAGAATGTTGACTTAATACGTGAGTATGAACAAAATTCCAATGTAATTCTAGAGACTCTGGAATTCTATTTTTCATGCTCGAAGTACACATTCTAAAAATAAGTACACGTTTGTGGAACTGGAAATACTGTGAGATGAAAAGAATGATCTCATAGTAGTTTGAGTTGGTTACTTCAATTCTTAAGATACTGCATTTGCTACTTTAGTTGCTGTAATTTCTTAAATCAATTTCCTTAATTAATTATATTAAAAATATAATATGTTTCCAAATTATTCAATTCACTTGTGTTCACTTTCCAAACAAGATTTGATTGATAACACTCCATGTGTCCTTCGACAATTAGGCTTTGTGGTTGAGCATATTGCTGTATTCCACGCTTTCTCTCTAGAGGTCTCATTAGATATAAAACCCCTTAGACTATTGTGGAGACAAACAATACAGAATGGAGAAGTACTCAGAAATATAGGGCTAGAAAACGCCAACGCTCCCCCAAAACGTAAAAATAACTGAAACTGAAGTACCATAGGCAAATCAAACGTCTTAATTCACTGGGAGAACCTATTCTGGACACAAAATAGGAGGCAAGAGAGGAAAGAAGGAGACTTAACAGAAAATGGGAACAAAACATGGCAACCTGACTTGGAAAAAAAACAGCTCAGGAGACCAAAAGGATAAGAGACAGAATGTTTTATTGCAGAAAGGTCCGATAAGCAGGGTCCAACTACTCGAAAAGCTAAAAAAGAAGAAGGAGACCTTCGAGTTCGCTTCGTTTACCCCCCCCCCCCCAACCATCCGAAAAAAACCTCTCTCATACAAACCAGACAAATTAAGGAACAAACGAAGCTCTAACCCTACCACGCGAAACACTCTCGTTCAGGACAACTCACACCAGTAAAGCCAGCCGTTAAAACCACCCGACTAACGATTCCCGTCGATTGGCAATGACCTCACCGACGCCCTCCCAGCCTGCGTCTCCCACGTCAGTAAACCGATCCTTCCACTGGGGGCCTTGTTTTCAACGGTTTTGTTTTGAGAATCGATGCTATTGATTTTTCTCGAAGGTGAAGGAACTATCCTTGATCGGGGTTCATTCATCGAAAACAATGAGGGCGCGATCCAGTAATCGGTTGTAATTCTGTGTAAATTCACTTCGGGAAAAATATTAAAGAACCTGAAAAATAGTTAACTTCAGTGGGAGATGCTTGAATGTTAATTAACGAAAGAGAGACATAATATTAAAACACAGTCGCAGTTTGTCAAGTCTATTGTTTGATCATTTGTAATCTTGCAAAGTCCTTGCAGACTGAATTATGAAAGACGCCTGCCTTCAAAGGCATCAAGTGAGCCGCCAACGTTTATTATTATAAAAACAACAACAACAAAGCAACAAAACACAAAACAAACAATATTAGCATTTTAAAGAAACGGGTGTAATCCGAAATTATTCTTCAAATGTTCCCTCCAAATGAAAAAACCCCAACAACAACCAAAAACAAACTAGCCGTTTTTAGTTACTGTCACATTTCGTAAATTAAACAGTTTTTAGGTATGTGTAGTATGTTTCAGATAAATTTGCCTACATCCTGAGCTGTAACAAGCCAGTACAATAGAAGTGTGCCCCCCCCCCCATGCTCCAGCTTCCTTATCCACCTCTTCTACTAAAGGAGATGTGTGGAGAAATAACAAGCATTATTTATCTCCTCTCTGGCCAAAGTGTTAGTTTCTTTTCTTAGTCTTTTACTGTATGTTGATCAAAGTTACGGCCTGCAGTACGCTAATCGTGAAGCAGCTGACAGATGGAACAACCCCCCGCCCCTCCCCGAAAACCCCCCAAACAAAAAGAATCAAACCAGGAAGGAGAAGAAGAACAGTGCAACATACACGCCGTTTATTTTCAGAGGGAAGGTTAAAAACACCAAATATGACATCCATCTCAATTTCCAACCGCTCCCCGAACCACAAACACCATCACCACCATCATCACACCTAGTTGAACACCAAAACTAGCAATACTAAACTCTCGAATTACAGCCAGGAAAACTCGACTCCCAGATATTGACAGAACTGAGATGCACACGCTCTGTGGTGGTGTGTATTTATGTACCGTAAATGCGTTGAATAGCAGATAACAACCGGACTTAGTTTTTTTTTCTTTTTGTTCCAAGTTTGAAATTAGTGACAAGACGTCGTGGTGAAGCCGTCGGAACACAGACGTCGGGCCAACCAATACAATACCGGCAAGGCACGAGTTTTGGCTTGTGGAAAAATGAAAACATTGATCTCCGTAAAAATGATAACAATGTAGCCGTCTCCTATCGATGTGATATGGTTTGCAAGCGCGTGATTTCGCCTAGCACACTGCTAACCCACTGGCATTTGGAGAGGCGCGCTGAACGGGGGAACAGCGGCATGGGGAAAACAAATCGAATGTGGTTGAGTGCTTGAAGAATGGACTGGCGTAATGGCTTCATCAATGTTTCAGCAGTATATTAAATATTTTTTAAGAGTGCAGTGAAACTTGGATCGTGAACAGTATCATCATTGCCCATACAAAAAGCGAGAAAGAAGAAGTGTGTAGACGTTGGGATTGTGAGAATAAGAAGGTGGTTACAACTAAGATTCTTGAAGGAGTACATCTAGGCAATCGAAAACAGGTGCAGCATTAAGTATAGCAATTTAGTTTTAATATTTGGATATTGTCACTTGTTTAAATACTATTCTAAATCAGTTTAATTTGCTTTCCAAGGCTGTGAGTGTGCCGAGGCTTTCAAGGGTTGCACAAGTTAAAACTGGGGTGATGTGGTCTGTAGCAAGTAAAAAAAATAATCTTTGTTTCCTGAGCTAGTCGAGTGAGTGTATGTGTATATAGATGTGTGTGTGTGTGTGTGTGTGTGTGTGTGTGTATGTGTGTGTGTATGTGTGTGTGTGTGTGTGTA
>NW_004797344.1:1344371-1345471 GCF_000002075.1 Aplysia californica
TGTTTATGGTTTGATCAACTTGTCTGTTTGGTGGGAATGTTTTTTTTTCTTTGGGGGTGGGGGGGGGTATGTGTGAGGTTGGGTGTAGGTGATGAGCATAATTATATGCATTTACTTTCCTGCCATAAAAATATCTCTACGACACATTGAAAGTAGTAAGATTCACCCTTACACAGTCCTTTGTTCCAAATGTATTGACGATGTCTTTCTACTGGGTCATAATATAACGTTGTCTGGAAGCAAAATGCCATGCAAACCCTTCTTATGTCAGGGTGTCTCGAGTAAATCATAGAGGTATACTGTAAGCTGCATGCTGACATTGCATGCGTTTGTTGAAACAACTAATGTAGTTAGTTCTCGGGACTGGTAAACGAGTTGAGTGAATTAAATAGTACCCTTTATTATTGCCACATTTTGAGCATTGAAAACTCTACTTCTGCTTGTGGATGTGCTCAGCTTGAGGGCTTCTTTCTTGGTTTCAAATTGTTCAAAATACCACAAGTGTAACGTAGACAGTAGAACATGCACTGTGTGACAAAACTTGTGTTTAAAGTAAAAGTTGGATAGTATTTTGCAGATAAATGTAATTTCAAAGAATTTCTTTATTTTATAATATATGTTTTTACGCCCTATGGACACACTGAGATAATTTAAGAGGCAGGCCCCGACCCTGCCAGTCAGGCCCAATCCGAGCTGAGTGGAATAATATATCGTCCACCCATTACCCGTAAAAAAATTCTCCCCATACGGGAATCGAACTCTCGTCTTTTGTGTGCGACGGCGAAGCGCCTTACCTGTACACAAAAGACACAGATGATAATTCCCCCCCGGACTAATCTCATTATTTATTTTTGAGGTGAGCTACTTTTCTAAACAGTACCAGCTTTTATCTTCTGGTGAATCTTTGGTAAAACACAAAGTGGCAATATTTATTGGACTAGAGCTCGTGGTAGTGAGCTCGTGCGTGTCAGACAAGGGGGGCTTTCTTGCTCTCAACGGCATGGTTTGCGCCCCCTCATAATTTAACAAGAACAATCTGAGCCCCCAACCCGCTCCGATCCCCACGAGCTCTAGTATAATATTAAACACCGCCCTGCCCC
>NW_004797344.1:1345571-1347400 GCF_000002075.1 Aplysia californica
CACACACACACTTCGATGCAAGCTTGTAGATATCCTATCAAGACCGTCTAGACGTCTCCAAGTGAGTCTGAAGTTCTTGCCCTCAACGCTCAGCGCCCCAGAGTGGGCACACACGGTACATGTGCGTTTACCTTGGTGCTGTCACTGCCACGAGCTCTAGTTATAATATGTAGACCTAACCTCTTTGGGTAAAATATACTAAAGATCCTTTAAAACGAAGACATATTTCCACCTTTCAGGTGTGATCATTTAATTTTAAAAAAAAGTTAACTAGTTAATGTGTTTTACGTTCATTTGAAACACAATTTTTAGAGTCAGATAATTTTTAAAAAAACCAACGAACATAAAAAACAAACAAAACAACAACAACAAATAACCGACAACGTTATCAAAATTAATATCCGCCTACTCTGACTGCAACTATGAGATGAAAAACAATATACAGTCACATTGGTTGGGTAAACAGGATAATAACCTTTCAAATATGAAGAGAAATAAATGTTTTTCTGCTTTCAATCAGGATGCGCCAAACCTTCTTCATTGTTATTGAGAAGCTAGAAATGGTGAGGTATTGAGAAAAAGAGAGAGTGAGTGAGTAAAAGAGAGATAGAGAGAGAGAGAGAGATAGAGATAGAGAAAGAGAGAGAGAGAGAAAGAGAGAGAGAGGGGAGAGAGAGACAGAGAGAAAGAGAGAGAGAGAGAGAGAGAGAGAGAGAGAGAGAGAGAGAGAGAGAGAGAGAAATCCATTTTCAGGAATCTGTTGTCCAGGATAAAATGATTAGTCCCACGTTCATGCTGTGATACGTCACATCTGAACGCGCAGCTGCCACTATTACAGATTAGGATTGGTCATGTTAAAATAATTATATTAACACCCCTCCCCCCATACCATACCTTATGACAAGTCTGGTTCGCAAAGATAGTGTGGCCTTCGTTACAGCGACCAATCAATAATAATATATTTAGAGAGAGGCACGTTCAGACCACAAAACGACCACCCCCACCCTTACTGAATCACAAAATTGGGCGTTTTCTGCTCAATTTTTAAAACTGTTTTAATTTTACAACGAACTCAAGCGCTTTGGTCATAAATTATTTATGGTGTGAGTCAAGTCATAATAATTCGTCTTTTTTATGTCGGTTCTGATACTGCTACTTTTACCATGTCATTTTTGTGTGTTATTGTGCTTGTGTGTTGGAGTGCACGTGTGTGTGTGTGTGTGTGTGTGTGTATGTGTGTGTGTATGTGTGTGTGTGTGCGCGTGCGCGTATATAAGGGGTCGGGTAGGGGGACATGGGTATATTTTTATAGTGTGTGTTAGCATTTGGAGGATGAATGTGTAGATGTGTGCATGTGAGTGTGTATGCGTGTGTGCTTCTGTGTGTTTGTGTTTGTGTGTGTGTGTGTGTGTGTGTGTGTGTTTGTGTTTGTATTTGTGTGTGTGTGTGATCAATATGAAAGAGTTAATGGTGTGTTGTGTGTGTGTGTGTGTGTGTGTGTGTGTGTGTGTGTGTGTGTGTGTGTGTGTGTGTGTGTTGTATGTGAAGACGACCTCCGAAGGCGAGAGAATTGGGGCGGGGATGGTTCGGGTCGGTACACTTTGAGTCTGGGTATATTTAAACTATCAACTGATTAATAATAATTATCTAACGATTTCAAAAGCACAACATGCTGGTATAGAAACTGACAGACAGAATGATAGAAAGACAAAAACCTTTTCTAAACACTAAACAACAAGTTGACTCACGTAAGGTTTGAAGAAAAAAATAATCGGATAAGTAAATAGATTAACAGTTGAAATCCAATAAACTAATTGTATTAGAATATT
>NW_004797344.1:1347500-1350707 GCF_000002075.1 Aplysia californica
AGAGAGAGAGAGAGAGAGAGAGAGATAGAGATAGAGAGAGATAGAGAGAGGGAGAGAGAAAGGGGGAGAGGGGGTCAATCTTAATTCAAAATGTGTCTGAAAACTTAAAGTAGACCTCCTCCTAGTGAGAATACGCATTATGATCAAATTATTAAAACACAAGTTTTCGTATTCATTTTAACTCAGAGAGACGCGACCTGATCAACAGAAGAAAGAGACATAAAACAGCAAAGGTGTTTTCAAAATGATGACTCAATGTTCCATGCTCAAAGAATTATTTCTGTGAAATTGTGTTTTTAAGCACAGCTGAACTTCAGGTTAAAAACTGAAAGAAAACCGTATTCATGGGCTTATTATGCCGAGCGGGTGGATTCAAAGGAGTAGGGCACTAAATCTCCCTGTCTTTTCTCCATAGCAGTCAAACTATCAGTCTCTATAATTACTCCAAGCTCCACACCCACCCTTACCGTTCCTTGTCTCTTCTCTGTCTCTGTCTCTGTCTCTGTCTCTGTCTCTGTCTCTGTCTCTCTCTGTCTCTCTCTCTCTCTGTCTCTCTGTCTCTCTCTCTCTCTCTATGCCATTTTGTGTAGCAGGGTGATTGAGCGCTTTTGATAACAGTATCCCTCGTGACCCTTCATGGTATATGAACGCACATGTTGAGCTTAACAAAGGACTACTCAGGTTTTCACGTCTGTCCAAAGTGAACTACTGTACTTGCGATGGTCCAAGGATGCTATAATTTGAAACAATATCTCCATTACCCATGGAAGTAGATGTCAATTGTATAGGTGGAGTTTGTACAGTTTATAAGTATGAACTAATATACTACATGTTAAAATGTAACAAAATGGGATCCATTGAAAATCTACAAATTTAAATCCAGTGTCGATGTTAGGCCGATATCTCCATTAGTGAATTGCGAGAAGTAAGTAATTATGTCAGCATGCTTCACATTAGTGATAAGCCCAGATAGCCACACACTTAAGGTATTCCTCATTATCTCTTTGAGTCTACTCAGGAGTTAAATTTATATAAAAGAAAAACAAAATGCCGCTGACCCGTACACTGAGCAAGTGATGGAATCTGTCGCACATCAGCCATAATAATATAACAAAAGGGTCGGGAACAGCTGGTGGGGAAAAAGAGCAGTTGAACAGACGACCGCATCCATTCTCTTGTCGAAGCTTTCCTGCAGCTTCTTCTCAACGAATTCCGTCATTATGCTGGAACATATCGATTCCTCTGCCGCCTTTGTTTTGTGGAGGTCTGTTGTAGACTCGATTACCCGCGCTGATTAGCACAGAGCGCTGTTCCGATACGACCCTCGGGACCTGTCGATATGTATCAAGGTGCGGTGGAATCAGGCGCTCGTTAATTTTTTGGGCATGTGGAGTTATTAGCACTATCTGAAAGCTTATGTATTTGCCTAGCTTTCAAAGAAACAAATAATATTCTATCTTGAATAGAAGTTGAGATATTTGCGATTGAACGAGGTGGGGTTGACTGGTTTGAGAGGGAAAATTGGCGAGAAAATGGCCGCCAAAGTTTGTTATTACCCCCGGTGGAGGTGCTACTGGCTGAAGTGTCTTCAGGCCATTCCCAAAGGAGGGACATTAATATGTTCTTATGTACAGTAGAATTATAAATTGTAAATGGACTGTTTCATCAATGTCATGATTATAAATGGGCCTGAACTGCAACAGAGAACTGCTGCTTTTTCTTTCCTAATCATTACTATCGTCAGTTTTTCTCCATTTCTTTTGTATGTTTGTCACACTCTTGTGACCCGCTATTTCCGAGGTATCTTGAAAGACGAAACAGACTTCGTGCTGTTGAAACTAGAGAGGTGAGCAGAGTAAGCCCGATTCCCTATAAGGAATTCTCTTTTGACATCGACCCCTTGGCGCTCATATGACCTTATGCAGTTGCGAGCGCCGTAAAACCCATGTTAAAACTAAAAATTAAAGTTTGTTAACTTCAATAACGAGAGTTCCTGAACATTGAAAAGTTACATATTATGTACTTTCTATTAACGTTTTTCCTGAAAAATTCACATGGAAATGTGTTTTGTAAGACATAAAAGGTGTTGAGCAAAAAAAATAAAAAATAAAACAACACAAAAAAACCCATGTCTGTTTCTTCTACTTTATTTTATTGACGAGCGTCTGAATTCACAATAACGTCCACATGTGGGTGATCGGGACGATTTGCTCCGGTACATCCGTCCTGCTGAGCTTTGCTCTGTTTCTCAGGGCAGTTTTCCGTTACATTTGATGGCTGGTACAGGGTACAAATTTCCCCCTCAGACAATAATTTTCTTCTCATGTTAGATGGGAAACCTTGTAATAACAATAAAAAAGAATATGTCGAACCGATACAACATAATAATCTGTATGAAATAGTAGATTTGGCAAAGAACAACAGTGGTTATCCTGTGTCTTCTTGTGATTTACTTCCACTTTCTGTTAAGATGGTCTTATAATTCATTTTTCAAAAGCTGCGATGTCGGAGCTGGTGGTTTGAGCTTCCAGCTTATTAGCTCTAATTTTGATATAGTAGCTTCCTGTCTGTAACGTTATATTTAAGATGTTCCATCTTCTGTCTTTTACTTTTGCTTTCTGTAAGCAATATGAGAAAGCCAGAATATTCTCGTGTGAGGAGCAAACGGAAACGTCATCGCAAGTGATTTCCACTTGTCAAACTGACCAGTCACAAATCTCCCGTGCTGTGTTGAAGGTAAAAAAAAAATGTCGGGCGGGCTAACTGAAAAAGTTACTTCTCGGATTTTAGCCCTATGGAAATAGATACGGTACATGCATAGGCGGAGTTTGTACGGTTTATAAGTATGAAATATGTGAAAGACATGCTGAAATCAAACAAAATAGCATCCATTTAAAACCTACAAATGTACGCGCAGTGTTGATTTTTGGCCAACATCTCCATTGGTGAATTGCAAGAAGTAACTCATTTTGTCAGCATGTCTCACAAATAAAGCCTCAACATGACAGAGAATTGCTCACAGGTCATTCCCGAGAAACTGCACCTTCAAGAAACTAGTCTGATTTAGATAATATTATTATATATGTTAAATGACTTGATAAGTAATATTTGCACATTTCTACTGTTTGGCGCGCGATAGAAAGGGAAACAGAGAGAGAGAGAGAAGTGAGAGAGAGAGAGAGAGAGAGAGAGTGAGAGAGAGTGAGT
>NW_004797344.1:1350891-1354238 GCF_000002075.1 Aplysia californica
TATATGTGTGTGTGTGTGTGTGTGTGTGTATGTGTGTGTGTGTGTGTGTGTGTGTGATTATGTGTATAAGTGTGTTTGTTTTGTGTGAACGTGTGCGTGTGTTTCTGTTTCTGTTTCTTCTCAAGTTTGTCTTCACTGTCACTCATTTTTTCTCTTCTTTATCCTTTAATAGACACGGCATTTTTCAATGTTCACTTATTCAGAGCATTAAAAATAGTATGAGGAAAGTAAAATTTGGAATGGAAAGAGGTTGGGGGAAAAGGGGGGGGGGGATGGAGGCTGCAGTTTAAAGTGAAAAAGATTCTGTCTGTGCCTCAAAGTCGAACTACATGCCTCGCTTCTCCACTTTATTTCTTAACAATGCTACGGCTTGAGAAAGGAAACATTTTTTTTTTACTACAATTTTTCCACATATGCCCCTGACATTCTGGATCTAACACTTCTAATATCATCGATAAGATGCCTAGATTCTCGTCTAAGACCACGGCCCTCATTCTTGATTCACGTATGTCCCAAATATTTGAAGAGCTACAGCTCGCGAATACGAAAATAAAATATACATTCTTTCGCGTAAATATTTCAGAATACACACTGGCCTTCATAAGGAAATATTGATTTGGTGCTAACGAACATCTCATGGGGTCCTTCCCTGCAAGCGAAGTTCTCAGCTTACTCTAAAATCCCGCGAGCACAGTTGGTTGAGACGAGGAAGGCGAGCACAGTTGTGCACCATGTATTGTGACGCAAATCGTTTTTAGGATCAATAATGGAGGTGCGCATAACTCGTCGTTTCATGCATCGACTACCACATGCTTAATCGAGCATGTTTTCTTTTCCTGAGAACAACATGAATTAGATATTAGAAACATAAAAGGAGGTTGTGGATGGATTTGTTAATTATGCGTTTCATAGACTGTCATACTAAATAAAAGGAAATCTTTATCATCCAAAGACAGAGATCGCATTTCCTGTGTTTGAGTTTTCCTTGTGGATGGAGCGGAAAAAATCCCCAGGCCACTCTTACTCGACCCTTCCCCCTCCCCCCCCCCCCCTGTGTTTGCGCTATTTAGAAAGTGTCCATAGCAGCAAGAGCATCACTGTTATGCAGCAGCATGCACAGAAAAGAGTATTGTTCAACACGCATCTAATTCATGAGTGAGGCACATGAAAATTCATCTTATTATGTGATAGCATACTAATCAAGAAATACTTTACATCCATACAGCCCCTTCCGACTACAAACCCAGCATTATAAAAGAAAATCAAACACATCCTGATAAGGAGTAAAAAATTAAACAATTGGAAGCAATAAAGAGGAATAACACTAACAGATGAGTATGTACATGTCTGAAATATAAAAATAAACCCCGAAAACACATCCTGTACGAATTCTGTATCCAAATTACATTTGGCTAATAAGACATCATCGTGTCAGAACCCCCAGAGAGGTTTGAGATTGACGGTAACGCTCAACATGATCTCCCCACAGGATATTTTCGCTTCTCATTCATAATAAATTGTCGATGGGACTCCAAGGTTAACCTGTTTTATGCCGCTGTTATTCGTCCCCAGATCGCATCCATTCAGCCCAACAAAATACGCCTAATCTTGGATCACAATTTATGACATTCCTCCTGATGTTTCGATGGAATATGCCGCGTTTCTTCCCAAGATTGAAGTCTGTTATCAGCACATAATATTGTGTTGAACGCAGAAAGATACACACACTCACTGAGACAATTTGTCTGTCTTGATAGACTGGTTTTCATTACGCTCGAAAGAATTAGAACTACACGAGGAAGCTAAACCAGAACAGCTGAGGTCCTCTTAGTTTTTCCAAGTAAAGCGGTTTCTGAGACGCACCACCTGCGCCAACATTGGCTTCGCGGGTTGACTGGCGAACTGACAGTGTTGTGATGAAGCGGTTCTACTACTGTGTCTAGTTTTTGGTTGAAGTTGGGTGGGTACTATCTTTAGCGGGGGGGAGGGGGGGGGGATTTGATTTTTTTTTTGTTTTGGTTTAAACTTTGTGTCTCAGTTCTTGTAGACTACGTTACAGGCGTTTTAGTTCGTACTAATGGTGGAGTGTTGAATACTAGTGAATGTTTACAAGTCAGTTGGATACATCGAACAGTGTCATTGTACTGTTAAGAAGAAGATATTATGTTTCGGTGTTGTCAAAGAACTATGTCTTTTAATCAATTCAGTGACACGGCCAGAATGTAAAAAAAGAAAGAAACAAATAAACACACACATACACAAATAAAACAATAAAACCCAAAGAAGATGTATTGACATTTGGTCTATGCAAGTGAGTACCTTATTGTTCTAATGTTGAAAAAAGAGTTTGTTTTAAATAACATACAAAACCAATTCCGAATGTGGCCAGCGCTGTTTCACAAATGTTGTTTTCTCCAGAAAGTACACAAACACAACCCCCCGAAAAAAAAACCCCTGCTCTTCCAGAATTATTCCAGAAGCGCCAATTTGAAGCGAGTACCCTCGTTGACCTTTGGACAGAAATTGCCCCCGGCAACGTCCCTGTTTTGTCCAAGCGACCCATCACCGATGATTATCAGGCGAAATTCTCTCAGCAAAGTATCTGGAGAAAATAGAACGCCCTTGTTGGAGTACGAGAGAAATAAGGAGCACAGAGGAAAGGAGATTCAGGTTGCGAAATGACAAATTTAAATATTTTTATTTTGAGACTCCTAGGACGTTCAACTCGAATCCTATGGTCAAATTTTGAAAAATCAACATCATCTCTCAGTTTTACGAAAAACGTGTTTTTACAACAACGTTTTCTTTTTCTCTTCTCTCTGTAACCTTTTCTTTGTCTTCAGACGAGGCGACGTGTGACGTTTGAAATAATACGATGCCTCCGGGCGCTGGAATTCCTTGATCAGATTTATGTCTTCTTCTACTCCACTACCGCTGTTGTGTAACAGAACTATAATTTTCGTGTCACTTCTTTCCACTCTGTTTCAGTGTCTCTTTAAGACTGTTGATGTGGGTTTTGCCGTGATTTCGTTCGTGGACATTTTGTTACAATACTTCATTATTCAGAGTAACTGGGGAGTTTTTGCTATCTCCTTTAGCATTTCATGGTTATCCTCTGGAAAAAGGAGATCTTAACGCCACAATTTATTTTCACTTGCGACTTTCACAAAAGAATTAATAACAATGAAGAGTTATAAAAAATACCTTGGTTTCAAACCCTATGTGGAAGCCTACAGACTGATTCGTCTTTTGCTTAACGTTATGTGATACTTTTTATTATGCCTTAAGTAAGTTAACCCTAACAAAACATTTCTTGCCGAAACAGAGAGTTTGGACTCCTCCCCCCC
>NW_004797344.1:1358250-1361496 GCF_000002075.1 Aplysia californica
TATATATAAAATATGTATACATACATTTATACACACAAACACACACACATACAAACACCCCCCATCACCCACCCACCCACACAATAAACATTTAAGCATGAGTGTGTTTTAAAGTTCCCACACACCCATACCAATCCGAAAAAAAAAGAAAATATAGGATGGTGAACAAATGGGCTTTGTAAGTCAACAGATGTCTATTCTGTAAGCATAATTTATTAGGGTACTGTTGGCGAGCACTGCATGCTATTTTGCTGGAAAGAGTTTAAAAGACCTTGCAGCTGAGCCTTAAGTTTCAGAAGACCTTGACCCAAACATTGGAAAATAATATGATCGTGGAAATGTGTTCAGTTTAACGAAATACTTTTCAATCCAAAAATAGAAAATCTAGATCTTGTACGTGATAAGAAACAAATTATCCTTTCTGTTGTTTAGGCAGTGCTTTATTATAATTTTTAAAAGAGTATAATTTTGCTTTCGATCCACATTTTGGTCACTTCAGACGATGGATTGAAATTGAAGGTTTGTGACCCCCTCCCTCCCTTCCCTATGATAATCAAAATGGGGGACCTAGACCCCCCCCCCCCCCACACACACACACCCTGCACACAAAACACAGACACTTTCACTGAAATTACTGGAAAAATTGATTCATTACTTTTTTACGAAGCTCAGTCAGCACAGTTGTTGCTACTATCATGTATTTTTTGTTTTGTGTGTGTCCCTCTTGACGTGCAGAACACTTCTTCATAACAAAGTCATGTACCAATTGAATAATATTAGTGGACATTTTAGTTACTTCAATTTTCATTTACCGCCAGCAAACGAATCCAAAAGTAGAGAAGGAAATGGGTCGCGGAACAAAAATATAATTCAAGAAATTGCTTCTTTTTTTTTTTTACCCAAGTCGTGCTAATCAAGATCCAGAAAGAAGGCTTATTTATAATTAATAGAGTTTTGAGCTGTGATAATAAAAGTGGCGGAAAATCAATTTCCCATGTGAGTCGAAAAGAAGTATATAAGGGCTGCAGCTCTGATCAGCTGCGTAGAATAATATTATTGTAAAAGAAGTGGAATCTGCGCATAACTTGGAAAGGAAACCATTTGATCGCAGAAAACACAATTCGGCTAAGCGAAGCCCGTAAATATAGTGTCAATGGGACTACCTTTTTCTTCAAATAATATACTATCTAAAGCAAGAAAAGTAAATTTAAAAAATAAAACAAATTCTGCAACTGGTGTGCAATTTTCTCGACCACAAAGCCGCCACTCTGGACACCTTAATCCTTTCTCCGTCGTCGCTAATGCTGCTTTCGAGAAGGCGCTAAAAGGAATATTTTTGTGTAGAATAATATGTAGAATCGTAGGGGTAAAGTGGCAAAGTGAAAACATCATACAAATTTTGAGGTTCTAAACATGGGAAAGAATAGAGTTTGGAGGTCATGGGTATTATTTACAGTATATGATTTCTGTAATAAATTCAAATTAGTTATTGTGACTAATCAAGGAAATGATGTTTTGTTAGGAAGATTCAATCACAGTTAGTTGGGTCACCTCATGACTCTAAATGTGCAATGCCTCTATCAGCACTATTCAGAGAATTTGGAGGCAGGCTGCTTCTGCCAAGCCTGTCAAGACCATCCCGGAATGACAGGAATTGAATTCAAGTTGTTTTTTTGTGGAAAGGTGAATGCCAATTCCAACACAGACGCTTAAGTGGTCAATGTAAACGGGGGATGCAATTTCAGAAGAAAAAAATCCACACAACATTCACCTTATTGACATTTGCACTGTTAGGCCAGTTCCACTTGCTTTTACTTTTTCCGGCCTCTGTTACACTGTGGTGTTGAGGGGAGAAGCAAAAGACTATACACTGTTAATTGTATTGTCTACTGTATGGTTATGTTGTCTATAACTTGTGTGTCTCTGACCCCCTCTAGCCATGTTTTCCGGTTCATGCCTGCCCCTTCCTCTGTTTCCATCTGTTGTCTGCTTTAGCTGCTATACATTATACCTGGTGATAACTTTGACAGTTGCCTTAACCATGTGTTTATCCATGTTGCAGATAATTTAGTCAACATATTCTCTGAAAGTTTCGTTTCTGACCATCTCTCTTCTTGTGTTATTCAAAGAAGTTCTTAGTCATCTCAATTTACAGACGTTGATTTAGCTTTGGTGCCTGTCGCCTGTTCCACAACTCTACCAAATAACCCAAGAAAGCCTCGGGCGAGGCACCGACTATTGACGAGTGCGAATAATATTATGTTCACAAATAATAGTTATTCGAATAAAGGCGTTCATAGGTCATGGCGTATATGTAGCTTAGAATGTGCCTCTAAGTAATAACAATATTTTACTTTAAAAAGAAACAAGACAAAATGAATGTTATTTCTGCTGAACCCTGCACAAGCCTTTCAGATGTACAGAATCTTTTTCCCAGACCGAGACTTTCTACCACGTATTCGTATACACGCCTTATTTAGCCCTATTTTCTACTCCGGTACAATTCGTCCTGTTTCATTGAAACAGCACATAGACGCGGGACGCGCAGACAAATATAGACCTCTCCAAGGATTTGCTGGGCTCAGCCCCTCGCTGACGGATTGTACGGCTCGTCTACAGAGAAAGGGAAAAGGAAAACCGGGAAAAATGATATATTGGCTCTGACGTAAGGGATGTGAGAGCTGAGGAAGGGTAAATAAATAGGACTTCGCTTTTAGGGACTGACAATGCAATATGATTTGAGGAAAAAGGATTAGGCGTGGGGTAGCTGGAGGAAGGGAAATAGAGGATTAGAGTATACTCTGCTGGCAGTCGGATAAAGGCGAAAGAGGGACGAGACAAGGGAGAGGACATAGAAGGACAGATAATAAAACAGACAAATAGACAGATGAGGGAGTAGATCGATAGATATGTCAGTTAGTGAGACAGGACTCGGTGAGAAATTGGAAGTAGGAATGGTGGAAAGACGCAGGGATGAGTAGTGGAAGTAATTTTAGAGGCTGATTTAAAACTATAATACATTTTTTATAAGTAAAGAAGGAAAAAACACGTGTGTGTGTATGTGTGTGTATGTGTGAGTGTGTGTGTGTGTGTGTGTGAAAGAGATAGAGAAAGAGAGAGAGTGTGTATGTGTGTGTTTGTGTGTGTTTGTGTGTGTGTTAATGTTTTGTAAAAGAGAGAGAGAGAGAGAAAGAGAGAGAGAGAAAGAAGGAGAGAGAAGGAGAAAGAGAGAGAGGGAGAGAGAGA
>NW_004797344.1:1362639-1364085 GCF_000002075.1 Aplysia californica
GTGGGTGGGTGTTTGTCTCTGTGTGTGTGTGTGTGTGTGTGTGTGTGTGTGTGTGTGTGTGTGTTTAGTAGACGTGCGACGGGTGATTATTATGCTAGGAGAGTTTGTGAAATATAATTATTATACGTTTATGGACGGACAAAAAGCCCAGCAAAAATAAAGAAGACAAAATAAAAGACACGAGTCTGGAAACGGGAATCTGTTGCAAGGTAGCCTAGTTTAAAATGTTCGATGAGATCTATTTTTATCTCATTACAATGCAACGAAAGGCTTCCAATGCAATCAGCATGAAATCAGGGCTTGGTGAAAGTGCACTCTGTATTTCGTCATTTAAACTAGATCTAGCTTGTATTATAGGCGTTATTCTACCCACTCAAGACAACATAGTTAAGAATGTCAAATTAAATTTTGGTATAATGAATATTTGACTGTGTTGAATTCACATAGTGACTATTTAATTTTGTCAGTGGCGCTCATATGACCTCAGGCAGTTGCATGCGCCGTAAAACACACACACACACACACACACACACACACACACACACACACACACACACACGATCTCTCCGTCTATATCTCCATCTCTCTAAACACCTTTCTATCTATCTATAGATAAATCGATCTATTTATTTCATCTATCTCTCCATCTATCCAATATACCTATTAGACTATCTGTCTAGATACCTAGATATCTTTCCATCAATGATTAATCTCATCCCCCATCTCTCCATCTCCCATATATCTATTCATCTATCTGTCTATCCATCTGTCTCTCCATCTATCTCTCCACCTATATATATATACTTGTACATGTACCTATTTATCTATCTATCCATATATCTATTTGTCTTCCAATCTATCTCTCCACCTATCTATATACCTATCCATCTATCCATATATCTATCTATCTCTTCATCTTTCTCTCCACCTATCTGTATACCTACCCATCTGTTTATATAATATCTTCCCATGTATCTCTCCATCTATACCCCAACCATCCATCTATACCAGATGTCCCTCTCTACCATCACCGGCCGTTCGTTAGTCTGTACTTTGACTTTCCTCTGGCCTCTGTCAGGGACTTGTCCGAAGACTGGGTGGTAAGTGATGGATCAATCCAGGCCTGGCTGCACCCCGATAGACAGCTTGGTTTATTCAGGGCCCAGTTCCTTGAAACAAGTTGACGTCGAATCTTGACCTGGATCCCTGAACCCTCTGAAGTTGGTGGCAGAGACAGGCGAAAAGTGCAAGCAGATTTACGTCCTCTCCCTCCCTTTTTCCTCTTTTTTTCTACCCAGGTTGCTTTTCACTCGTATATTGGATTGCTTTCATGTTTATTTATGATAAAATAACTGCTCTATTAAACTGCCCAACAGCCCTAACTATCTTACCTTACTCTCTCTCTCTCTCTCTCTCTCTCTCTCTCTCTCTCTCTCTCTCTCTCTC
>NW_004797344.1:1366627-1376079 GCF_000002075.1 Aplysia californica
GGGACTTGTCCGAAGACTGGGTGGTAAGTGATGGATCAATCCAGGCCTGGCTGCACCCCGATAGACAGCTTGGTTTATTCAGGGCCCAGTTCCTTGAAACAAGTTGACGTCGAATCTTGACCTGGATCCCTGAACCCTCTGAAGTTGGTGGCAGAGACAGGCGAAAAGTGCAAGCAGATTTACGTCCTCTCCCTCCCTTTTTCCTCTTTTTTTCTACCCAGGTTGCTTTTCACTCGTATATTGGATTGCTTTCATGTTTATTTATGATAAAATAACTGCTCTATTAAACTGCCCAACAGCCCTAACTATCTTACCTTACTCTCTCTCTCTCTCTCTCTCTCTCTCTCTCTCTCTCTCTCTCTCTGCCAGAGAGAGGAACGAACAATACGAGCTGTTGATCCTCAAAAAGACTCGGAGGCAATATTGGAGACGGCGAAGGCGAACCCACCTCTCAACCCGACTGCGAAAATACCGGCTGTGGAAGGGGCTTTCAGAAAAGGAAACTGTCAAGGAATTTGGCCTGCGCTCACAAAATCGATGGCTTCCATCTAACAAAAGACTGGCCGTTTTGTCAGAAAAATCTGGGAAGAGAAGACGAGCAGGGGGTGTCCACATAAAAGAGTTGTTCATCAGAGGTTAGAGATGAGGAGAGACCATTTAGCAGTGACTTCCGGCTACTTTAGCGGCGCGTGTCTTTCTAGACTTTACACGTTAAAGAGGAGTACATGTGGCTGGTAATGACCATTTGTCTCCCAGAGCTCAGAAGTTCGGAACGTTATATTCTTCTTCCACTTCATTTTATGTCTGTTCTAATATAAACGGAGTTCATAGGATCTGTTACAACCCCCCCCCCCCAACTGGCATTTGTGGCGTATCTGGTATGAATTCTATTCCCTTGTTGGGAGAATGTAATATCGGGTGTCTCGGTATTTCCCCTAGGAATTTTGTACCCTTCCAGCCAAGGTTGAAAACCAGTGTCGAAGCCCGCCCCCTCTAAATAGTCAAAATAGTGCCGTTTTCTCTTTTTTCTTGGGAGGGCAGGGAATAAAAGCAGCTGTACCAATTAAAACAAAAAAACAACAACAAAAAAAAACTAACTTATTTTTAAAAAACAAGAACGCCGAGAACGATGGGACATTCTTGAATTTGTTGTTTGTAGAGTTCGTATAGTTCTCCCCCCACCTAGCTCTGTCACACTGTAGATTGGTGGTACTAAATCACAGGCAACGCTTCTTAGATAACCTTACTGAGTTGAAACGTTTACTATTAATATTAAAGCCCTCCCTGATTATGCTCACTGCCAAAAGCCTAGGGGCATGGTAATGTTTGGGGGAGGTAGATAGGCTTGGGGGTGGTGGATGGATGTACAGAATTGAATTAGGATGTCCTTGGCCCGGCGCCGTCATGGTTACACTCAACTGTATGAGGAGGGAGAAGGAAAAGCAGACATGTATGTATGTAGTATAGGTTTTTACGGCGCTCGCAACTGCTAAGGTCAAATGAGCGCGAAAAGCAGACAGAAAGAGAGATGGGAAGACAACGTAGCAGAATGGACAGGTTTAAAGTTGGGTGAAGCCCTTCGAAAGGCTGGAAATACCGAGGAATAGAGAGAGAAATGTTGTTGCTCTATCACCCTTGGTACTTCAACAGTTATCTAGACTAAGGGATACGTAAATAAGCAAGTAAGTCATGGCTGCCGCTTTGCTGATTTTCACCAAGGGTGCACAATTAATGCAGAACCAGATACTTTCACTACTTTTAGTGTGCAACCTTTCCTTCCTTACCCTTAATTTTGTCCTAAACACAGTCAAATAGTGCACTCCATGATGAACTGGAATTGTGTCAGGGTGCACATTCTATTTTTAAAAAAAATTTTTTATGGGTAATTGTTTTACGGCGCTCGCAACTGCATTAGGTCATTTGAGCGCGCGGAACACACCTAACATTTTCCGTTTGTAGGAAATTTTGAATTTGCCCGGGTGGCGGCCGAAGCCTACTCTTATCGATTTTGGATCACGAAGGGATCTTTATCGAGAGCAACTTGCACACGGGACCTTCGAGATTTTTCGCCCTTGTCCGAGAAGGCTAGGTGTAGGTCTTTCCTACCAGAGGATCAAGGGTGTGGCTGAAAGAGAGCTCAAAGAAGGAGCCAAGAAGAAGCAGTAGAAAGGCTGCAGAAAGAGTCAGGAGCCCAGAGGAGGGGGCAAAGGAGGTGAGGGGGTGGGGGGGGGGTGAGAAAGAAAGTGGGGACGAAAGTAGACGACAGAATATTGCTAGAGAGCAGGAAAGGAGGTGAAAGGAGATGACTTTAGACAAGAAAAGTTTCCGTCGCTACCCGCATTCGAACCCAGGACCTTTGAATGAGAGGCAAACACCTTAACCTCTAGGCCACGAGAGCCCCCGCACATTCTATGACATTATTATACGTACGTCATGAGGGGCTGGGGAGGAGAAAAAAAGGGGGGGGGGTCTTGTAAATATTAGAAGAGGCTACGAATTGAGTAGAGGAACCTTCGTAAAGCTTTTATTACCGTCCAAAGATTGTCATGATATAAATAACAGAGGAGAGAACCGCGACATCTACGTAAATATAATAATCAATGTAGCTTGAGAAAGGGCATTCAGTGTAAAGGTCGGGCTTTTTCGAAGAGTAGACGAAATGAGATAGAGTTACAGCAAAGCGCAAGAAATAATTAAGGTGCAAAAAGGAAATATAAGATTATAAGGGATGCAGTGACTAGGGAAGAAATTATTTTAGAAATCACACCAGAGACGATCTGTGGAACTACAATCAGATCATACATTACGTATAGAATTTACTGGGTTTTAAGTCAAATGAAAAACGGAAAACTAACCACTGACTGAAAAACCCACCGAGTTCTTGCTGATCATAACTTCTTTAAAAGAACTTGTTACCTAACAATTATTGTATTCCCTGACGTCAGAATCAAGTTTTATCACGTAAATAGAGTGTACGGAGTTGTACTCAACTATGCTACTCTAATTATCATAAATTGATGTACAAGTGTTGATAACAGTGTACACAAAACGATCTTCTGGGTAGATTGCCAGATATGCAACTTCAAGAACGTGGCTTCGAATTCCAATCTTGGTTAGAAGCCACATCTTAAAGTAAGACACTTTTTGACGAATATTCATCGCTTCAGTCACTTATAAATGCATATCGGGATAAAGCAGTGAGATATATTGTTGATGTTTTAGTTGGTGAGTGCATGTAAATAAGATGAGATCGTATCGTAATATATTAAAGATCTGTCTAGAGTCTAGATAGACAATAATTGATTGTAAAAAACATAACCAGGAATAATGTAATCTACCTATAACCAAATAAACACGTACGAGCATGCACAAAATACAAACACAACATAATATTATTAATAAAGTAGTCAAAATAATGAAAATATTTATATAAGAAAAATAAGACCACCTGAAATTACAAATTACGAAAGGAATCACATCTACTCGTAGAATGCCAACCAATATCGAGTGAAATTTTTCCTCACAATTTTAAGTAACCTGTTGCTGCAAACCTTAATAAAAAGCTTCCAGGGATGATTTATTGAACATTGATCTTTTTGATAAAAGAAAGAGTCATCAGATGTTGACGAAAGAGTAATAAATTAACTGTGGGATCCCCCCCCAACCACCCGAGAATAAAGTAATAACGTTGCAGGGAATGCGTGTATGTGCGAGTGCGTGTGCGTGTGTGTTTGTATGTTTGTGTGTGTATGTCATTGCGTGTGTTTGTCTGTGTGTGTGTGTGTGACTGTGTATGTGTATCTGTGTGTGCTGTGTATGTGTGTATATATGTATGTTTGTTTGTTTGTGTGTGTGTGTGTGTGTTTGTATGAGAGAGAGAGAGAAAGGGAAAGAAAGAAAGAGAGAGGGTGAGTGTGCGTGTGCATGCGAATATGTGAGTATATATATATATATATGTGTGTGTGTGTGTGTGTGTGTGTGTGTGTGTGTGTGTGTGTGTGTGTGTGTGTGTGTGTGTGTGCAGGGCTTACGGGAGTGAGGTGAAGACTAAGAAACGAACCACATGGCGGTAGCGGAGACAAAATAAAACCACAGGAAACAGAATAAAAAATTCATGTTGTGTCGATTCCCGAGAATGTCAAATCTCCCAGCGATATTGCGTGACACGGACAATTTCCTCGGCGCTGGTAAGGTCAACTACAGCTCACTCTGGGCTCGCCCATTGATTCGGTGTTGTGTCACTACGTGGCGCGCTCCAATAGCTCTTCTTCTGCTACCTACAAGAGCTTGTCTCTCTCCTCTCAGGGGATTTCTAGGACTGATTTTCTCAGCACCCGATCCCTCATTTAATAAGCGAGGTCGGATGCTAATTGTGGACATTGGTCTCGAAGGCGAGTTGAACATATCAGATCACAAGTTTTCCCTATCTCCCCAGCTCCCTCCCTCAGTGTCCTTCCTAAAAACAGCCAACGAATTAAAAACAACAACATGAACACAGTCTAAATAAGGCCCTTATCTCAGGATACAAATAATCTTAGTGAGAGTTAAACGAAGATAATACTAACAAAAGAAAGAAAAAAAGTAATATTCTTTAAACCCTACAACTTGCCCCTCCCTTCTCTTGCCCCAATGAAGCTTGCATGGGAATCAAATAATAATCCAAGAGTGTTTTTATTTTTGTGTATTATTATATTTTATTCTGATGTCTTCCATTTATATTTTCCGTATGTTAATTTTTTTCATTCGCAGGGTTCTTTTTTCTTCTACTCAATCAATTATAGATTCTAATCAAGGTTATATCAAACGCTGACATTACCTACAACGTACTGAATCCAGAATTCGTTAGAAGCTAATTACAACTTTTAACTTCATTGTCTGGATTTTAAGTGCTACAAAAGCTCTCAATCTAATTACAACTAGATCTATACTTAGCAACAAATGAAAACATTTAATAAACTTGTTCAAATACTATTTAGTATCTAATTTTCTATCCTTAATCTCAAATAGGAAAAATATCACGGACAATTTCCTCGGCGCAGGTAAGGTCAACTACAGCTCACTCTGGGCTCGCCCATTGATTCGGTGTTGTGTCACTACGTGGCGCGCTCCAATAGCTCTTCTTCTGCTACCTACAAGAGCTTGTCTCTCTCCTCTCAGGGGATTTCTGGGACTGATTTTCTCAGCACCCGATCCTTCATTTAATAATTGTGGACATTGGTCTCGAAGGCGAGTTGAAAATATCAAATCAGTAGTTTGCTCTATCTCCCAAGCTCCCTCCCTCTGTGTCTTTTCTAAAAACAGCCAACGAATAAATAAAACAACAACAACAAAACAAAACATGAACACAGTTGAAATAAGGCCCTTATGTAAGGATACAAATAATCTTAGCGAGAGCTAAACGAAGATAATACTAACAAAGGAAAGAAAAAATAATAATATTCTTAAAACCCTACAACTTGCCCCTCCCTTCTCTAGCCCCAATAAAGCTTGAATGAGAATCAATTAATAATCCAACATTGTTTTTATTTTTGGGTATTATTTTTTAAAATTCTCCTGTCTTTCATTTATATTTTCCGTATGTTAATTTCTTTCATTCACAAGGTTCTTTTTCCTCTACTCAATCTATTATATATTCTAATCAAGGTTATATCAAACGCTGACATTACCTACCACGTACCGAACCCCGAATTCGTTTGAAGCTAATTACAATGTTTACCTACCTTCATTTTCTTAATTTTTAGTGCTACAAAAACTCTCAATCTAATAACAAATATATTTAGCAACAAATGTTAACGTTTAATAACCTTGTTCAAATACGATATAGTATCTATTTTTCTGTTCTTATTCTAAAATAGGAAAACAAGCAAGAGAAATACTAATAAATTATTAGTTTGCAATGGCCTTTACAGAGAGATCAGTTTTGAAGATTAGGACTAAGCAAACAGAACGTATCTCACAGATTTACTGACAGCAAAATTGCTGATCCTACTACTGGAGATAAAATAGATCAGGACCGCTTTCCGAGCAGATTTAGCTAATGGAACGCAGTTTAAAAAACAACAACTCCCACCCCAACACTCCCCCTGCCCCCTAAAAGAATTCTAAAAAAAAAGAAAAGCAAACAACGAAAGCCCGTAACCTATCATTGTTTGTACTGAAAAATGAAATGTTGTATGTTTTTTTTATTTTGTTTTAAGATATATTTATTATTATGCTCCCTGTAATATTTAATAAATAATATTTGTTGGTCCAATACAATGCTGTTGAGGACACAGATTTGGTGTATCCTGAGACACTTTAAGTATTATTCATTCGTGATTTACAAAAAACATTGTGATCTATATTGGCCACACAGAAATCTAATGGTAGTTTTATGAATGAAAAGTAACCGTTTGATCTATTCAAAGCAGTACTCGACATTGTAGAACCTTTTATTTTTTTTATTTCCTCCATGGAATTGTTGGAAAATAACTGAAAGAAAGGTCACAGTAACCCATATTTCGCAGCAAGAGTCAAGACGATTGGAATCATCATGATCAGAAACATACGGTTCATTAGTCAAAAACAAAAAAATCCCACAAATAAGAACTGAGATCAATAATGATTGTTTGCTTTTTTTGTCACCACAGGCGGTCGCAAAAGACACAGAGTACAAGCAAAACGTTGTATTGTCAAAGACGGTTTGTTGTTCAAAGTAAATGACTTAGGATAAGTTTCTACGTAAATATGAAAGAACTGCAGAGATAAATAGTTTATGGCCTGAACAATATAGGGAACAATTGTGCTTGGGGAATATTATTTATGCAAACTGCACAATTATTATTATCTAGAATGTCAATACCCGCTAGACTAGGGTACCAATGATATTATGTTCTTGTTTTCTGTCCCATTTTATATACCACTTTAAATGTTAGTTAGCATGTTTGTTATCGACAGTTATTTTCTGTTTGTTTTATTATCCTTGTTGAGTTAAATCTCGTAGAGAATTGACTCGATCATTGCAAATTTTCGTTTCAATGGATGCTCTTTTCCCCTCATCTACATCGCAACACAGCATAAATCAAGACGTGTAGGATTCAGTAAAATAAATTCCATTCGTTCATGTTGTTTTATGAAAGGATATATTTATATATAATTGACTTTTCATGTGTATAAAATGTATACGGAATGTTGAGCGTACGCTCTGCTGACGTTGATCCACGAGACTCGCAGATTGGCTACACTTCCCCCACAGGAACCCGAGAGATAGTCCCAGACCTTTTTGCAATCAGGGACTGCGATATTTGGCGAAGGACATTTGACTTGTATTCTGGATTAACCGAATTAGAGTCGATCTGGATTCCCAGTGAGACGGAATTGTCATTCTAAGGACGTTGCCCTGCTTTCGAATTCCAGCCGAAGAAGAGGGTACAGTTTCCGCAGTGTCCCAGAAGAATTTGGGATCGAATATAGGAAGGGAGTAACAAGATCTGTGGAGGAGAAGAGGGGTTTTGGGCTAGGTGCTGCAGGGCAAAATGCCAAGAGGTAGAAAGCTGAGTTGCGTAAACACGAAAACTGCGGAAGTAAAACGTGTGTGTTTTTATGCCACCTTATGTACTACATGACGTCTACATAGGTGTAAGGGCTCTATTGCTAAACATGCTTTATCCAGTTTTTCTATTTCACCCAGAAAATGGAAGAAATATACTTCCACTTAGAGTAAAGAAACAAGGGGAAATAATTTTCCCAGATAATGTATTTACTACAAAGATAAAAAAAAAAAAAGTCAAATTGCATCCCTCATAGGTTTGCGCCTGCGAGAAACACAACTGCTCTAAGTTTGGTGTTTATTGTATAGAGGGCTTTGTCATAATAATGTACTCGTTGTATTAAAGACTTCAGATGGTTATGTGCCTCAGTCCATTCGGGATGTCATTAATGTTTGTAAGTCAGTTAAAGTACAAGTTATGCTGCAGTAATTTCTGTTTATTAGCTGAGGTAGCACCGGCGCCTCTACCGTTCCCAACCCCCTTAATCTTCTAAACATTGAAGCTTTGTGTTTGTAATTTTGTTTCTGTTGAGGCAGCTCACCCAGTTTGAATTAAATACAGTTTCACAAATTTACCATTCATGAAACAATAATTACAAGCTGTGTTAAGACCCACTGCCTGTATGGTACTAGCCTGAAGTTCT
The DNA here is from genome assembly GCF_000002075.1 of Aplysia californica. Taxonomy (NCBI): domain Eukaryota; kingdom Metazoa; phylum Mollusca; class Gastropoda; order Aplysiida; family Aplysiidae; genus Aplysia; species Aplysia californica. The sequence continues at coordinate 1,374,800 of NW_004797344.1, forward strand.
CGTCTCCATAAAATTCACACGTGCAATTTTTAACCTCCGAAGTTTTAAAAAGATACTAGCTCAAGTAAAAAACCCCGAAAAAATGCCACTGCCAGAGAAGAAGAAGAAAAAGAAGAAGAAGAAGAAGAAGAAGAAGAAGAAGAAGAAGAAGAAGAAGAAGAAGAAGAAGAAGAAGAAGAAGAAGACAAAAGAGCAGAAGCAACCTCATTAATAATGATAATTACAACCATAACGCGACAGACGAAGTTGTGATGTCGAAAACAATCACTTAATCGAGCGCTTCATAGAGTGCATGGAGATAATCTAAACATTCTTCACCAGAATAAAAGGCGTCCTTTCGTAAATCATCATGATGCGGCACAAGAGGAACAGTATAATGTGACATATTGGATACTAGTTTCCTCTCAATCTATGGTTTCCCAGTCCAAATGTAAAGCTAACGGCAAACTGTCTCATACTCAGTCTTCTTTCCCGCAGGTGAAATATTCCCTCCTCCTATCGTAGAGAGCATCTTCTCCGAGAAGCCATTGCCTGCAAAGGGCACAGGGGCAGTAACTCAATTCCCAAATACAATTAGCAAACACCGAGAACAAGCCTGCATTATCTTTTTAGCGTCAATATCACTTGGTCTCTGGAGGAAGATACAGTTCAGTATGATTGGCCGTTTGCATGATTGTCCTAGTTTTGGTTGTGGCTCAAGGCGCCTATGTACAATACTATTTTACTGGCCTCCCTTGACTGTAATATACATTACAGACACAAACATGGATTTTTCATGATTGTACAGAGCATGTAAGTCAACTTTCAGGGGCATTATGCAATACAGAGTGGGGAAGTAAACATGTACGCTTGAAGCAGTATTATGCTCTCGGAATCTGTACTGATAATTAATTTGTCACCTAGGATCGAAACATGTCGTGCAGACATGGTGTCAACCCTTGCCAGTAGGTGTGCAAATGTTCTCAACTGCCACTGAAGTCGTGACTTTGATAAACACAGGCTTTATAATTTGCCCTATCGTGCCTTCTCTTCGCAATTAAATTCAGGAAGTACAGGAAAGCAATTAACATTGTCAATAAACCGAGTTGCCCCATAGAATGTTTTTAAAATTATTATTATGGTTAGTATTGGTTACATCAGCACCTTTTTGTACTAGATCTGTTTGCATCTTGGCAGTGGATCTGAAAGGGAAGCGTACTATTACACTATAGAGAGCGCGAACGAGCGAGCAAACGAGCGAACGAGAGAGAGAGAGAGAGAGAGAGAGAGAGAGAGAGAGA
>NW_004797344.1:1378119-1379407 GCF_000002075.1 Aplysia californica
CCCCGAATAAAAGTAAAAAGTAGAATAGGGTTCATGGATTGTGTTTTCGCAATAGATCTAGTCGTGTAATTTGTTCTCCTGATTTGATTAACCCCTCCCTCCACTCCCCTCTCCTTCTCTCCCCGCCAAAATCCTTACCTGGCATCTTTCACCCTGCCACACCCCCTACGACTCTTCCTCCGCCCTCTCACCTTTATGTACTGGACATTGCACCGTCTGAAAACCGTAGCCGTTAGATGACCGGGAAGCATTATCACCCCCCCCCCCCAACACACACACACCTTTACTTTAGAACCCTCAATCCCCATCGTCCTAGGAACCTCACTGTCAGTCTGTCGCAGTTTAAACATTATGTTAACAACTTCTTCGTCTCCTGTTGTGTTCTATAATCATAATTACTTTAAGATATTCACGTGCTTACTGGTATTGTGCCTAGCCTCGAGGCAAGAGTCACGTTATCTATCTATTTATCTCTCTATCTATCTATCTCTTTATCTATCTGTCTATCTATCTATCTATCTATCTATCTATCTATCTATCTATCTATCTATCTATCTATATCTGTCTGTCTGTCTGTCTGTCTGTCTGTATGTCTGTCTGTCTGTCTGTCTGTCTGTATGTATGTCTTTCAAATGTATACTGTTTGCTGATGCGATATAACAAAACATGAAATTATGAAATACCCTCTCTCTCTCTCTCTCTCTCTCTCTCTCTCTCTCTCTCTCTCTCTCTCTCTCTCTCTCTCTCTCTTTCGATTTCTCATTCAAAAACTGTGTAGCATAAATTAAGTAAATTACTAACAAATCTCCAACTGATTAGAATATTTATGTTTCTCTCATTATAGAAGTACAAAAAAGTAAGTTCTAACCTCCACCATCTCCATTTTGATGATCATCATCGTTATCAGCAGCAGTTAATGCACTGCCATTAAAAACTCCCATTGACTAGCACAGCAATTCCAGTACCGTGCAGGCAGTACAGTACAACACTATTCTGCCCCCCCCCCTCCCCCATTCCACTCACCACCAGAACACAACAAGCTTTCTGTCGGAAGCCAGATTCTCCATCTCGTCGCAAAGACATGAAAGTCTTTCATGTCAATATCCTGCCCTGGCGGCAGTGCTATATCCCCATCAATAACTTCGTAAAATCAATACCGGTTTCGTTTTTGGACCCAGCGTAACGCAGTGCCACTGTGTTCCTTGCTTCTCAAGTTCTTCTGACTTTCAGCTACGAGGGTTTTGTAATCACAAACCAAAAAGGGGAGTCAGTAACGGTTGCCACCCCC
>NW_004797344.1:1379609-1381407 GCF_000002075.1 Aplysia californica
TCTCTCTCTCTCTCTGGGGATTATGGCATCTCACGTTAAACTATCGTGACAGGCTTGTAACAAGACGATGTATTATCTTCAGTATAATAGGACGCTTTGGTAAGGAGAAACTTTGGTTTGTTTCAATGTGAGTTCAGACTAACTGGAAAATAATTTATCCGCTTTTCTGTCTCCTTCCCTGCTTGCCCGTCAGTTCTCGTGAATGTGGTTAGTTTCTATGCGAGTTCAGACTAATTGAAATAACAATCCACCTTTCCCTGTTTTTTTCTCCCTCTTCCTGTGTGTATCTTGTTTAACATGTATCTGGTTCTTTGTTCCCTGTCTGTTTGTTTCTCTACTTACCAAGTTGTCTCTCTGTGTTCGCCTCTCAAAACATTGAACTGTTTGTTGAGGGGGCTCTCGTGGCCTAGAGGTTAAGGTGTTAGCCTCTTATTCAAAGGTGCCGGGTTCGCATCCGGGTAGCGACAGAAAAAAAAATTCTTCTCTAAAATCGTCTCCTTTCACCTCCTTTCCTTCTCTCTTGCAACGTTCTGTTGTCAGTTTTTGGTCTCCTCTTTCTGTCCCCCATCCCCTCGCCTCCTTTGCCCCCTCCTCTGGGCTCTTGGCTTTTTCTGCAGCCTTTCTACTGCTACTCCTTTGCTCCTTCTTACTGCTGTCTTTCAGCCACGCCCCTGATCTTCTAGTAGGAACGATCTACACCTAGCCTTCTCGGACAAGGGCGAACAATCTCGGAGGGCCCGTGTGCAAGTGGCGCACGTTAAAGATACCTTGGTGGTCTAAAATCAATAAGAGTAGGCTTCGGCTGCCACCCGGGGGAAATTCAAAATTTCCTACCAACTGAAAATGTTAGGTGTGTCCCGAGCGCTCATATGGCCTTATGTAGTTGCTAGCGCCGTAAATCCCTTACCAAAAAAAAACAACAACAAAAACCAACAACAAAAAAAACAACAAAAAAAACTGTCTGTTGGTTCACTGAATGTGGGTTCCACATGTTTTCACTTGTCACCGGCCTGCACGGGATTCTCAATGACACCTGGAAGAAATCAAAGAGAGATGCCGAATTAGACTGAAATTAACAGCGATTCGTGTGTATAATATTATATAAACATAATATATAAATGTTTACAGTATACATGTATATTCATATGGAGAGAGAGAGAGAGAGAGAGAGAGAGAGAGAGAGAGAGAGAGAGAGACACCCTCCTCGGTAAAAGCAAAGCAACAGCATCCAAAAAATTGTTAAACACGACGAAAACGGCCTATTTTTTTAACCTTTATAAAGAATGCTTTCGTACCTCTTTGTGCCAATGATCGCAACCAGTACATTATTATTATTTACAAAATATGTTGTTGTCAAATTGTTTGTCGGTGGTTGGCAGGTGCTCTGGTGTGGTTTGCTCCTTCTTTCCTATCAAACACCTATCGTCTTTATCTGCCCTCCTTCTTTTTGTGTTTGTTACTCTTTTGTAACACCTCTAATCTTCGACACTTATATGACCTTATTGTGTTGCAAGTGCCTTAAAACCTTTATTAAAACTAAACTAAAAAAACAAATTGTTTGTTCATTTCCTCTATGTCTATAAACACTATGATTTCTTCACTTCTGTGCTTGGTATCTTAATCGTTCAATCTTATTGGGTCGCATCAAAGATTGACATAACTTAAAGATGTCGGATCTCAGGTGAAAATTATTCAAAATATACAAACATTCAATACATCTACACCTATGCTCACATACACACATACACAGATCACACACACTCCACGCACAAAGTCTATCTCTTCCCCCCCCCTCCCC
>NW_004797344.1:1381881-1383691 GCF_000002075.1 Aplysia californica
GGGAGAGAGAGAGAGAGAGAGAGAGTGAGAGAGAGAGAGAGAGAGAGAGAGAGAGAGAGAGAGAGAAAGAAAGAAAGAAATGACGAGAAGATATTGAAACAGAAAACGCTTACGCTTCATCAGCAATAAGGACAGGGCTACACATCTGCCGGCTGTCTACAGTATTGATTGCTATACACAAATTTGCTACAACCTGCTTTTTAGATGATGGATCGTTTTATGCTGTCAGGGAAAGCCTAAAAAAGAAAGGGTAACAACTCAATCTGAGTGACGCAGGATCGCGGGCAGCTGATGTTGAAGGCCCGCTTGTGTGTGTGTGTCTGTGTCCTCTTTTGTTTGTTTAATGTTCAGGAACCCTGATTATGACAGCTATTGTTTATAATAATTTTAAAAAGCAAAATCATTCAGTGGTTTTAACAGCAGTTGCTGATGAAGTAAATAACAAATTTGGTTAAAATCGGGTAGAAAACATATCTATTATATTGTAATTAGTAAGTTATCTGTTTATTTTGACCTTTTAACGCACGCGAGTGAGCAGTCGGCGGGTGCTCCAGTGTGGTTTGCTCATTCTAAAACTAAAAAGCCTAAAGATCCCACAAACATTCTGTCTATTTCACGTTTTTTAAGCTTGGGAGACATGCGAGGAAGTACAGTTTTGCGTGGACCCTTAAAGCTGAAACATTTCCTTTAACAAAAATTCCAAAGCCAAAAACGAGACCACACCCAAACGAAGGCAACTTTGGATCTCATCATATAAGCCCTATCCTTCTGCCGATCCTATGCCAGTTCAAAGGTCCAGTGAGGACTTTTCGAATGGAAATAAAATGCTCATGCTGATCGCTTCGTGGCCGACAGCTTACATCTACAAGTTATAATGTCCAGTTTGCTTATCTCAAGAACCCCCCCCCGAGAATGTGACCTCTCCACTGCGGCCTCTGTTTTCTCTGTCAAGCAAATAAATTAATCGGGGTCTGTTTGAAGCATTCTCAAAGTCGCCTCTGTAGTTATTTATGTCTCCCTCACTTGAAGCCGTGAGCAATCCCTGCCATAGACAATTAAAACCTTTCCCAAATAAAGATCACGAAAAAAGTATCTGCCTTCTGGCCGTATAATTGACAGAATATGTTTTTTTTATTTAAGAAAAGAATAAAAGCAGTTAAATTATCTTAACCATTTAAATAGAATTTCATCGAAATGTATATTATCTCTAAGACTAACGTCCAAGTCCCATGTCCATAATAGAGAGATGGCGAAAGTGAGAGCTCAGTTCTATTTTTGTTTAGCATTGGTTATATGGTAAAAAACAATAAAGCTAACCTTGGGTTCGGGACCCGTTGCATATTTCATGATAGTAGCACTCCCTTAATATTGGGTTCAAGCCCATGGATTGTTTTATGACCGTAGCCCTCACACAACTGCTCAGTAAGTTCTACATCCCATACGTTTTGTGTCAAATTGGGCTGCCCAGCATCTATGGTGTAGCGGTAACGCACTTAGTATTGGCATACAGAAGATGTGAGTTCGATTCCTCGGTGGAGAGTTCTTTTCTTTTTTTTAATCGAATATCTTTTAGTTAGTTTAGTATGGGGTTTTACGTCGCTCGCAACTGCATAAGATCATATGAGCGCCTCGAGTATCTTTGCCTACTGCTGTGCTGTATCCCTTTCAGACTGGCTTGGCTCTTACGGGTGGGGTTGAAGGATCCCGCCTCTTAAATGGACTAAATAAAGTTTTTGTGTTTTTGTTTGTTTGTTTGTTTGTTTGTTTGTTTGTTGTTGTGTTGTTGTTGTTGTTGTTTTGTTTTTTTGTT
>NW_004797344.1:1385579-1388166 GCF_000002075.1 Aplysia californica
ATATGTTTGTGTGTATACACTGTTTATAAGAGATATTATTTTCAAGCAGGGCGTTCAACTCTCGGAATAAAAGCAAAGTAATCTTCGTAGATACCGCCTTAAATATGGACATTATCAAACTAACCTCCTCCTCTAGAGCTATTGTAGTGTTCCCTGCCTCTGTTCCCCGGTCGTCCATCGCTCTAAAGACTCGCGGCTGACAGACGCTGTCTGCCATAGCAGCCAATTAGAGGTCGTGGGCATGCGGCAGTGTGGACGTCTTGATGAGACGTCTTCAGGATACACTCCTGATCGGAACGTCATTGCCGGATTGGACACGTCAAGTAAATCGCGAGATCTTAGTCCAGCTCTTTACTTTTTGTCTGTCTGTCTGTCTGTCTGTTCGTCTATGTGTTTGTTTGTTTGTTTGTGTGTGTGTGTGTGTGTGTGTGTGTGTGTGTGTGTGTGTGTCTGTGTGTTCTGTTTGTTAGTGTGTTTGCTTGTCTGTCTGTCTGACTGTCCTTCTGACTTTCAGTCTGACCCTCTCTCAGTCAATATTTCGCTCAGTCACTGTTTATTGCCGTCTTTGATTCTGTGTCTGTCTGTCTGCATATCTGTCTCTCCTCTGTCTGTCTCTCTGTCTGCCTGCGTGCCTGTCTGCCTTTCTGTCTGTCTGTTTCTCTGTCTATCTGTCTGTCTGTCTGTCTGTGTGTCTGCTGGTATCTTTGTCCGTCTTGAACCCTTTTTTTCCTCTTGCTCAGTCTCTGTTTCTTATTCTCTTTTATACTGTCATATGGCTGGTTCCCTCTCCCTATTTTGATCTCACAATTCAGCCACCCCCCTCCTCCGCTGTCCATCTCTCTTTCTTTCAAACTCTAACACATTTTATCTGAAAAGAAGGCAATTAATCACTCCGAAACAATTACAAAACAGATTCTCATATCAAAACACCCAAGTATATCTTACCTATAATAAGATCATCTTCTCTTATCGTAACACCAGTTCAACAAAAGAGTGTCCGAATAGCATCTTACTAGACGGTACGAAAGGATGGAATGGTCTACAGGCAGATGCTATTACTTCTTTCCTTTTTCTCTGTTGCTTATTTCTATTCCTTATCCCACCCCCTCCATTTACGCTAAGTGATTGTCATCATGTCGACGTGCTTCTCTTTACCCAAAACTACATATTTTTAAACAATTAAGAAATTATCCCACCGCTGACAAGGCGTACTATACTTCTACCACAACGCCTCACTTGTTTCACGTTAACGGTCTCACTCTTCATAGACTTATTATTGTTAGAAGGTTTGTAATGTCACATATGTGTATTACGTCTAGAACTGAGGTGAACCACCAGTGAACATTAGGGAGGATTACGGCTGTTTGTCGCGTGTGGGGCGGAGGTTATCAGGGCGGAGTACCTGAAGTCACGACAAGGAATGCCGCGCCCTTGGGGTGTGAGGGAGGTATCGGGAGGTGTCATAAATGGACGGCTTTATTTCAGAAATTCGTGGCATGATAATTATTGTGTTTAGGTTGATATTTTGCACACATTGACTTTAAATAGGGAGAGGTGATAGCACATAATTTCTGTTTGTTAATATTTGAACACACTATCTTAAATTAGTTACAATGAAGGTATTAATGCAGTCGAATCTGCTCTAAAGACAACCTGTCCAAGACAATCGCCTGTAAAAACTTATGAGTACGTCCCATTCCTCCGCCCCCTTCCTTGTGTAATGTTTAATAATATAAGGACACTTTCCAAGAAGACCACCTGTTCTAGATTACCACTTGTTTCCTCGACAAAAGATTCATAGCATTTGATAGAATGCAATCCGGGCATTTCCTAGATGAACTAAGGGCATGTACTGGTAAAAAAAAAAAAAGAAGAAAAATCATTTTTTGGGCAACTTTAGATTTTCCGGTATTTGCATTCCTAAATAACAACAAAACAAAACAAAGAAAACCGGAAAAAAACATCCTTCTTTTATCTCTCCTCCAGGATAGAGTAAAAATCCCTCATCACCACTATAATTATTACGTACCCTTTCCGTACCATCTTTCCGGAGGTTCTCCATCGTATCCATGAGCATAACTCCGCCAGGAGTCCATTGTTTTTATCCTCCATCGACATTGATCTTTTAACTAAATTAACCCGATGCTGGCTTCGATACGCCCCCAGAGTGTCATAAAAAACTGATGCCATGAAAGAGTCGATAAAATCTGGGAAATATTTCCCCGTTAACCTCCAGTCTCAGACGAGGGGGCAACGATGTTTCTGGGTGAATTTCCCCCTTTCCTGAACGTCGCAGTTTTCTCTTGTGACTTTTATTTTGTTTTTATCGGGCTGTCCGCTGCCTGCTTTACGATCTCTCTAAATGACGGCGGTGATAATGATGATGCCAATAATAGGTGATGTCAGTAATAGGCATCATCACCACCACCATCATGAAGGTAATATTAATAGCTGCAATAATAATGATGACATTGATAATAATAATAATAATAATAATATATATATATATATAAAGAAACCCACATTGGAGGCAGAGAATGAATGTATCTTTCGCGTGAAAGGAATTGACATAATGCATGCTCCGGCA
>NW_004797344.1:1393528-1401640 GCF_000002075.1 Aplysia californica
CGTTTGTATAATTCCGTCTTGCCATCATTTTATTTTTCGAACGACGACGTCCTATACAGAGACTTATTAGTCAAACTCTTTGTCTGGAACATACATTCTGTGCAAACAGAGGGCGGTGTGTCTTTCTATTTACTCTGTTCATCTACCATCTCCCTGTAGTCAACACTTTACTTATTCAGTCGAGACTATTTTTATGGTTGTTGTCAATGCCGCCCCGCTCCTTATTCTTTCGCTAGCGACGTTTAGAAAGCTCACGTTTACAGTTGTTTAGGTTTAGCGCTCTTTCAGAACCCTGGAAGTTTTGTAGAACTCAAGACATGCTGAATATCGACAGGCAGACCCCCTTGCACAGACATTTTTTCCCATTCAAAACACCTTGTGGTCATCAGAGATGCGTCTGTTATGGTTTTAAAAAGAATCGTTTCGATAAAGTTTTCAAAATTGAAAGAACCAAAACGTGTGCTCTATTTCCTTTTATTTTTTGTGTTACACTGCTTTTTCAGTAGAGGACAATATCATGTCTGTGATTTATGCCCCATTGATACAATTTAAAACATTTAGGAGGAGGACGTCGAGCTTGTCTGCCTGCCAGGGCCAACCCATACTTTGAGGGATACAACGTTCAATAGGGAGAAAGACCGAGATATTAGATTAAACTTCTCTCCACAGAGGAATGGAACTCAGGTCTTCTCTTGCAATGGCAATGCGCCTAACCAGCATACTGCAGAGACGTCTCAAAGAAAGTTCATTTTTTTTAGGAGGAAGTTAAACAAAATATTTTGCAAAGATGTAGTAACTGTGAAGGTTATACATTAATCTTTGTTCTTACTTTATATACGCTCCTATTTAATTACTTCAGGGAAGTGTTTCCTTCAGTATTAATGTCTTTGAAAGTAGAAGCCTTAGTAAAAGCTGTAATGCGTGGCTGTTTCACATTTGCTCATATTTCTTTTCGACGATTTGGATTATTATGTAGTTTTCTCATCGACATACAATGACAGGAATATGTACTGCAAATCAAATTAATGATCGAAAGAAATGGGTGCAGCTGAGACAAAAATCAATCGGTTAATTAGTAAATCATCTGCTAAAAGTATAAGGATTTTCTAACAAATCGGGGGAAATCTTTGGATAAAACGAAAGAGGGGTAAAGACCATTTGAATAGTTGCTGTGATTTTCAATCAAATCCTTAATGAATTAGTAAAGTTTGTCATGAATGCAGCTAAAGTGGTGTCACGGCGTTTGTGGGTTGTTTTTCTGCGAGAAATCGTATCGCTACTAGGAAAGGTATTACGCAATGACAGGGCAATTGAGCTAAATCGAATTTTCTCTGGATTCTTTTCTGAAACCGCAAAGCAAATATCAATACGTTCAATATTATTTTCAATACTATATATAAGAAAATATTTTTCCCAAAGAAAATCTCATATAGACGTCTAGGCACCAGCGTTCAAGAACTATTTGTTCAACAGAAGAAAAAAACCCAGCTCCATCTCGCAGTTTGTTCTACCGAATGAAATGTCGTGTGCTCGTCTAAGCATACACATCTCATAATTTCGAAACCCTCAAGTTCTTATTTAAAATATTTCTTTGCACTTTAGTGAACTGTAAAGTAGACTCCCCCCCCCCCCCCTTTTCGATCCCCCCCCCCCCAGCTCCCTGGCCCCACGCACAAATATTTAATACTTAAGATCAAAATAAGCATGATAGAATTTTTGATTTTTTAAAGAGCCCCACCTCTCCCAAACTCCATTTCACTACACATGAGATCTAAAAATCCATACGAAGCAAATAAGTTGCATAATATTTCCGAGAGTGTGAAATGTCAGGGGATTTTTAGCACCTCAGATTTTGCTACCTGTGACCGTTGGAATGATAATAGGGGGTGCTTTAAGTCAGCGCGTTGTTGATAGAGCGGGAAATTAGGGCCTCAGATCTGGTGGTTAGGCAACAGGGGTGGTCTCATCCCGCACGGCTCTCGACAGTCCATCAACATTATAGGTTGGGGGAATAGATCAATACGACCATTAGCTCTGCGTGTGTTGAGAAATGCTGACGTCCGTGATTTGAAGTTGCTTAGTAGAGTGTGCAAGTGCAGAGATGCAACCGGAGTTTTCTTGAGAATAATTGTGGGTGTTTGAGCTTAGTTTTTCTTTCAGTAAAATTAATGTGCATAAGCGTGTTTGTATTCATCTTTGTTTGTAAACATGTGTGTATTTTGTCATGTGTGTAAGCGTGTTTGGAAGCGTGTCTGTGTTGTTAGGAGTAAAGTTGATACGCTGGGAGATATCAGAAGAGAGAGAGAGAGACAGAGAGACAGAGAGAGAGAGAGCGAGAGAGAGAGGGAGAGAGAAACAGGGAGAGAGAGAGAGTTAGGGGGGAGAGAGAAAGAAAGAGAAAGAGACAGAGAAGGAGAGAGCGACAGAGAGAGAGAAAGAGAGAGAGAAAGAGAGAGAAAGAGAGAGAAAGAGAGGAAGAGAGAGAGAGGGGAAAAGAGAGAAAGAGAAAGAGAAAGAGAGAGGGACAAAGAGAGAATTGAAAGAAAGAGAGAGAAAGAGAAAGAGAAAAAGAGAGAAGGAGAGAGGAAGAGATAGAGAAAGAGAGAGAGACAGAAAGCGGAAGAGAGAGAAAGAGAGAGAAAAAGACAATGGTATTGCCACCAATGGTCTTGTGTTAAAATGTTTTTAAATTCCCCCCATTTCAATCTCAAATAACTATGATATTCGAAGCATTTCCTGACAACCTCTATAAGCTAAGGAAATAAAAAACAGGAAACAGTTATCGAATTTGTTGAGCGATATATTTTTTTTGCTACCCTCTTCTCAAAGCTGACGCATGATCCCACTTAGGAAGTCGATTCCCAGAATGAGTTGAGGACTGATTGTACAAGTAAACACTGATCTAAAAATAACATCTCTGCACGGCGTGCTGACTCTCAGCCCAGACTCGTAGGCAAACATGCTGAAATCGATGCCAAAAAGAGGACTGTTTGCTGGGTAAAGGCTGATTACAGAAACGATACTGGTCGTGGGCGGCAACTCTGCTACTATTTTGCTTGCTGTTCATTTTTGGGGCTAAGACGGAAATGAAGAAAATTGTCATCAAAAAATACTTTCCTGTATCGGAGAGGAACCAGAACTGGTTTTCATCTCTAGCTGTGTTTTTTTTTTATCGTTGTCTAAAAGCTCAACACAAGGTTTAAGTGAGGTGAAGGTGCAATAATTTAAAATCTAAGAATGGGGAAGGTTTCTCTTAAATATGCTAGATCCAACCCTATGCGCAAGGTGTTGCTTTTTTCTTGCAGTAGAACATAAAAGAAACATAATATTACATAATGTAATTGTGGTTCGAAGTACTTACGTTACAGATATAATAATTTCTCTGTGATTTAAAGAGCACCGAGACCCATGGATACGGCTGACTCGATCGAGTGAAGAAAATATTACAGTTAAAAGAAAAGAATACTTACTAGATACACAGCACCAGTCAAGTTACATGAGACGAAACAACAACTTTCAAACATTTGCACACGTCATAAACAGGATACTAGGTACTAGGAAACTTTTACAGTAATGTGAACAGCTGTTGATTTCCAAGTGAAGTTGCCAGATAATTCAAAATTGGCTTAATGTAACACGTAATGAGCTATGGGTGTCAAACTTTACCATTACCAGAATAGCATTATGGAATATATGGCAACATTGAGAGCAAATGAAAGGAAGATGTTGAGTATAAGAATATAATGTCAAATAAAGCGCACAAATATACCCCCAGAACAAGAGTGGGGGATATTTCAAAATTTATTCTCTGATAAAATGGGAATAGGCTAGTCACATCGGTAGAATGAAGGATAAGAGATGGACAAATAGGTGTGCTGAATGGAGACCAAAGAACAGGAAACCGGTCGGGAGGAAGAACAAAAAGGGGTAGTAAGATGGCGTCAAAGAACTGGCGGGCACTACACGGAGACAGGGAAAGCCAACAGAATGGAAATCAATGTTGGAGGGCTACATCCTGCAGTTGTGGACAGGCAACACCTAGAAAAAAGTAACTTAACGCAACTACTACTGTTTTCTGTGTTAGGTGCCTGTTCCTCAGGTAAACTGATGCGGTGTAGTAAATAGTGGCGCTCATGTAGTTCTAGGGAGATCTCTCTATTTGTCTATCTGCTATCTGTCTGTCTATCTATCTATCTATCTATCTATCTATCTATCTATCTATCTATCTATCTATCTATCTATCTATCTATCTATCTATCTATCTATCTATCTATCTATCTATCTATCTATCTATCTATCTATCTATCTATATATATATATCTATCTATCTATCTGTATATCTAATAATAAAATAGTAATAATGATAATGATAATAATAATAATAATAATAATAATAATAATGATAATAATAATAATAATAATAATAATATATAACTTTTATATAGAGCGCATTTCCAAAAACAGTAGCTAAATGCGCTTTACATTGGAATACCCATTTTTAAAGCCTTTCTTACTGCTTCCTTTCTTTTCATGCAATATATATTGATGCACACACACATACACACTCACACACACACAAACACACACACACACACACACACACACACAGATTATTTTCATTCAAACGTAGGCACAGAGCAACTGTAAAAAAATAACGCTAAAAGCTTATAAAGTGTTTTCTATCATCTCGTATCTATCTATCTATCTATCTATCTATCTATCTATCTATCTATCTATCTATCTATCCATCTATCTATCTATCTATCTATCGTTATTATATAATAATAATATGCTTCATTTTTGCCCTATTTTTGTCATTAGCGTGTTTGTTTTCTAGGTAAATGCGCCGACGGAACGAACATAGAATATTACATTAGCTGGACAATGAGGAACTCTGCTCAAGGCATGTTCACTATGAGCGGAAGGAAAGGAGCCATTCAATATACGGAAATAGGAAAGTCAGGGTTAAGACACTGCTTTTATGCCAGAATCAGACGACATGAATGCGGCATAATAAATTATTAATACTCTACATGTCTTAGCAGTGGCAGTATACTTCCCTTATAGCGTTCTTTTGCAATCATAATAATGTCTCTGGAATCGCCCACGTGTCTCAAGGGAAGGCACTACCTGAACAAATGTACAGGCGGTTCCTGATCGTATTCTGGTGGAATTTTCTGAATGAATCTTACCATACGCTCAGTTCCTGCTGAGCCCGCTAATGTTGGAACTAGGAACACTTTTGGTCCCTTGCAATGAGTTGTTGCCTTAAACCTTACTACTACTAGCAGTTGCGAGCGCCGTAAAACCTTATACTACTACTACTACTAAACCTTACTACTGGGTGGGTGGCGAGTGCTTTGATGTGGTTACCCCCCCCCCCCCCCTCTTTCCTATTTAAGTCATATCGTTGATATCTCTCCTTCTTTTGTTTGTTTGTAACAACTCTTACTTTTGACTCTTACACTACACAACATATTGGTGTTGCTTGTGCTGTAATACTTTTACTAAAACTACTAAAACTAAAAACTGTACCGTACATTGGTCATTCCGTCAAGTTAAACAGCAAGTTTTTTGTCACAAGCAGTGGTATACGTTCATTAGAAAATCACGATCCGAGAGGTTCCAACTCCACAGAGGTATCCCTGCTGTTGTGTAAGCCTTTGAGATTTACATAATGTGTGTCCGCCATGAAGGATTATTTGTTGCTTGATAACATAATAAGCATCAAAACATATAACTCAATGAAAATTAATTCCACGTTCACTCAAAGAATTATGTGTTGTTTTGCTTACTCTGGAAAAAATGCAATTTCCACGTTTTCCTGGATCATTTTTCCTTCGACCAAAGATATAATTAGATACTCGAGGAATTGCCTCCTAATGTCATTCTATTAGTCAATCTGAGTGTTTAATCGGATCCGATCATTTATACCTAATTAGTCGAATGATTGGATCACACGAAAGCGACACTGGTAACACGGCTGGCTATCCCACTTTGACCGATTCCATTGATTAGTCATTTTTTAGCAGTTGTAGTAGACCTATAATTCCGTTACGGCATCTTTTGGCAACCCAGAAGTTCACCTGACATATACCCGACAAGAAATGCTATTGGAGACTGCGACAACTTCTTAGGTAGTGGATTGCATCATACAATTTTAGTACTTTTTTAACATTCAAGAATATCCTCGTTTATGTGGTTGGACTACTTTAGACGCTCTCTAATGGAACGACATACTTAGCAAAGACGTATATGTGGTATAAGAGGTTATACGTTGAAAGAGAACAGTTCTTTACAGTGGACGAAATGTTCATTCCACCTTTTTTAGGACCCTGACGTAACCTTATAATGTAAGCCTGAGGCTTCCTTTTTTTTGTTTCACATATTGGTATAGGAGTCATGTTCAACTGAAGCATGCATTTCATCCATGAACCAGATATTATTATGGTTAATGTTACAAATAAAGAGCAGACACAACTAGCATTGTAATTGTCAAATAATAAGGACAAATATCATGACAGAACCGACTGGCATTATTCAAATTTCCCAGTTGACGGGTATGGTTCTTAGGTTGGCAAAATACCGGTAATTCATGTTTTGATATTAAATCACTCTAAAATAACGAAACGGCACTGCATCATTTGCACATTCCCCTGACAAATAGACAAACAGGTATTATGGAAATGCTTACGTAAGTCTACCGAGCATTTTCATAAGTCAACAAGCAGAACATTTAAGAAGAATAATGTTAGTATTGGTTAAGGTTCTTATAATGAGAGAGGACTTTTGGCATTAACTTGCTAAAATGTTATAATCCATTCGAATTTTGAAACCAAATTAAAATCAGTTCGTTTATTACGAACTTAAGTTTTCTCTCCTGACTTTGTGGTCCAAAGGAGGTTATATGGTCTTTAGAAAATGCAGAAACTTTTAGAATTATTACACTTTAGTTTCCACGTATTTGCAAAATAAATTACTGCTGCAATGACTCATGGCACATTGTGTGCCTGTATCTGTATGTGTGTTTGTGCGTGTGTGTGTGTGTGTGTGTGTGTGTGTGTTTGTTTTTCTGTATGTGTGTGTGTATGTGTGTGTGTGTGTGTGTGTGTATGTGTGTTATGGGCGTTTTGCATTCTCAAGGTGTTCTGCAGTCTCGGCCTATCTTACTTAAAAATGAAACATCTCGTTTTTGTTTCAATTCTAAGTCCATCCTTTTTTCACTATCTATTAGTTCTTACCGACTGTACTCTAACAGATAGGTTCCATCTGACGCCCTTACCCCAAACTCGGTCCCCTTTTAAAGAATGTTTTATTTTGGTCCTGAATGGCGGTGGACAAATTGGAGTCTCGGACAGGCTAATTCTGGTTCCCTGTAGGGGGACAGCCGAGACCAATAGAAGTTGTGTGGAGACAGAGTTGCCTCATTACGTCCAACTGGAGGAAACTCAGCAGAGATCCGCGGGCTGAGAACGGTGCCACCGGTGCGCAGTCTTGTCCTAGGCCTATCAGTGACATCACGTTCAAGAAGACTTCCTCGTTGTCGTCACTATGTTCCGTTTTCCTTCACTTGAAATAAAGATTGAGATGGACAATGCTTCTAAGGAAAGGGACTTACAAACGAACACACACATACGAATATATTACGCATTCACATCTACACACAGAAATTGCTCAAAAGCGCACATGGTCTCTTGTTATTGGCCTGCCAAATCGGTTCTGTCTTTCAAAAGGTGTGCATCTAGGGAAACGTAGAAGTATCAGTTGAGGATTCGTGGCCTATATTATGTCACACTACAGGAATATGTATTGAGACGTAGGGTTATTGAATAAAAGTACCATGTAGTTTTATCAACAACACAAAAAAAAGGGGGGGGGGACGCGAGGGAGAGAGTGAGAATAATTATTAATGATAGCGGAATTGCGCGACTGACTGAGTGGCATGGAGAAAGGGAGGGAAAGCAAAGAAAGAGAGACAGAGGGATGGAGAGAAAGAGGGGAAAGAGAAAGAGAGGGAGGAAGAGAGAGACTTGGAAAGAGGGGAGGGAAAGAGAGAGAGGGAAAGAGATAGAGGGAGAGAGGAGGAGAGAGGGAGGGAGGGAGGGAGGGAGG
>NW_004797344.1:1401775-1403053 GCF_000002075.1 Aplysia californica
GGGGATTGACTGCGAACATAGAAGAATAAAAAGAGAAGGAGAGAGAGAGAGACAAATTGAATACTTCTCGACCCCAGCACCAACCACACAGGCTCTATTTCCCTGTATTCAAAAGTCACAGAATATCCCAAACGTATAAATCATTCCTTTAAAAAAAAGAAATCATTTTTTTTCTCGTCTTTTTTTTTTCATTCGTCTGGCTGTTGGTCTTTTATGCTTTTTCCTCTCGTCTATCTCCGTATTCCCCCCTTTGCGCAATATGAGATAATATAATATAATATTATATAATTCCGGGAGCCGTGTAATATTTCATTCCCACACCCCCCGTGACCACTCTCTTGTTTTTCTCAGCGTCTTGAGGTCCACCTACCCTCAAAGATCAGGTCCCCCTGGGCGTTTGTGCCAGTTTTATCTCCACCTTTATCTCCAGGGCAACGCACTTCGCCCTTTCTTATTAACCCAAACAGCAATCTCTATTTCCGACTAAGACAGGGTATTTTTCGATTCTCATCAATAAGGGCCTGAACTAAAGAAAAAAAACAAACATTCTAAAATGTTCTGCTTCATTGGCGTACGGTGGAAAATTTCAATAGGTAGGAAGGAAAAAAATGAATCTAAAAAAATCGCCGCTTTTTCGTAAAGACTACCAACGCGTACTTCTATGAGATCCAGAATTGAAACGTGGTTTTCTTCTAGTTTCTCAGTTAGGAATGCATTCATTGTTCTCTGTGCGAAAGTTTGTGTTCTTAGATACATTACATACTCTGCCTTTTGTATTACTGTCTTTTTTAGCATAGTAAGTTATTTACCGTCTTCTTGCACTTATTTTCTACCGTCGGAGGTTACAGCCTTACAAAAGTGTATTTATTGGGTAGGACTGAGCCTTATTTTTCGTATTGAGTTTATTTGGTTTTAGTAAGTGTTTTAGGGCACTTGCAAAACAATTAGGTCATAAAAGTAGGGAAGATTAGAGGTGTTACATAAGAATAACAAACATAAAAAAGAAGGAGGAGAGATAAGGATGACAGATGTGTGATAGGGAATTGATTCTTTTGACATAAAACGTCCGGGAATAGGTGAACAGGCCCTAAGAGATTGAACCCCTACGCACAAACGAATGTGTTTGCGTGCTTGTTGCGCCTTGTGAGTATGTGTGTGTGTGTGTGTGTGTGTGTGTGTGTGTGTGTGTCTGTATGTGTGCGTGTGTGTGTGTGTGTGTGTGTGTGTGTGCATGTGTTGGGTGTGTGTGGGTGTGCATGTGTGTGTGTGTGTGTGTGT
>NW_004797344.1:1403153-1404665 GCF_000002075.1 Aplysia californica
GTGTGTGTGTGTGTGTGTGTGTGCACGCGCGCGGATATGTGTTAATTTCTTCTTAGACTAATAAATAAACACATTTTGATAACTGTTGGATATAAAGGAAATTTCCTGAAAATGTTACATGCTGAGACAAGTGGAGATAAGACACAACGGCTCATTAGCGAATCTAAGCATCCCATTGAGATCGACGTCTTTTTCCTGAAGAGCTCATGATAACCCTACTTCAAGATCAAGGGTCTACAGGAACATAATAATACGTGAAGCATTGTGGTAAAATCAGGCGCTCGTCAAAATAATGAAATCAAAATAAAAGGCATGTTCCCGCCAGTTTGGCAATTTGTACCCTTTTTTATGCACAACACCTTTTATGTCCGTATAAAACATTTTAATGTGAATTTTACTGAAAAACGTTGATTAAAGGCACAACGTATGTAGGTTTTCAGTTTCAAGAACTATCAAGCTATTGAAGTTACTAAATTGTGGCGGCCTTTTTCTCGCTAATTTTACCACCAAAACCAGGTGACCCTACTCTATTCAATGGCTAATATCTCGACTTATATCCAAGATAGATGAGGATTTTTTTCATTGAAAGCAAGGCAAATGAATAATATTTCAAATGACACCAATAACTCCATATGCCCAAAAACTGATTCTACCGCGTCGTGACATATTTATGCCACATTGTGCAGCCAATACAAAGAAGAGAATTTTGAATGAATGCATCTGATATATCATTATTTTGAAGGACATTTTAACTCTCGGTTAATCGAGTTTAGAAAGGAATCGTCCATACTCTAGTGTATAGTAAAATTAGGATATTTTGGTTTATTCGATAACACCATAAACCCTCTGCGTGTCAAAGAATGTATAACGAATGTTCAAGAAGAACCCCGACTACGATGTAATTCAAACACAAGGAATATTTCTAACCGAGTGTGAGTCGGGCTTTTTCTTGTGCTTTCAAATAGATTTGTACATAGCGCAATGACCTGAAAAAGTTTGACCACTCCCTCGCGCTGACCCATTCCATGTCATGTATGACGTTACACCGAACGGAAAACACAAAACAAGACTAATATCTCAACGGTTTTTCAGTTGCCTGCGGATAGCTAGGTGGCCGTAGCCCCCCGGAATAGGGAGACCCATAACTGTTTCCTCAACAATGTGTTAATCAGTGGCATGGCTTCGGAGCTTCCCTTGTGTTCTCTATCGAATGATGGACGAGACTGGAGGGCCATTAAAATAAAGGAAAAGGAGCCGAGGCGCTCTGGTGTATGCAAAAACCTTCGCCCCACGAGACCATGGTGATCTTTCTCACAAACCGCATGAAAATGTGAGCCAGAAAATTGGATAGATAGAAAGAAGGAAGGGGGTGGGTGGGAGAGGGGGATAACTGGTGGAGGTGGATGGGGGGAGTAGGGTAGAGGGAGAGGAGAAACACAGAGACAGAGGAAGAAAGAGAACGTGAAAGAGACAGGCTGGGATGATAAATGTAGAACACATCACACACACACA
>NW_004797344.1:1406429-1414692 GCF_000002075.1 Aplysia californica
TCTTTCTCTCTCTCTCTCTCTCTCTCTCTCTCTTTCTCTTTCTCTTTGTCTCTCTCTCCCTCTCTCTTTTTCTCTCTCAATGTATAAATATGTCTTTCTCTCTCTTTCGCTCTCATCTTATACTTTCGTTCTCTAACTTTCTTTCTGTATGTCTGTCTGTTGTATTTGATTTCTGTCTACTTTCTTTCTTGTTTCTAATTCCCTGTCTTTACCCACTTTCTCCTCTTCTCTTTTTATCCAACTACACGCAGCGAAAGTACAATGCGTGATTATATTAAATTTCTTGCATATAATTTAACATAATATAATACCTATTCTTCGATTTATTTAACCATTCATATAATATAAATATAAGACTCCTTTTGCGTGCATTTGCCAGTCTGTGTATGTGTATGTGTTTGTGTGTGTGTGTGTGTGTGTGTGTGTGTGTGTTATGCGTGTATGTGTTAGTGTGTGTGTGGGTGAGTGTGTTTGCATGCATGTCTGTTTGACCATGCATGTTTTGTCGCCATTTCGTTGAAATAAGCACAAATTCGAAAAACAGGAGAACTTTCTCTAGTGCAGCACCATAACTGCCTCAACACAAATCAGCAGGATGTGGCTTGCTATCGATTCTGGATCTTTGCTTGAGGCCAAGCATTATGCACCTCATTTCAGAGTTCCTATTTTAGAAATTTAAGCCCACCGATGTTTTCGATTCATCTTTTTGTTTGCGCACAGGCGTAAAAAATCACGGCGTCTTTTGCAACAGCCCAAGACGAGGACAACGCTGCAGGGAAGGTTCCTATCTTTTCATTGTAACGGAAACGGGCTGAATGGCGCATTGTTGGCTTTTAAAAAAAAATTGAGATATCATTACTGGGAAGACGCTTTGACGACGTATGCTGAATGTTGTTATGTCCCCTTTCCAAAGAGATTTGCTCAGAACGTTAAACCGATAGCGACAGAGAGGGGAAAACAACGTGATTTTAAATGATTGTGAATGTTACGGTAGCGGGTTTAATGAGATTCGTTCGGAGAGTCATGACTTTAAACAGCTTAATGTATAAAACTTAATAACGATTATAATAGTTGCTTTGACGAGCGCATATATCCACGCTCTACAGTATGCTCTTTGAGCTTCAAAACTAACTTGATTTCAGAATAATTGAATATTACCTACACAGCTCCAAAGTAGAAAATGCACCTTTGTGCAGCCTGTCCTCTTTCTCTCTACCGGTTTTATAAACAATCTCTCACAGTCAAACGGACAAATGAGAATAGGCACAAGTGACCGTCGTGAATGTCTAAAGTAAGGAACAAAACTCAAATATTTTACTGAGGCTTAAGTCTAATATGTTGTCGATACTGTTTGATCACCTACCCATTCTTCTCAACACTACTGCAAATGTGACCCTGCGGAATAAGGAAAACAAACCCCCCCAAAAAAAAAAAAAAAAGAAATCCTGCTAAAAAAACCTTAGAAATACTAATTCTATTTCTAGCAGTGGCCTTGTATCCGATTTTATACAAGTGATGTTGATACATATAAGGAATACAACCCATTGTATGTTTCAGTGGCTTTACACGACGGGTTAAATTTTGAGAAAAATGACGTCACATACGTATAGATACTCTTGCACCGGGACAGCGAATGAACTGTTAGTAGTCCATAAAGGTGTAAAAAATATAGAACACAAGTTTACCTCACCTTGGCTTTATTTTGTTTGCTCCCAGCGATGTTTTATATTCAAATAAAATATTATAAGTCCCACCAACGTTGGACAGCCTCTAGCCGTCTTGTAAATCCTGATTTCTGCTTGTTGTCTCGCTACCCTGGCCATGAAGGTCAACACGGGTCACCTCGAAATGTCACTGGTCATCGGGGCTCTGGTGAAACTGTAACAGGCCCAGCAAGTCGACAGTGGATTGTGTAATGCTCCAAACTAACCAAAAGAGATAGCCTGAACTGACTGACTATTAAAAGTGGCAACAACATGACGATCCAAACAGCAACGCACCGGGCCTGCGTTAGAAAAATCCATCTCCCCTTTACACCTTATGGTATAACTTACTTACTCTCTCTTTCTCTCTCTCTATCTTTCTCTCTCTCTCACTCTCTCTCTCTCTCTCTCTCTCTCTCTCTCTCTCTCTCTCTCTCTCTCTCCCGTCAGGTACATAAGGCGAAAAGCAGTCGACGCCACGCTTGTCTGTTCCTCTATAGCTTCCAGTTGGTCTTCGTCATTTTCTTTTTCCAGTTGGTTTCCAATACCATGTCTGAAAGGGCAATCTTGTCTTCGCACTCTTAGAACATGTCCTGTACTTCTTTTATATGTTTGTAACTCTCTTGTGAACTGCTATTTCCGGGGTGCCTTGATAGTCGGAGCCGATTTTGTGTTGTTGAGGTTAGAGAGGTGAGCAGAGTAAGCCTGATTCCCCATTGGGACTTCTCTGTTGACATCCACATCTTGGCGCTCATATGACTTTATGCAATTGCGAGTGCCGCGATACCTTACTGAAACTGAAATAAAGAATAGCACCCTATGATATTTCTGAGAAAAATGCTCACCCTGAAGCATTCAACCAAATCATAACTAACTGTGAACTGTGTATGTCCTCTTGGGTATGCTGAGAGTGCACTGTATCATAAAGGGACGTAAGGCTAATTAAAGCAACATTACAAATGTGATGGATGGATGGGATGACGATCTTTTACTCAAGTCTTTGCTTGTGTGTGTGTGTGTGTGTGTGTGTGTATGTGTGTGTGTGTGTGTGTGTGTGTGTGTGTGTGTGTGTGTGTGTGTGTGTGTGTGCTGGTATCCCTGCATCTCTCTCTCTCTCTATCTCTCTCTCTCTCTCTCTCTCTCTCTGGGCCTCTTTGTCTCTCTCTATTTCTCTCTCTCTCTCTCTCTGTGGATGTGTGCGTGTTTATGTGAATCAGGATAAAATGAGAGGGGACACTGATCGCGTCAGACGATAAATACATTCAACAGTACGACTAACTTGCATTTAGAGATATCAACGAAGTGGCAGTGTGTTGAATATAACCGTTCTTCTAGAATGATAAAACTTCGCACAGTAATGTAAATTACCTATGGTCCCTGTCTTTTGTTTCTTGCCATCTCGCTACCTCAGAATTACAAAGTTCTATTTGACATTTTTGGTCGTTTTTGAGTTTCTAGGAACTCGATATCAAAACCAAATGTTTCATCTGCTCTATCAAACGTATACGATTATTCAGAGTCATTATCAAGATATTCCAAGAATTGCATTCGAAAAAGCCCCGCATGATGTGAAAATTAAAATTTTTAACGTCAAATTTCTCTAAATTAAGTACTGTGCAGATGGAACTTTGTTATTCTGAAGTAGCAATCTGTAGGCAGGTCTCCCCAATTACAATGTTGTGGTAACCAGAACTGCTGATTCGTTAGTTTTGCCCCTTCAAATTGGCATCGCTAAGCCTTGTAGCGCTAGAGAGAAAAACAGTACAGAGAAGCCCTTCGAGGATAGTTCCTTGCAAGCTAAACATGTAAAGAGACCCCGAAAACTAAAACCTCTTTGAAGGGGAATATAATAATTATCAGCTTGTAAATCATAAAAAATATAACTGTTATCAAATATATTATGTCTTTGGCAGTAGACACTATTGCAACCGGACAAAGAAAGGGGGGCTCCTAATATTATTTGCAGTAAATTATTTTCGAATGTTCAGGCCTCAAGAGGCAATGCTGGAAGATTTTCATTAATAATTTAACAACCGGAAAGGTCAATTCTGCCAACAAATTCTTATTTGAATTTCAGCCTTATCGATTTTAGGGAAGCACTTTTTTTCAGTAAGGCACACTGAAGGGGCAGCAGATGGCAGCACGATGCCGGTCCTTCTTTAGAAATGTCTCTCTGGTGTTCGTTTTATGTTCCTGAGAAAAAAAGAAAAAGGACTTAACATGAAGAGTTTGAACCGTGGCGACGTTAAAAAGACGTAGAGAAAATCTAAAGACAATTCAAAGATAACAGCCTGCTTGAAAGTGATCAGAAGATTAAATATGAGCACGTCCAAGAAATAACAGAAATGAAGGTATTCTCAAACAAACACACACACACACACACACACACAAACACACACACACTCACACACACATACACACACACACTCTCTCACAGAAACACAAACACACACACAGACACACACATACACACCCACACACCCAAACACACACATACACACACTCACATATACACACACACTCACACAAACACAAACACGCAAAAACACAAACACGTAAACAAATATAGACACACATACACACACTCACATATACACACACACACTCACACACTCACACAAACACAAACACGCAAAACACAAACACGCAAACAAATATAGACACACATACACACACGCACGAATGCAAACACAAAACAAGCAAACACAAAAACAAACATTGAGCCACAAGCACCCACTCGTGCGAATTCTCATAACACCCCCAGCAAAAACACACGCGCGCGCACACACACATTACAGAAAAAGACACACACACTCAAAAGATATACGCACGCACGCACACACACACACACACACACACACACACACACACACACACACACACACACACACACAAACAAAGACACACACACACACTCACACACACTTTTGCGCAGCACACGAACTAATCGGTAGACGGCTTAGCATCCACTAAAATCTCCCCAAATCCACGAAACTTTAACGTATTGGACTTTTAAATTAATTTGGTGGTGCATAGCATTATAGTGACACGATGACACTGCTCATGCTTCTGAATTTTGATGTTGCTGTTGCCGCTACTGCAGGTGCTGCTGCTGATGATAATGATAATGACAACAACGACGAAGACGATGATCATAAAGAGGTTGATAATGATGCTGCTGCTGCTGCTGCTGCTGCTGCTGCTGCTGCTGCTGCTGCTGCTGCTGCTGCTGATGATGATGATGATGATGATGATGATGATGATAATGATGAAGGTGATCGTGATAACGATGACGAAGACAGTGATGTTATTGAATTTGCTTCTGCTTCAACAACTACAATTAATGATGATGATGATGATGATGATGATGATGATGATGATGATGATGATGATGATGATGATGATGATGATGATGATGATGATGATGATGGTGGTGGTGGTGATGATGATGATGATATTCCTAATAATTTATTATTTTCATCCACAGAATTTGGTTTGTCTGAAGGACACCCTCCTGCACCCCAAGTTCTTTCAACCACTAGCCTCATACATATCACTGAAATCCGAGATCAACAATAATCATAAGGGTGGAAGTCCATCCTTGAAAGCCTAAAACATTACTTGGACATATCTTTACATCGATCTACCTTTGCCGTAGTGGTGTAGTTGATTTTTGAATTTTTCCCAGCTTCTGATTTTCTTCTTCAACCAATCTCCCATTTTTTCACTTCAGAAAGCAAACTTAACTGTCAGCGTATTTGCTTGTGAAAAACATTCGTGACTAAAATTATCAACAAAAGACATGAATTTGTTTGACATTTCATAAATGGATACCCATAATAAAAAGGAAACAAGTTTTTTTTCATACGAACTTGTTATTCTGAAGGAGTTTGTAATTTTGTAAACGCTGTGCCTAAAAGCACCAAACTGCAAATCCTTTAAATTGGTGACCTTACTAAATTTAGAAAATCCAATAGAGTTGGTTAGGTTTTGACAACTTTCAATAGTATAATTTTTAAACAAGAATTTAAGAAAAATCACGACTTAATCGATACAACGTGAAAAGCCTTTCAGCAATCTTGCAAAATGTTAAAGTAGCAAATTATTATTATAAACCTATTTCCAATCTTTGTTCCCCCGTCTATTTGCGAGAAAAAGACTTTGACATCAAATGTAACTGGATGACACCAGTTGCATTTTAAAGAAAAGACTACAGAAGCACCAAGATTTGCCGAGTTTATTGTAACAACGACTCATGTTTTGTTAAGGAAAACGTTGTCAAACTCCTAGTGTCTAAACATTCCTATAACCTTTCAAACGATTCAGCTGGTAACAGGTCCCAATGCGTTGTTGATATTGTCAGGGGAAGTGATGAATCTAGTTTCTGAGATGATTTGAGTTCACATTTCAACAAAAGTTCCCACATGACCGTTTTGGAGTGCAACATTTGACCCCTGCAGACGCAGCACTCGGGAATATTGAACGAACAATTTTCAACGTCAAAACTTGTTCCAACAATCAAAGATTCAATTGAAGAAATAGCACTCCCTGTCCGGATGATATCCCCTCCCCAAGTGACTCCACTGACCAATCAGCGTTAAGATACCGCGCCCGGTGTTCCCGCGCTCTGTGGCCAAAGGATACCAGCGACATTTTCGTGGCCTCCACCGACTGCTCCTGCAATGTGATCTCATCACTCCGACGCAATCGGCTCCTTCTGCCACCGCTCCTTCCGACCTACCTCCTCCTTCCACTACTCCTTCTCTCACTCCAAACTCGTCTTCTTTCACAGCTACTCCGTCCTCTTCCTCCTCTTCTTCCTCTTCGCCCTCAGGCGTTTCACCTGCTGTTTCTCATTCATTCCCATCCTCGCACAGCCCGTGCTGTGAAGAAGCCGACAACATTAATAACAAGCGGCAGAATCGAATCACGTGGAGCAGTGACCTCACAGGTCCTGACTCTTCGGGATCGCATCAAAACAACAACAAAACCATAGCCCCTCCACCGCCCCCGCCACCGCCCCCACCACACCCACCGTCAACAACAGCAACGTCTTTTGGCTCTCCAACACCGCTTCTTCCAGGAGGAAGAGGACGAGGTAGGGGAGGAGGAGGGGGAGGAGGAGGAGGAGGAGGAGGGGGCCCATCGGATTCCGACGTATTCTTCCCTCCGCCCCCACCACCGCCGCACTCGGCAGCAGCCACATCAACCAAACCAGCGCCAACAACCGCAACAACGAGCCCCCCACCCCCTCCCCCTCCTTTAGGCCCCCCACCAGAAGCAGGGGGGACCACGTCCCAAGCGGACGCCCTATCCGCGGGTGGATCCAAACCCGGGCCCCTCGCTCTAGGGACTAGAAAGAAGACCCCGGCCCCCGGCTCGGGTACTCCTGGGGGTCTCGGGATGTCGTGCCCCAGCGGGCAGGCCTGCTCCATGGGCGAGCGCCGGAGTCTCACCCTCAACAAGCGGGGACCGCCCCCGGACAAGTGCCAGGAGGCGGCGGCCCGGGCGGAGGAGGACATCACGGTTATGGAGGACAACCCAGTCCTCATCGTGCCGGTCCAGGAGCCCGAACCCAGGCCCACCAAGATCTCCCTGCCCTCCGTCAAGACGCCCAAGGTTGGCGTGGCTGGAGCGACTAAAAGGTAAGGGAGGGGTCACGTAAAGCTAGAGAATGTTGGGGATTTTTGTAGAGGAGGGAGCAGAGAAATCGATACATCGGTGTCGTTATCATATTATTTTGTCGTTACTATAGTTACTGTCATTGCTATTGTTGTTGTTTTTCTCGTTTTTGTTGTTGTTTTTGTTGTCATAATTGTTGTTGTACTCAGAGCCTCTATACTTTAATGGGTGCTGAGCGCTACATAAATGCCACTTACAATTATTTTGTCGTAGTGTCTGTTGTTGTTGCTGCTACTTTTTCTCCTGATGCTGCAAAGTCGTTGTTGTTTGTTTTTTTCATCATACTTTCTTGCTAATATGCTGAGGTCAGCAAGGTAAGAGCAAGGAGTATTGGACATAAGTATGACCCAGGAGAGAGATTTTCAAGAAGGATAAAGTATTGGATACCCTTGAGCTGAGGCAGATTGTCGGAAAAAGAAGTCAGTTTTGTTGCTTTACGTGTCGCTGTTCTATCGTTGATGCTGGTGATGGTGCTGCTGGTTTTGTTGCTGCTGCATCGGGCTCAATTGAAGGCAGTCGGCTTAATTTCATGTTGCTTGACATTTGTTAGTTTTCATTTTGACATTCATATTAATTAGATAATCTGCGACGTAAATTATGCGACAAACCGGGTTACAGATTTAAGTTATCAGAACATAGGTTTTATTCGTTTTGAGATTACAGGGAAACGGAGAGTTTGCATGATAATGTTTCTTGGTTTGAGTAGCAAGCGTTTCTCACCCCTACTCGGATTTTGAGAAGAAGGGTATCAACGATCAAGCCTGCGTAACGAATTGGTATTTTTGAGCCTTAAAGTAAATGTGAAGTGTAGCTACTTATAACTTACACCACAGGTGCATGTCTGCTTGTGTGTTTGTGTATGTGTGTGTGTGTGTGTG
>NW_004797344.1:1415604-1418673 GCF_000002075.1 Aplysia californica
ACACACACACATACACATACAAAAACACACACATATACACATACATACACACACGCACACACACACACACACACACACACACAAACCAAACTCACACACGGACACCCACCCACCCACACACCAACCCACACATCCACACACACCCCCACGCACACACACACACATCTGCGTACACAAGCGCACCCAGTCCTGAGAAGAACAGCTCTCAAATAGACCGGATGGAAACCGCGTTTACCAATATCCGGTCCGAAAATCGTATTTGGTCTGCGTTCTGGTGGCTGGCGGCATAGTTTCCCGCCCTCGCGTACGGCCAGTGTCCAGAGTTCTCTCCCCTTCCATCTTTCCTCTGGCTAAGCTTTTGAAGGGATCTTGGAAAGAAAAATAAGAGTAGGAATATAGAACGCCCGTTTTTATAATACTGCTGTCCAAATATTGGTTGTAAAACGATCCTTTGTATAAAGTAGGCCTAGCTGTAAATCTTACTGAAGGGGCACTCTCTAAGTAGGTTTAGTAGTTGTTGTTTCGGTTGTTGTTATTAGCGTCGTTGTTGTAGTTATTATTGTTGTTCTTTTTTTTTGGTTTATTCTATGGCGTGCGAATTGTCCTATAATAATATCTCATGTTGGGCCATTCTATTGAATTTTATTGTGACTGGTTTTGTGCAAAATGGTTCTTTGGCATATGGTTATAATTAAGTTACTTATCGTTTTAGAATAATTTAAAACCCTAATGTTTTTTGTTGTCCTCCTGCAACATTGAATGAAATTATGCTCTCATTTTTTTAGACTAAAGCCATACAAGGGGGTCATATTAAGGAGTTTCTATTGTGCAAAAGTAGTGGATCTACTGCTAGACAGCACAACCTTTGGGAACGCAATACATTAAATAGAACAAGTATGGTTAGTTGTGGGTAGCCTGTGTCCTGAGCTAGCCACAGAGACCCTCGGGGTGGGGTTTACAGCAGCTGTGGACACAAGAAATTCTCCTCTGTTTTCCTATCTTCAACGATGTTTCTGTCGGCGCAAGGTTTTCTACCCAAGTTCGCCTGAGAGGCAATGACATATTCAGAGTCTGGACATTCTGAAGCTGGAAGCAAATAAGCAGAGACGTGGGAGTCTCTGTAACCGTGAACAGCAGGCAAATAACGTACCGTTATATGGACTTAAATCGTTGTTTCTTATCTGACGACAACGGAGAGGACAACGACAACAAAGAAGAAGAAGAAGAAGAAAAAGAAGAAGAAGAAGAAGAAGAAGAAGAAGAAGAAGAAGAAGAAGAAGAAGAAAAAGAAGAAGAAGAAAAAGAAGAAAAAGAAGAAGAAGAAAAGAACAACAATGTCATTAACAAAAATATAGTTTTTCTCACTACACAAACTTACATAGAAGGACCATGGTAAAAGATGGGTAAACCTTGCCACGTTTTCATTTTTGCCTCCACTTTTGTGAGCCTAGTTAGTCTGTTTGGATAGAACAGAATAGAGGCGAGTCCAAATGACATGATGGCAACTATTTTACCTTGGATACATATCCCTATGATTGAATGTGGCATAGTATTTTAATATAAATGACTGTTTTTTCTACCAAAGTTTACCAAGCAGATTGTGTCTCGCGCGCTCTTATGACCGTATACAGTTGCAAACTCATAGTTGCAGGCACAAGAAAACGTTTACCAAGCTAGAACTTTCGCAACTCAAACAACCCGGTTGGCCTTGGAGCATGAGGTCGAAGCAGCAGCGACCCTCCTCAGTGAGCTAAATTGCTTCGATGGGGAAGCAAAACATTAGCTATCGATCTCAGTATGTTTGCTTCCTATAATCATAATTAGAAGGTTGAGTTTCCCAAGAAAAAACGTCTCTATATTCCTGCTTTCCTGTTCAAACAATCATTGTATCAATACGCCAATGTCTCAAAAGGCAACTTTAAGAAGATCATCTGGAAGCCTGAACTCTCTCTATAGAAGCGCTGAACGCACGAATCGGTCGGGATATCGAACGTGAAAACAAGGCTGAACCTAACTAAATAATGGGCGTTTTTGGATGAGTACTTTAGGAAATCTTGGGATGCTCGGCTCTGCTCTTGGCTAAATGATGTGATCTTATTTCTTGCTGGTCTCCTTAGAACGAACCACGACCCCTTTATTATAGATGTCTTCTATATTTCTGTTTTCTTGGTGTGTTTTACCCCGTTCCACCTCCCCAACCTTCACGCGCACACATGCATGTACAAACACACACACACACACACACACACACACACACACACACACACACACACACACACACACACACACACACACACACACACGTACACACATACACACACACTACGCTCTCTCTTCAGAGGTCTTTTATACAAAAGAAATAGTTTTTTCTCCACCTTTGAATTACTACCGACTCCGCTTTTTGTTTCCCTGTATAAAAGTCACCCGTGATTGCGTGTTGAGTTTGCACGGCCCTATTTTAACTCTGGCTCGACGATAAAAAGTTCACAGACTCGAACGTCACCCTACCATACACCAATACCGCGACCACTACCTATAATTCCCCCCCCCCCCACCCCCCAAAGCACTGCATCTGTGTGCGGGAGAGCGTCTCCGAATAGTTCCTGGGTACCGTGCTCGCCGGAGACGTGTTCGAACTTCGAATATCTTCCTCGGCTGAGAGGACAAACATCTGTTTCGTAGATAACGAGTTAGACCGGAAGTACTTCCACTAAAATAACTGTACCGCATTGAACAGTGATATTGGGCCAGCCGTATTATCATAACATTTGATTTTCGCTTTATCTCGCCCCTGCATTGGTAGACTGATTATAAAACTGTCTACCCCCTCCCCCAAAACAAAAAGAAATCACCCCTTTGGGAATAGAGAGAAGCTCTCCGGGCCTGGCGTGGCCTGTCAGTTCTGGACTGTTATCTCCCTATCGGATCTCATGCCGACGCTTGTTTTTCACAGCGCCGTATCTCGTATCTCGGACACTCATCTACTCACGCAGAAGCGTGCCGGGAGAGGGGGGCCTCAGAGCCTCAGGGCACACTCTCTTTCTCTCTCTCTCTCTCTCTCTCTCTCTC
>NW_004797344.1:1418819-1432115 GCF_000002075.1 Aplysia californica
CTCTCTCTCTCTCTCTCTCTCTCTCTCTCTCTCTCTCTCTCTCTCTCTCTCACACCCCTCCCTCTCTTTCAATCTCACTCTCTTCGTACCTCACCTCTCCATCTCCCTGTCTCTCCCTGCCTTTCTCCCCCACTCTCATCATTCATCGTAATTCCTGGCCCAAGGGGGGAGCAATGCTGAACCATATTTTACAGGTTCCCAGATTGGGCAGTTCTAGCTGGACTACCGAGTCCAAGGAACTTGGTTGGGCTATTATTGATTAGGGAGCGAATGAAATAGGGAGGTGAAAATTAGGCAGAGTGGATTCGTCCCGGTCAGATGTTTAGGGTGCCTGGAAAGACGTGTATGGACGGAGCAGTGATTATAGTATTGATGAGGCCGGACCAAGTCCCGATGAAGAGAAAGTAAAGCAGAGGAAGAAAAGAAAGATAGAAATGTGTGGAGACAA
The DNA here is from genome assembly GCF_000002075.1 of Aplysia californica. Taxonomy (NCBI): domain Eukaryota; kingdom Metazoa; phylum Mollusca; class Gastropoda; order Aplysiida; family Aplysiidae; genus Aplysia; species Aplysia californica. The sequence goes on from NW_004797344.1 coordinate 1,419,268, forward strand.
GGAGAGACGTGAAAGGGGTGAATTGGGATGGAGTGGGGGTAGAGGAACAAGAAAACAGTGAAGGTCTGGAGAGGTCAAAAAAAAAGGAAGAAAGGAAAGGGATGGAGTGGTGAAAACAGAGTGACGTATAGGATGGTGGAGGAAAGCAAGTTGGAGAAGGGGTGGGGTGATGATGGAAATTATGTAGAGGGGAGTGAAATGGGGTTGGGAGAGAAGAAAACGGGAAGAAAATATTTGGGGAAGAGTACAAGGAACAAGCAACTTGATTGTGTTGATTGGAGAAAATACAAGAGAATGGGAAAGGGCTGGACACAGAAGGGTTACCGTGAGTTAGAAAAGCTCGTTAAGGGAAACGAAATTAAAAGAAAAAAAAGAGGGAGAAAAGCACTTACTAAAGTAGGTCAATTCAAAGGACCTGAAGGTCGAAATGTTTGCATTTGTGTGTATGTGTGTTTGTTTGTTTGTGTGTGTGTGTGTTTGTGTGGGTGTGTATGTGTGTGTGTGTGGGGGGGGGGTTATGTGTGTGTGTGTGTGTGTATGTGTGTGTGTGTGTGTGTGTGTGTGTGTGTGTGTGTGTATTTTAGAGTGTGCATGTTTGTGGAAAAATTTGAGAGAGAGGGAGAGGGGGAGAGAGAGGAAGTAAGAGAGAGAGAGAGAGAGTGAGAGAGAGAGAGAGAGAGAGAGAGAGAGAGAGAGAGAGAGAGAGCGAAAGAGAGAGAGAGAGAGAGACAGACAGACAGAGAGAGAGAGAGAGAGAGAGAGAGAGAGAGAGAGAGAGAGAGAGAGAGGGAGAGATGGGGGGAGAGAGAAGGGGGGGGAAGAAAGAATAGATTTGATTAAGACCCACAACGGCACGTAGGAAGACGACATTTTAAAATAATAATATGTGTACTTCAAAACGAGAAGAAATAAGTGGACGAAACGAAAATGGAGTAGTCAATATAATCATCGTTTTATATTATACTCTAGATATCTAGCTAAAAGTAGATTTGCACATCCCACATACAAAGCACCGTTATGCCTCTTCGACTGTACTGAGGTTTATGACCAGGAGATACACATTTCTATTTTGCATTTCTCATCGTTTAACACGAATGTATGCCATCCGTCTTTCGATACAGGGGTGTCGTTAAGATAAACGCTTGTCCTATTATGGTTTCAACTATGACATTATGACTCAGTAGTGCTGTTAATTAGTATTATGCTGAGGCCTTGCACAAATGACTCTGGTTCGAATTTTCAGTGAGGCGTGCTATTACTCACGGAGTAATTTATGCTCTCCACTTGTTCGGTTCAGTTTAAATAGGTATGGGCTTTAAATCTGAGAAAGGGGCTTGCGAACAACACACAATAATATCATTGTATAGTTTGTACACTGTTAAAACATCCCATCTGTTATTTAGTCCACACTTATGGCATGTCTAACAGAACGGCCATTGTAGATCTCCTCAGCGTTACGGATGAGTCGTTGTTCATGATAAATATACAACAAGACAAAAGCTCCCAAGCCTCGTTTGCTCCTAGAAAACAACAACTAATTTTAGACTGGCCCGTCAAATATTAATCCACACTCAATCACATTGTGTCAAACAGTAATCCTGACTTCAGCCATGGCCGCCAAATAGAAAACCTGATTTCCTTCAGCGAAGAATCGATTGTTGTCAAAAGGATCACATCGGTTTCCGATTTTTCCCATTATTTCTGCTATGCCAATATTTTTGTTAACAGTGTCGTGCCAATTCTGTACTAGGAATTACCATTCTTTTCCACAGCCTTTTCCTTCTTTCCTTGTATCTGTCTGTATAAGGATGGTTCCATTGCGAAACGCGCTCTGCACCAAATCTGGACAAATCCTGAAAACTCTGTTCACTCCATAATCTCATGATAAGAATTGTTATGTGATCTCCCCCCCCCCAAAAAAAAATAAAAAATATTTTTTTTTATTTAAAAAAAAAAAAATTTTCAATGCACTGTATCCCTCAATATTTAGTTTGACAAAAGTGCGTTTTGTTCATGCGTGTACTTTCCATTTCAGAGAATAAGGTTTTTTCTCCATTTTTCTCAGTTTTGTAGTGAACGGATAATTGTTAGTTTTGTCATGGAGCCCTTCATATGTTCCCTCTTTCCGTTTCCTTTTTGAGAAGGGGGGGGGGGGTTGTGTATGGTTTATGGGCGATAGCCAGACAGCGTATAGATACTCCATCCGGGAATTACAGGCTAGGCGATGTCCAAAGTTGCGCAATAATCTTTTGTATGGAATCACAGAGTGAGAGAGGATGGTCGACTCTTCAGGACAAACACTCGCCAGAGCGTCTCTAAAGGATACATTGTTTTTCTAGTTGACGAAGCTAATGATTGATTATATTATGCATCGTTTATGTAATATGTGACATTCAAATTATGTTCGGAGCATCTTTTTTACATCCTCCCTTTCTCTCTTGCCCTTTCTTTCTTTTTTTCTGTCTGTCTGTCTTTCTCTATTTTCTCTACCCCCCTCTGTCTAATTCTTTCTCCCCGTTCTCTCTCTCTTCTCTCTCTCTTTTCCGTTTGCCCCCTCTCCCTCCATCTCTCTCTCTCTCTCTCTCTCTCTTTCTCTCTCTCTCTCTCTCTCTCTCTCTCTCTCTCTCTCTCTTTCATGCTGTCTTGCAATCTTTGCACTTCTAGATTTTGTTCGGTGTCCTCCCCCGCCCACTTTCTCTCTCTCTCTTTTATATCTCACTCTCTTTCTTTCTCTCCCTTCCACTCTTTTCGTTATATTTTTTGTTTGTTTTTGGGTTTTTTTAAAAAGCTACCTTACTTAGTAGAGTTGATTATTTTTACAATTTAACTTTAAGATAAAAAAAGAATGTTTTTGTGAGAAAATGTAAAAATGGACACAACACCTACTGTGCATTGGCATTAAAAACGAAAATCTTTGCTCATCCAAAAATTACCTTCAAAATATTTCCCCGAGTAAATATTTCGACGACTCTTGTCAGGCAAGCTAGCATGTTTATTAAGAGCCTTATGGTGGCCATATTATACCCGCTATCCAACTGACGACTTGCTGTTACTTCTTTTACTAATTGGATAATGATTTGATTTGCTGTGACAGAACGGATATAGATCTAGATTCTAAAACAGAACATCGTTTTGTTCAGTGTATTTACGGTTTGATCAGCCACCTCTGCACCCCCACCTCTCCCCCAGCGATTCGAGGTCAAGGCCATCTTGGCCTGCCAAGGGAGAATATCATGCTCAAAATAGTAGGGCTGTACCCCGGTAGCAAACCCGCTCGTGCTCACAAGCCCCTAGTTCAAGTCACAAGCCTCAAATCAGTAGGTCAAATCATCAAATCAAATCACCAGCATGATAAGTTGAGTCTAGCGCAAACTGTAACCTCCTTTGTCTAGTCTAAACTTCAAGTCCACAGCAACTAGCAATCCGCGAAGCCACTCGTGTCAGGCCCCCTCATCATCCCCACCCTGCTTGCAATCCGCGAAGCCACTTACGTCAGAAAAAGAGAGAGGGGGAGAGTGAGAGATCTCGCCCACAGAGTCACTGCGCGGCGTGGCGCTGTAGTTTACTCGATTAATCGAGGCCTGCGCAAGCCTCAAGTCCCGTCCGCTGCCACAGGCCCCACAATTCACACAGTACTGATTTGCGCTAGGCTTACAGATTTGCCCCAGGACAAGCTCCAAACCTGACCTGCTGACTTGTACTGTCTCGATACACCGAGCGAGCGGCACGGGCTCGATGGCGTAGGACCGTCTTGATGGCGACAAGACAGTCCGATGTGTTCAAACAGCAAGACAGTACTGTGCTCTGTGTGAACTTTGAACCGTGGAGGAAGGGAGAGGCTGGGCTTGTTGTGGTGCAAGGCGTAGAGAGCTGAAGTTATTTTTAACTTCCCGCCGTTGATCAGCTAAGCGAATGGATAAGTGAGAGGGAGCGTGGTATTGTAGTAACAGAGACCTAGGTTTCTGGTAGTAATAAGAATAAGTTGACTTAGATTACCCTAGAATGGAGAACTCCAGGGGTCGTTGTGATTGGCTTTTATATCGTATGTATGTAACCTATTTTGTAGATGTGTTACACTCACAGTGACATAATACAGAACATTTAGGAGACGGGCTAGGCCTACTTCAACCCAATGTCAGGGCCAACCTGGGCTGAGAGGGAACAACGCCCCAGCAGAAAGACGGAGGTTCTCAGTAAAAATTTCTCCCCATACGGGAATCGAACTGAGGTCTTTTGCGTGCGACGATGAAGCGCTTGGCTCGTGCACATTAAAAATAAACAGGCCTTAACATCATAAGAATAGCCGATCCAATATTAATTTTTAAGTGCATTGAATAGAGCTTTTTGTTTTTTACAACCGAACTATGAAAAAAACCCAACCGATCTTGCACTTTTGGTGCAAGCCTCTCAGCGCAAATAACCAGAGAATCTATAATATGTACTGAGCCCACTGCCACGAGAGTTCGCGACGTCACGACACAGTACAGCAGGATTGTCCGCGAGTCACAACTCACCGGAAGTTCCCTCCGGTAGCAAGCAGGAGGCAAATCAAACCACAAGCCTGCTCGCAAGACTCTAGCGCAAGACTTCCGCTGCTTTACAAGCCTTCGATTAACCGAGCAGAATCCAGCCCTACAAAATAGTATTATATTTACTTTAAGAGGACCACGCCGCTTTCTTTGTCTTTTCTTAAAAGGAGATAGGAAAAAGGGGGGGGGGGGGATGGGACAAATAATAAGATTATGCTTAGCTAGTTATTTAGTGTTACGTTTACATGCATGTGAGTGATTTAAATGCGAGCACTCTTTTCTGTCCCGATTGTCGAAATGTATGTTGGTGAATTGTCTAACAATCGAATAAGCAAGAAAACGGAGAATGAGATTAAGAATTATTATTGTGATGGGGATGCCTCTTTGCTGCAACGTCCTGACTCATGTGCAGGCACTACAGTTCTCATGGAGTTCGAATAATACTTCTGACAATCGATGTATTTGGTTTCTTTAAAATGTGATATCTGTGCACGTTGCGATGGTTTATCACAATACCTTCATTGCCTAAACCTTTTAGCAGAGAAAATTTTAAAATTTAACTTCCAGAAACTGACAGCGAAAATAAGACATATTGATTCGAAGTTATTTTTTGAATTTTCTTGAACCTCATTCCTACTTGCAAACCCTTGGACAAATAACTATTGCATGCAGAGTTTATAGATCATGTCGTTAGCCTTGTCTAGACTACTGTATAATTATCTTCATTCAATTAGTCAATTCTCAACAAGTCGCGGAACATTCTATTTTTAATATTACTTTTTTAGTCAAAGCGAGGATGTCCTACCTCAGATTCAGCACTAGGGGTAAGGTCTAAAAATGTCCTGAAAGGAAGCCCAAAGGGGGTAGTTCTTGCAACTGAGAGAAGAGTTTAAATCAAGGAGAAGACTATTGGAGTGGGCACCCTCAAATTTGTTGATTGAGGCCAGGGTCAACGAAGGCAGGGTTTCTGCTTGCATCGATCTGGAGATACGACTGTGGGTTGAAGAAGTGTGTGTCTGTGTGGTGAAGATCGGTTGGGGCAGGCAGAGAGGGTGGGGGACGAATGAAATGGAGACAGAAACAAAGAAACAATGAGATAAACTATTTTTAAGAGAATATATATAATACCATAGGCGAGTTTGTTAAAATGTACTATGCCCCAAAATTTTATTTCCTTTATTGCACTTTCTTCATCCATCCATGCTATCAGTTGCTTCGGCCCAAGAACTATGTTGTCGAAATTCAAGTTAAACGTCTGACTGTTGAAAGAAAAGAATAAAAAAAAATAAGATGCAGACAACAAATAATTGTTAAAAGAATGTATCAGTATATTTTCTCTTCTGTAAAGAAATGTTTTCTGGGTTTAGAACATTTTAACAGCTTGCTGACGATTTAAATATTTTATTTAGATAACTGTGTCTTATTTTGTGTACAAGCTAATAAAAAGTCAGAGATATATAGAGAAAGAGAATGAGAAAGAAAGAAACAAGGAGAGAGAGAGAGGGCGGGGTGGGAGAGAGAGAGAGAGAGAGAGAGAGAGAGAGAGAGAGAGAGAGAGAGAGAGAGAGAGAGAGAGAGAAAGAGAGACAGACAGACAGACAGACACAGAGAGGAGAGAGAGACAGAGAGAAATAGAAGGAGCCAGAGAGAGAGAGAGAGAGAGAGAGAGAGAGAGAGAGAGAGAGAGAGAGAGAGAGAGAGAGAGAGAGAGAGAGAGAGAGAGAGAGAGAGAGAGAGAAGGGGGGATGGGAGGCGTGAAGAAGAAAGAAAGCACTTAATAAATTTAGAGATACACGACGTCGATTTAAAAAAAAGGTGAACATTGGGAGACATAGAATGCGCTGAGGCTCAAAACTTTGCTTGCCAGTAGTAGAAAGAAAAAAAAGCATTCTCTTACTGCGCTACAATCAGTACATACATCATCAACGATTACTTTGCAGTAATGCAAGGATCATATTGTTCAACAAAATTATAAATACGAATAAAAAACATACAATGTTGTTGAAAATGACACAGAAATTCAAAAGATTGAAAGAAAGGGCTAAGCTCAAGAGGTCGGAAACAAACAGGGAAGGGCAGAAATAAGGAGAGAGTTGTTAAGTATTGAAAGACAAAAGATTTGAATTTTTGAAGAATTTCAAAGACGACAATAATATAAATGGTGGGTTGAAGCATCTGCAAGGAAAGAGAGAGAGAAAGAGAGAGAGAGAGAGAGAGAGAGAGAGAGAGAGAGAGAGAGAGAGAGAGAGGAAGGACAAGAGGGGATGAGAGATAAGAGAAAATGAAAGATTCTAAGAGTCTCTCTCTTTATTGAAGTGCTTGTCTCTTCTATTTTCACAGTTGGCCAGCCGTCTAGATTTTTTTGTCAACTCTGGGGGAATTCAGTCTGAAAAGTACTCAAGAAATGCGTGCCCTTTGGCATTTATGGATTTTTTGTCCCACAAATGAAATATTGGATCAATATTCGAAGGATTTGCCGGAGGAATTGCAGACTTGGCTATCTGACGTGAAACGTATGTTATATACCCCGAAGAGGGAGTTTCTGTGTTCAGTCTTTTGCAAGACAAAAAGAATTGCGTGTTATCTGTTATCTGGAACTGTAATCTTGTTGCACGTTCAGATTCTGATAAACAGCGAATTTGTCATAGACAAAAACAAGGATCGATTTTGGGAGGGTGGGGGGGGGGGGAGGGGAGGGCTGAATAATTTGTAATGCCGTAATCTTTGCTCAGGACTTAAGAGAAGATATTTAGATGGCGAAATCCTTTGACTGGCGGACATCTGATAATATCCAAACTTTTCAGTTTCAAATCTCAGCGGCTGTCATAGAGACAGAGGCCATCATAGACGTTTTTATCAGATTTTCAAACTACGTTAAGTGTAAATGGTATTTTGTTGTATAGCTCTCCGTCTTTTCGACAGAATTTGCCATATCTCTGGTTCTATATCTTTACAGGCAATATACAAAAGCATTTTTAATAATTTGCCGACCAATTACGTTCAAAAACAATTTATGACGTCTACCGGCTAAAAGTATTATTTGCGAAAATAAAACAATAACAAAACATTTTAATAGAATATGCAACTGAAAATAATATTTTCAACTTGTAGAAAGCATATTATTGTTATATAACTGATTCAATTGCTGTATTTTTAAACATGCATTCTGGGTACATTTTGTTCAGTAAAATTGGGAATGTAAAGATAATAAGAATAACAATAATATTGATTATTGATATGATAATGATAATGATAAAACAATAAATGAAGATCCGATTAAGGATAATAATAATAATAATAATAATAATAATAGTAATAATAAAAATAATAATAATATTAATTATGATGATGATAATAAAAATGAAACCAGTCCGTCCATCATTAACTTAAGATGGCATTTAGCATCCAAGGAGGAATAACAGCTAAAGATCTCGCTGGCTACTGCAAGGAGCGAGTATGCTAAGGAGAGTAAAATAAACGAAATCACAGTAAGCAGCGTGTAATGATCGTAAAGGTAGCAACGCCTTTTCCTTCCAAAAGTGAAGTTCTTATCTGGCTAAAGATATAGTTAGGTTAACAAATAACTAACTTTTATGGCTATGTCGCTATCTTATTACATGTACTATAATGGATTATAACAGCAGTACTTTCGAAATCCCAAACTTGTCTGAATATGTGTCACGATGGGGTGGAACCAGGCGCTCTTCAATTTTGGGGCATGGGGAGTTAATGGTATCACACGAATAGTTGTCTTTTTGTCTTGCTTTCGGTGAAAAAAATACCGTCCATCTTGAAAAAAAGTTGAGATTTACGCGATTGAAGGATGTTGGGGGGGGGGGGGGGGTCACCTGGTTTCAGAGGTAAAATTAACGAAAAAATGGCCGCCAAAGTTTAGTAACATGCATAACTTGAGAGTCCATGGAAACAGGAATTTTAGCGAACATTTTTGCGCCTTAAATCGAAGTTTTTCAAAAAGAAATCTGTATTTAAATGGTCATGAAAGGTGTTGAACCAGAGAACAAAATCTCACAAAAATTTGCTAAACCGGTCGGATAATGTTGTTTTCTTGGAATTCATTATTTTGACGAGGGTCTGATTTCACCACTATGCCTTACACATACAAAATACAACACCTCTTCAATACACATGAACACGATAACCCGATATCTACCTTAAGAGAGATATTATATTTTGTCATCCTTGTTTTGTTTCCTGGGTCTTCTCGACTGCCCACATCTAATGATAACCTTTTTTGCTGCCCATGACACACGTGGAAATCGCGTGGGAAACGCCAGTTAGGGCAATCATGTTAAGCAAAAAAGCATATCCCTTTTTGTCCAAACAGGTAGATCCGTGACAAGGAGAGATGTTACTTCAATTAAGCCATCAAGGCAATTTGGGATCACTATGCAAATGGATCTGTTTTTGGTTTTTTTTTAAACGAAATTGTTAATATTGAGGATTTTGTGCTGGTAACGTTCTCAGTTTTCTTCTTCTAGTTTGTGAACAACATATTTCAATAAATCTCGTTGCAATTGTCACTGTGGTGATCGCCACTTGAACGAATCTGAAAAGCAAAGATTGTTTTAGAAGTTTGAGGTAATTTGTGTGAATATTTTGCTTAACTGTGTTTCAGATAATCCTGATACTCTGGTTAAACCTTCACCTTTGCCTTCTCCATTCCGTAGTCTGGCTCATTGTTTGGATGCCACGGTATCTTTAACGACTAAAATGTTTCCCTTCTCTGGGTTTTCAGCGTTCCGCAGTATGATGTTGCAGCCACGGCCAATCTACTCTTTGGTATTATCTTCCCATCATTTCATCTGTCCATCTTTTCATCTCCTTCATTGAACTGTTTCCTTTTGGATAGTCTTGGTCAGTCTTGGTGATCATGTGACGTGCTCGTGCCATTTCAAATTTAAATATTTTTCCTGAGTCCAGGAATTTTTCGTACGGGCCCGATGGCGTTTCCAATTCTGGTTCGCAATACCCTTTGTAGAATAGAAAACAGCACCTCAATATGTCATTTCTGGTGACTGATACTGATTATTTTTACTTTGTTGCAAAACGAATAATGTTAGTGTCTAATAATTAAGAAAAAAAGCCAGGCGTAAACAAATTCTTAATGATTAAGTACGTACATTTTCCATGTCTGCATTCCAACAGCATCCTTTTTTATCTCATACAGTATAAATGTGTGAAAGCTGACATGTATATGGTCTCTCTTTATATACAGCAATGTTGAATTTTGATGAATCAAGTTCATCATTGGTTTGATATAGCGCTATGCTGTATATTTTTTCTGTTTGAAGTAGGGAAGGAAAGCAAATTGTAAAAAGTCTATCTTTCAGAAAAATACAAGAAGGAATAATTATTCAATGTTTTCTCGTCATTTAGGCTTAAACAAAATGGGGCTCATGTGACCTTATGCAGTTGCGAGCGCCGTAAAACCCTCTACTATAAAAAACAAAACAAAAAACAAACAGAATATTCTTGGGATATATTTTTTTAAAATATAAAAGTGAAATGTGCTGAACATGGGAAAAACGAGTATATTACACAAATAACATCGCGAGGGATCAATAAAGTAACATGTAATGGCGACAAAAAGAGTAATGATTTAGCCAATCAAGTTCTACCTGAAGGAGGGGAGGTAATCTGGGCAAGGTTGAAGATTTCCTTTGCCTTACAGTATGACGCCTTGGCACACGCACGAGGCTCTAGACAAGGGCAATAAACGATGGCAGAGGGGTCCTGAGTAGGTCTGCATTACGGTAGATGTCTTAGGTTCATTTTATGCAACGAGTAAAAAGGGCATCTAAGCAGTGTTTATATCCCAAGTTGTAATAATTCTGGAAATACCGGTATTCAGTTCGCCGCATTAACTGATTTTACTTCTTGTCATTTAAAAAAAGAGATGTCCCAAAAGAAAATAGAAACCATTTGGGAAGCTATAAAATTGTATGAATCGAATAATATAATTGAGTACAAGAAATACTTGCCTTTTTGAATGTGTACTCCTTTAAATACTTTCTTTTTTCTTTTTTTTTTCTTTAAAGTTTTACTTTGATATCATCACGCCCCCTCCCCCAATCTCAATCCTGAACACAACACACACACACACACAAACACACACACACAAACAAACACACACGCACACGCACACACACACACCCACTAACACAAACTAATGCACTCACATACACTCACACACACATACATACATACACACGCACATACATTCATCCGAAGTACATAATCTGTAGTTAACACTTATGGGCTCACTTCTCACGTTGTGGATCGTTAATGAACCGAAAAACAGCTTCAAGATAGCACTCTAATATTCAACTCGGAACGCAGAAGCACCGAGGAAAGCTGGTAATAGCTACATTGTTCCCGGAGATTCAAAATAGGAACAACGACGATAGTGATAAATGAAGTAATTGGGGAAGCACATTGAGAGGGATAGAACACGAAATAATTACTTTTTCGAACAGCAAATTGTACAAAAAAACCCAACAGAATATAAATATCTTTAGCTGTTCGGACGCGGCCAAGATCCGTACAGAACTTTTCAATCCAACGTATTATGATTATATTTCAAACACAAATCTTTTCTTACATGCATGTGTGTTTGTTGTTCTAAGTGGTGAATGTAATAATATACTATTGGTGCTATATATTATGTACTTATGCCTGCGAGTATTGTCGCCCTTTCACACTCTCTCTCACATACACACACACACACACACACACACACACACACACACACACACACATAAACACACACACACACACACACACACACAAGCACTCTCTCACACACACACGTACAAACACACACACACACACACACACACACACACACACACACGCGCGCGCGCGCGCGCGCACATAGAACAAACTCACATTCACACACGCTTTGCGAGGGGAAAAAAGGTTTTTCTCATGAGTACCAGAGGAGGCTCTCGTGGCCTAGAGGTTAAGGTGTTGGCCTCTCACTCAAAAGGTCCCGGGTTCGATTCCGGGTAGCGACCGAAAAATTTTCTTCTCTAAATCTGTCTCCTTTCACCTCATTTCCTGCTCTCTAACAATGTTCTGTCGTCTGCTTTCGTCTCCTCCTTCTGCCCCCCCCCCCACACTTCCTTTGCCCCTTCCTTTGGGCTCCTGATTCTTTCTGCAGCTTTTCTATTGCTACTCCTTCGCTTCTTTTTACTGCTGTCATTCAGCCACACCCCTGATCTTCTGGCAGGAAAGATCTACACCTAGCCTTCTCGGACAAGGGCGAAAAAATCTCGGAGGGCCGTGTGCAAGTTGCGCACGTTAAAGATCCCTTGGTGGTCTAAAATCGATAAAAGTAGGCTTCGACCGACACCCGGGCAAAATTCAAAATTTCCTACCAACTGAAAATGTTAGGTGTGTCCTGCGCTCTCATATGACCTTATGCAGTTGCGAGCGCCGTAAAACACTTTACCAAAAACAGAAAAAACATGAGTACCAGCCTCTCTCTGTCTCTGTCTCTGTCTCTGTCAGTCTCTCTCCTTCTCTCTCTCTCTGTCTCACTCTCTCTCTCTTTCTCTCTCTCTCTCTCTACCTCTCTCTCTCTCTCTCTCTCTCTCTCTCTCTCTCTTTCTCTCTCTCTTTCTCTCTCTTTAATTCATTCTTAACCTCTCCTTTTTTATACCTTTGCGGAAACTGAATAAAGCACTCTTTTATTCTAAATCTTAAAAGAACCCTTTTGTCAAAACTCGAATGAAATGCTAGGAAGATAATATGTACTTTTCATATCTTCCTCTAGACCAACTTTTTTCTTTTCGTAAAACTGAAAACCAACTCCAAGAAAGTGTAACACAATCTGAATGGTAGAAGGTCTTTCTTCATTACGGAAAATTTTGCTAATGGCTAAAAACTCACGACTTGGACTTTTAAAATCTAAAAATGACTCTCACAGTCCTGTTTCGGCATTATTTTAAGAACGTTAGGACCATCCTTTAAGTGAAAGATTTTTATTTCAGGCTTAAAAGCAAGAGCTGAGTAGAACGTCCAATTACATGGGGGTTCAAGCTCTCAGTTGGTCTCTGATTAGAATTATCTCGAAACAAACATAATGTGGGGTAATATATTATGCTTTAGTCCTCAAAGAAATACTATTATTAGAAGCTGCTTTAAAGATAGCTGAATAGAAAACGGCAACTCTCTGTTCTTAACAGAGCTTGTTCATTATGAAGAATGTATTCTCACTTTTAAAAAATATAAGACGTATCTTTTTATTTGGTTTTGTCTGTACTCTTTCTCCCTCCCACATCTCATACCCTCCCC
>NW_004797344.1:1432769-1435672 GCF_000002075.1 Aplysia californica
TTATTATTATATGTATATTGAGCCATGGAGTAAGAAACAGTTGCGTGTGCTGTACTGTTAAGAGGGCCGCTGAAGTGTGAGGCAATCTGCTCGTGGAATAATAATTGTATTCTGACCGAGTCCTTCCAGCCACTCGAATGCCTAACAACGACAGCGGGGAGTCCCCCTAAGGGGAACCTGATCTCACATCTTAAGTGTGAGCGCATCGCAATTCTACTCGCACGCGCGCGCGCGTGTTTGTAAGAGCGCGACACTCAATATTCGTACAAGATGTGATGATGATGGGGTGACCTTTTGTGGACCGAGATTTTTTTTCTTTTCTATTCTTTTATTCTTTTCTTTTTTTTCTATTCCTTTCTTTTCTTAACTTTTTTTCTCTCCCGCACCCCTCTTTTTGCTTCCTTTTCTGTTTTGTTTTTCTATTTTCTTTTTTCATTTTTTCATTCTCTCTCTCTCTCTCTCTCTCTCTCTCACCCCCTCTGTCTCCTTCCATCTACACGGGGTCAATCAGTGGGAATTAGCGCCAACACGCTCAGACAGGACCGCGCCCCCGGGAGCCACTAATTAGCTATTCATTTATTCATATAACTGTGACGCAACACTGTCCGGACTGTCGGCGGGGTGGCGCAGTGATGTGCCAGAAACCATGGAGTCACGAGCAAACCCAAGCGGGTGCCTTGATAATTGATTCTTGTTGATGCCTGTAGTCTGTAATATTATTTTTAGATTTGACCTTTGCTTTTACAGAAACCCGTGGCTCCTTGTTCTTTCTTAACACATAGAGCAATTCTCAAATTTAAAAAAAAGTATCAAAACATTAAACACACTGTCACTACACCAAACCCCACAATTATTAACCAAACATTACATAAAGTAATATGAACGTAACTAAAAGTCCGATAGATAATAATAATTTAATTTTGCTTCTTTATCAGCCTTTAAGGATACGTGTATTAGTAGATTCTAGGTATCCAAATATGAAAAGCAACCTCATCAGCTTTGAAAACAGACAGTAATCTGACACGTAGGCGTGATACGTTGTTCAATGACAATAAAGGAGCAAAGAAACAAATAAACGAACGAACGAACGAACGAACGAACGAGCAAACAAACAAACAAACAAACAAGCGAACGAACATGCAACACTATTAATCATCTCTGATTTTGTTTAATGTTTTAAAACTCTTTTGTTCTTTTCATTAGCTACTAGAATGAAAATCTTGGAAATATCCACTTAATTTCTTTTTGTGGCATCCAACGCCAAGAAAACCTTCCAAACAATTATTTCGCATTCTCAATGCATGATTTTCTTTTTACAAAGGTTTGGCGTTTGTGGCAGGTAAAAAAACAGGGAACCACGCAATGGGCCATCATTTGTCCAGTCACGCACGTGCAAATAGCCAATTCTCACTAAATGGCGAATTGCTTCCTATGTCCTCTTTTGGCATGTACACCCTCGCATCCATCCACATTTTCGTCTCAAAAGCTTTGGATTTTGTTGCATGCCTCCGTAACAATCATTATCAGTTATCAGTACCATTAGCACTGAGCACGCAGAGGACTGTTAAAATAAGCAGTTGTGTTGCTTATACGAGTTTTACTTGCTCTTGTCCTTCTTTTTTTACTCCTTTAACAATTCCTCATAGTCCTGAGTTTTTTCGGGAAACAATTTAAAATTTTATTTTTTTTTGGGGGGGGGGGTGTCTTCGAATTGGCACATTGTATGTCTCGAAAAGGGGTAAACTTCTATCAATACACCACCAAAAACCTCATGTTCATACGTTTTACCTCTTGCCAGCTCATTTCATATCCTGTACAAGACTCTCAAAAGTCAATAATACTGTAATCATGTCCCACTCCTCCTCAAGTCACCCCCCCCCCCTTTCCCCTAGTCAACTTCTGCCCCATTTCCAGAAAACTACTCCGGGTAAGTCGCTGCTAAGTCCGGGAAAACCCCCCGACTAAAGTCAGTGAGAAAGTGAGATTGATCGTGGTACTGGTGGCTCACCCACATAGGCGTGTGTGCTGAGAAAAAGACTCGTGTTCTGGGGGTCAGTCGTGCCCGAATGTCCACACAACCTCCTCGAATGTCCGACATTCGGCACGCGCGTGAGCAATACAGAACAGGCTTGTGTGAGTCGACGTTTAAGTGATTCGCTCTTTAAAGGGCAGGTCGTCGAGTGATCTTGTTTGTACTCTTTTTCAAGCAACACGCTGTCTTGAAATTCTGTAACATTATTTTGAAACCAGCACAACTGATTTTATTGAGTGGGTAAACTTTTGCTTATTGATATAATACATGCTCTATATGTGTGAACCAAACTTTTTTTTGCTGGATTTTTTGGTTGTTGATTGCCCTTTTCCACTAACGTGGTTTCGTTTTGCTGATGATTCTAAACATTTAAACAACCAACAAAAAATAAACCCAAACGAGAACAACAACAACAACAAAACAACAACAACAAATATCTCTTCAAATCCATAGTGCTGATTTTGTACGGCATGGTAGCAACATGTCATGCCTTAATTCAGAGTCACGAATTTATACAGTAAATGTAATTATTAGTCTGAATTATATTCCTTGTGACCTTTTTCCCCCTACCCCTTTCTTATCTATCTATCTATCTATCTATCTATTTATCTATCTATCTATCTGTCTCTCTATCTATCTATCTATCTGTCTCTCTATCTGTCTATCTATCTATATATCTATCTATCTATCTATCTATCTACCTATTTATCTATCTGTCTCTCTATCTTTCTCTCTATCTATCTATCTATCTATCTATCTATCTATCTATCTATCTATCTATCTATCTATCTATCTATCTGTCTCTCTATCTGTCTCTCTATCTATCTATCTATCTATCTATCTATCTATCTATCTATCTATCTATCTATCT
>NW_004797344.1:1436365-1440728 GCF_000002075.1 Aplysia californica
CCCCCTCCTTATTTGTCTCTCTGACACCCAGGAACATCAGAACAACCATCACCATCGCGGCTGCCACCAGAAACATGCTGATTATCTCCATCCATCATTATCTACATCTGAGAAAAGTGCCCTTATCTTCCTCCTCATCTCGTCCTGGTGTGGTTCATTTACGTAGACATCTCATAACAGCTTTATATCAATCTGTAGAATAGTACAAATCCATAAACATGTACAGGCCTCCAGATATCTGAATTATCTGCTTAGCCAACGATTAATTGTTCTCCCAGGAGAGCCATAGTTTATTCCGTCCGCCCTTTTGAATCGATCGCATTATCCACCCCTTAGTTTCCCCTGTTCCGAATTCACCATGAAAGAACATACTTACAGTCATGAAGAACACACAAACACACATTGTATATTCCTCGGTCTTTCTATCACTCTGTCTCAGTCCCTCTGTCTCTCTGTCTGTTTTGCTTTTTATCTATCTATCTATCTATCTATCTATCTATCTATCTATCTATCTATCTATCTATCTATCTATCTATCTATCTATCTATCTATCTTTCTGTCTATCTATCTATCTGTCTATCTTTCTGTCTATCTATGTGTCGAGACTTCTATCTACTTATTTATCTACCAGCATATTTGTCTTTCCAAGGTGAAAGAATATCATTTGACAATTGGCAAGTCTCCATTACGGAATGTTCTTGAAAACAAGAAATTAAAAAACAACAACCAAACAAGTTTTTGCTCATACAAGTAAACTATTAATGCAATCCAAGGCCTGCAACTTGCAGGCGTGTATTAGTTTATTAATCAAGTGTTGAAAAAACCGTAAGTGAAGCAAAAATTAACAGTAGCAAGATAGAGGAAAACAACTTCATGGACCCGAGATCAGAAGTAAAAAATAAAACAATAAAAAATAAAATAATGAAAAATAAAACAATGAATGCAGCATTTACCTAGAGCTTAGTGTTTTCAAAATATGTTTTAGTAGACACCTTTTCGACACTAAACAAAGTACAAGACACACAATGTTTTCGACCAAGATTGTTGAGCCTTCGGGTCCCTGACTTAACAGCAATTTGTCACAAACAAACCATTATTAATCCCCCCCCCCCTTCCAAACAACAATAATAACAACAACAACAACAGCAACAACAACAGCAACAACAACAGCAATGACAACAGCAATGACAAAAACAACAAAACAATCGTACTTGTTGTTTTCAGTAGCAGCAAAATCTGATTCAGAATTCTCAAAAATAATATATAATTATAATTTTGAGAAAAAAAATCTCTCATTATCTTAATGAAGAACTGATCAATATTTTTACCCTACATGTTTTTCACCTCGACCAAGGCCACTGTTCATACTTCTATAATCATCATCGACTGATTGCTCTGGGAAGTTTATTCAAGCCTTCTGATTTTGATAAGCACGTACTGGTCAGCCCCGCTCCCAGAACCGAACCAATCAGCAGAACCGACTACACAGATAAGCGTAGATCCCACTTTAGCCCCATGCCACGTTTTCTCCCCTTCACTCTGTCTCCGCCAAATCTCCACCAGCACCGGAGAGCCTTCTTGTTTTACCCCGCGACCGCTGGACACTCAAGACCTGCTACATTATTTACCTCCCCCTTGGGGAATGCCACACGATGCGAGATTCCAGTAATCAGCCCGTCTCTATTTTCTTTCCACCAAAGTTCTTTCCCCTGGTCACTTTGCTATACAGTGATCTACTTTTACCAGTCTCCTCCTCGGGTATCTTCTGTCTTTCTAGAACGGTGCGTTTGATCTTGAACTGAAGATCCATGTTGGCGTTGTAGGCCAATCAATAACATCTGAGAATCTGTCCGTTAGATGAGCTGAATAAAAACGTCACAATCTCTATAGACGCTATGTATTGAAAGTTAAAATATTTTTGTTGCATTTTTCCTGTACTACTTGTCATTTAATTTTTCTTTCTGATACCATTAGTCCTATCTATCTATCTATCTATCTATCTATCTATCTATCTATCTATCTATCTATCTATCTATCTATCTATCTATCTATCTACTGTCTCTAGCTTTCCCTCTCTCCCCCTCTCGCTCTCTCTCACTCTCCCTCTAACTCTCTCTCTCCCTCTCTCTCTCTCTCTCTCTCTCTCTCTCTCTCTCTCTCTGCTCTCTCTGAGCGTTGCCACTGGTCCCAGTCTTGAAGCAGCCATTTTCGCCATTATGACCCTAATACGGCTCTGGGATTACGTGAAACCGATGATCAACCAAGCCCAGCTCTTCTTTTTTGATGCAAAACATCTCCAAAGATACCAAAAAAACCCTGAAAGTAAACTCTTTATTCTATACAGCCCACTCTAATCAATATGGCTTTCCCAAGTTTTCTAATTTGAACAGTGGGAGGAAGACTTTCTAACACTCTACTCGGTAAACAGAAGCTTCGTAAACTCTAGGGAAACCAGAGTGGATTTGCCATAACCTGTCCAAATACAGACTTTCTGTAGGTTTATGGTTGTCTCTTCAGTCCAGTATTTATAGATTGGAATGTGTAGAGTATACTCGTTTAAAAAACTTGTTTGACTATGCCTATTGATTTGACATTTTTAATAATATTACTCTTCTTTATGTGAGTTATTTACCCCCATGAACATTTAACTCATGAAATTTCCTGCGAATGAGAATATATTTCCAGTGCTTCA
The DNA here is from genome assembly GCF_000002075.1 of Aplysia californica. Lineage (NCBI taxonomy): Eukaryota > Metazoa > Mollusca > Gastropoda > Aplysiida > Aplysiidae > Aplysia > Aplysia californica. Next base: position 1,439,058 of record NW_004797344.1, read on the forward strand.
TTGCTAAAGAAATCAAAGTTTCTGAGAGAAAGTTTACATTGTTACAGTTTACCTGTTTTTCTTTTATGGTAGCTCAAGGTTATACGTTTTTATCAAATAATAGATGACTGTTTTGTAAGTTTTTGCTATCGAATTATATTCAGAATAGGACCTTTCACTAATCTCGATTACTAGATAAAACATAATGGAAGTTGTGAAATATCTCAAAGACGTTGGATGTGATAGATCTGAAATGTTCACAGTCTCTTGACATAATAGCTAGGGTACTGTCGACTTAGTATGCTGAAACTCTGGAAGGCACAGCAGTAGTTAGCTTCCGATATGCATCGCAGCTTTTGGAGGCTCCGAATGCGTTCAAACTTTCATCCGGTAAGGTTCTATCGTACTGAGCTCTCCTCTTTGTTTGTGTTTGTTGCTCTCTTGTAACACATTTAATACTCGGCACTTATATGACCTGACGTGCTGCAAGTGCCGTAAAATGCTGACTAAAACATCCAGTAAGGTTAACTTTCAGAAGAGAAAATAACCAGAAGTGACCGGAAGCCAAGACATTAGGGGGCAAAACTTGAATCACATGCTTTTATAATCTCATGGTTGTGGCCCTTGTTTTGCCGGGAACTACAATGTCTTGCATTGGTCTTTGATCTCTCCTTATCAACGGCATTTTCAACTGTGACAGTATTCTTTTACGCAAAATAGAACGCAGTCATAATAGTATTATGTAGCATGAATCAACCACAAGGGGAGACTACGATAATTGGACAAGACAGTAAAAGGCGTCTTTCTGCTTTGAAATCCTTGAAGCAAAACGACAGGCCTTCCTCCTTTCTCGTCTATCCATATACGAGAGTAGCCATTTTGGTGAGACTCAGAAAAGAGGATACATATTTCGTCTCTCGTGGCAATGTGTGTACCCAGCTTGGGTTCATGAGGTTCAAACACGACGAGCAGTTAATGTGGCACATCTTACCCCCTCTTTTATGGATTTTAAAAATGTTGTTCCTTTGTTAGTAAATGGGGCTTCCAAAAGACACACCCTTTTTCATACACCGAACTCCTCATTGGTAATACTTTGCCTACACACGGCTAAAACGAAGTTTAGACTCGCAACTATCTTGCGCAAAATGGTGCCGGGTAACAACGATGGTCCTCTTTTTCACAGAAGAATTTGGGTGGCCAGAAGTGGGTCATCAAAAACAATGCTTCTCCATTCAGTAACGACTATTTGTGTTACAATATTATAAACTTGTAGCTTCTACACTATCACTTTGAAAATTTTCATGAATTAGTTTGGGCGATTCGCAAAGTTTAATGTGCATTATGATATAGCAACAGGTATTTCCTTATTTTGTGAATTAGATCTTGTCCTGTCCGAGTGCGAGAAATCCTGTGTTTGTTACGTCACAAAATTATCAACAATGGCGTCACATAAACTCCGAAAGTTGGTTAGACATGTTAGAGTTTAAACACTGTCATGCGTCTTGCTGTTATGACATCTGTCAGTATATCAGCGTAAACATTCGCAATTGATTCGAGTCTATCAAGTCTTTTAGGGGGTATCGCTCTGAAGCATAAATGCCCACATTCCCATTGGGATACCTGTGTTCGACTAAACACACACACACACACACACACACACACACACACACACACACACACACACACACACAC
>NW_004797344.1:1441551-1442653 GCF_000002075.1 Aplysia californica
GAGAAAGAGAGAGAGAGAGAGAGAGAGAGAGAGAGAGAGAGAGAGAGAGAGAGAGAGATAGTTCCCATCGCCTCTGTCAATTCTAGCCATGAGCGCGAACTAAACAAGATGGAGAAGGAAAAAGCTTTTATTGTTTCTTTTCTCTACATTCAACCGTTACTTGATTACGCCCTCTCCACCCCCACCCTTTTCTCAAAGCCTGATTGATGAGAATTTGGAGGTGGGAAGATGGACTTAGGTTGCCACATGTTATTGAAGTTTATGCTGATAAAAGTAATTACGAATGTGCCAACGATTGTCTTGGAAAAATACGAAGTAGATACAAATGAAATTCAACAGCAGCAAACTACAGCAACAACAATAACAACAACACCACCACAAAACAACAACAGCAACAACAATAACAATAGCAACAAAGCAACAACAGCAACAACAATAACAACAACAACACAACAACAACAAAGACAGCAAAAAGAACAATAGAATGTGATTGCAGTACAACATTATTTTACAAAAGTAAAAATAACAAATTCATTTTACCCTCTATGGATATAACAAGAAAGAAATTCTTTTTAAAAAGATAAGCTTAAAAAAAGAGAAGAGCCCAGAATAGAAAGTTTCAGACGTTATAAAACGTTTGACATCAGCAGTAAAAAGTATAGATAACAAAAACAGAAAGACGACGGCACAGGACAAAAATGAAGAGCGTAGAATCTATACAGCGACAGAGAAGACAAAAACAACAAAATAATCTATATTTATTAGAACAATAACGTCATTGACAGTCCCATACAGCGTTGTCCGTCGTTTAGATATTGGCATTTCTCCTTTTTTTGTGGTACACGCCTCTCATTCCAATTCATTATCCTCTTTCTGAAGGGTGCATCGGTCTATGAGTGTGATGATCCGCTTACAACAGTAATGGTAGGCACGATATACTGTCGCAAGTAGAATGACCTACATCCACTCACGTGGATAACGTAGATAACCTTTTCCTACATCTGTCAGCCTATCTGTTTGTTCGCTTTCTTTTTTTTTTCTCCCCATGGAAACTACAGGCAGAATAGTCTCCCTCCCTTTCAATCCCCCCCCCCACCCAACT
>NW_004797344.1:1443838-1446467 GCF_000002075.1 Aplysia californica
TACATACATACATACATACATACATACATACATACATACTTTACGGACACTAACGTGTTGAGCTTCGGTGACGTTTGAATGTCATGTTCATGTTCTACAGAGCTTAGACAAGCTGTGGTAAATACACCGTGAATCTACATTGTTTAAGACCACTTTCACTTACAGAGCACGCAAACTACGCGGTATAGAACTAGGGTTGCTCTACTATTTTTCGTTCTTTTCTTTTACAGATATTAACGTCTATCTGTCTATCTGACTGATATTTTAAAAGCGAAATGTCTCTTCGTAATTGCCGTCATGCGATGTTCACTCGTTCAGGAGTTATGAAGCCGAGTAAGACAAAATTTCGAAGTCCAACAGGTCGGGGCTACTGTGAATGCATTTCGCCGAGCAATCGGCCTCCCTCCCAGAGTGATATTTCATGCTCGCTGTGTCAAATTATTACTCGGGAAGCTTGCCGAAATTTTCAAACATTCTTAAAATTCTCATCGAGTAAAAAATGAGTCGCCGAGTCAAACTCTCGCTCGGGGAAAACTCGGTGAGGACTCGGGGAATGACAGAAATAGCTCGGCGTGCAAAGTTGCATACGTTGCCGAGTGACAGTGACACGCCGACGAGATCTGAATGGTAACCGAATTATATTTCACATTCTGCGGGTTAAATAATAATTATTGCTCGCCGTGTAAAAAATCTTGCACGGGGAGTCTAAGTTACTCAAGCACCGCGTGCAAAAGTTTACGCCTCGAGCATGCACCGTGACACGGCGACCATCTCGCCCCTACCATATAAACGCACAGCACACTGTCCCTGCCATTATCTACTAAGTTACCATGTCTCCACAAAATGTTTTGCCTTGTGGATTGTGGGAGAGTAGTTCTTGATAAAACTCTGGAGAAACTCTGAGGAAATTCTTAAAAGATGCCTCATCTTCAACTTGCTGTTCAGCCTCCTCTTCCTCCTCTTCTCCTCCTCTTGCACCAGCACAACAGCAAGGGCACCATGATGTATACATGAAGTACGCATCCATCGTCTGTGTAATATGTGAGGCAGCGAGGTGGAATCAGGCTCTCGTCAATTTTTGGGTCTGTAGAGTTATTGGTATCATCTTAAAGCTTGTTCACTAGTTTTTATTTGGATGGAAAGAAATATCCATTGATCTTGAATGCAAGTCAAGATATTTGCGAAAGAAAGAGGTGGGGGTCACCTGTTTTCAGAGGTAAAATTAGTGAGCAAATGGCCGCCAAAGATTAGTTATTTACTTACATTAAGAGTTCGTGTTAACAGAAAATTTAATTTTTGGGGGCCTTTAATCAACTTTTTAAAGTAAAACTCACACAGAAATGAGTTCCTTGACGGGCATGAAAGGTGTTGAGCAAAAACAAAACAAAAATTCGATAAAAAATCACAAACCTGCGGAAAAATGCAAGTTTCTTTTCTTTGATTATTTTGACGACAGTCTGATTCCACCACGCTGCTTCACATATGAGAAATGTTGAAGGAATGAGTACAAACATTGCACGCTGACTAACTCGGCACCAGAACGGCAAGATGGTCAGTATAGTCGGCGAGTTTGTTGGTGTGTCAAATTTTACTCAGCCTTACGTTCCTTGGCTCTGCAAATTCAAACTAATTGCCCTCGGTGAGGTGTTCGCTGTCCTGAGTTATTGCTCGTGTCCAGATGCTCGTCGCGTCAAGATTAAACTCAAATTTGGCATTATCCTATCGGGAATTGCTCGTCGACTCTTCTCCTGTATGTGTGAACACATAGATATTATATTCTCTCTCTCTGTCTGTCTCTTTCTTTCTCTCTCTCTCTATCTCTCTCTCACTCTGTCTTTCAATCTCTCTCATAGTGTCTCTCTTATAATTTATGCTTATCTCTTTGCGTGCATGGGTTTGTGTGTGTGTTTGTGTGTGTGTTTGTGTGTGTGTGTGAGTGTGTGTGTGTGTGTGTGTGTGTGCGCGAGAGAGAGAGAGAGAGAGAGAGAGAGAGAGAGAGAGAGAGGTGGAAAGAGAAACAGAAAGCATGAAATAGATAGAAAGAGAGAAAGAGAGAGACGCAGAGAGCGAGAGAGAAAGAGAGAGAGAAATAGAGAGATAAATAGAGAGAGAAAGAGAGAGAGAGAGAGAGAGAGAGAGAGAGAGAGAGAGAGAGAGAGAGAGTCCATATTTATTCTCTACGTTATTCTGTTTTTTTTAAATTGCTATCCTTATTCTCTACCCCCTAATCTCACTTACTAGTATTGCTCTAAATCCCAAATCTGATGGGCAAGGGAAACTTTGAATACACCCGAAAAACTACATGTATTCATGTCTCCTGAAAAGAAAAGCTTTCGCTTTAAAACTACTGTTTTGTTTGTCTATACCCTCTGCTGCCTCCGTTTTCTCTGTCGTATGCTTCAGTCTGCCTTTCCTGGTCATCCTCACTGTATTGTTTTTATGTTCTTTTCAGCTTATGTTCATTATAAGTCCCAAGAACGATTGCACGTCAAACTTCATGTCGCTAGATATAGGCTTCCTCTTCATACTTTCATCTCTCTCATTTAAAAATTCACTAACTATATAATACTTTCTATGTTCTCTCTCTCTCTCTCTCTCTCTCTCTCTCTCTCTCTCTCTCTCTCTCTCT
>NW_004797344.1:1453913-1471413 GCF_000002075.1 Aplysia californica
GAGAGAGAGAGAGAGAGAGAGAGAGAGAGAGAGAGAGAGAGAGAGAGAGAGAGTACGTGTGTGTGTTTTCTTTTTTATAGGTACATATGTTTGTTTTGTTTGTGCGTTAAAAGACATGCACTTATAACAGTAGTGCAGCCTTGGTTTTCGAGACTGATTTTAAATGAGGCCGGGGTGTGTTCTCCCCATGTGGGTGGAGTTTCTTTTGTTCTTTTTATGGACCTGGGTTGTTTGGTTGTATCTCATTCATTAATTTTTTTTAATGGTATGTACCCAACAGTTAACGTAATAATTACGGAATTAAACCAGATGCCTTTTATAAGACAAAGGAAGAAATTATTGCACATTATTTTTCCTTTTGTTTGAGTTTGGAATTTCTCTTTAATGTCATCACTGATGTCTATGAAATTTGAAGCGTGCAAAAACTTTACTCATACTCTCACGATGTCAGACAGCTGCATAACAAGGAAAGTGGTGGATTGGAACCGATAGTGTAGCAGAAGACCAATTGGAAGGCCACGTGAAACCTGGAGAAAAGTCACTGATATTGATGTACAGAAAAGTGATATGACATTGAATAACATCAAGAGGCTAGCCCAGAAAAGGGGAAAATGGAAAGTGTTTGTTCGTTGCTATACCATGATCCAGGGTAAGAAAGGCAATGATAATGATGGAAAACTTCACCGAGATGATAGAAGTAACTAAAATACGTCCAACCCAAGACTATACATTTCTCATCCTATGGGGAAAGAGATGTTCAGGGGAGAGAGGAGCCGCCTATATATAGAATTCATCCTCGCGTGCTCTCTCAAGCATGCTTTCCATCTTTGAGCAAGAAATTATCGCCTCCGGGGAAACACTAGCTCGTGTCTCGGTGTTTTAGACTCCTAATTTCAGCGTCCCTAGAAAAGATGGAACGGACAATAAACAGCCGGCATATAATAAGTAGAAGCGACTTGATCCTTTTTATATGTTTTCGTTTTTACAACCACTCCCTCCATTTTTGGGTTGTTGTTTTTTTGTCTTTCCACTTAGTCCCTTCCATATAATACATCTGTCTGTCTGTCTGTCTGTCTGTCTGTCTGTCTGTCTGTCTGTCTGTCTGTCTGTCTGTCTGTCTGTCTGTCTGTCTGTCTGTCTGTGTCTGTCTTTCTGTCTTTCTGTCTGTCTGTCCGTGTTTTTCTCTCTCACTCTCTTTATCTATCTATCTATCTATTTATCTATCTATCTATCTATCTATCTATCTATCTATCTATCTATCTATCTATCTATCTATCTATCTATGTCCCCTCCCCCTCTCTCTTTCTCTCTCTCTCTCTCTCTCTCACTCTCTCTCTCTCTCTCTCTCTCCCTCTCTCTCTCTTCGTACCTTTATCTTTGTGTATGTATGTATGCATGTTTGTATATGTCGTGTATATGTACGTAGGTGTGTGTGTTTGTGTATTACTGTGTGTGTGCGTGCACCTGCGCGTGCGGCGCGCGTTCAGTATCCCATTTTTCTTTTCTACTTTTCTCTTTCTCTCTCTTTTTTTTCTCCTCACCCTCTCTCTCTTAGTCGTTTAACTATCACTCTCCTTTATTTCTCTTTGTATCTTTGTCCCTAACTCTCTCCCTCCCTTTTCTCTGGTACACTTTTACTTTTTAACCTCTGTCATATCTCCCGTAGGTTCTCTGGAATTCTTTTTAATGAGGCAGTGGGGTGGGGTTCATAACTGATTTTGACGGCCAGGTTTCACATTGCTCAAATTTTCAACTACATAATATTATTATTTTTATGTATACAATTTAGAGACTATTTTACTTGTTCCATAAAAGTAAATGCATTGATAATCATGTATTAAATAATTATCAGTGTTGAAACTTTAGTTTTTTTAAACATCTTTTAACTTAAGCTTTTAAAAAACAACAACAATATTTTAGAATGTTTTTTTCTGTATATCTCAAAATATTATCGAAAAGATTCCTTTTCCGTTAGACCTTTTAAACCATAATTTTACAAAATCAAATATTTATTTTTTATGAAAAAAAAATATATACATACGAATGATAACTAGTGTAACATGCGTATGTAAGGACGAATAGGAGAAAATATGCCTATATTTCTATAATAAACCAATTGTAAAAATATACGAATCAGAAATTTACATTTTATACTACAGGCACTTATAGATATTATCATACCAATAATATGGTTTTCAATGATATTGTATGATACTCTTTCCTTTCCTACCCCCCTCCCCCAGCTACCCCTTTCCCCATTTCTCCCGTACCACGGGTTCATGAAGCACTATCACACTTTTGATTATACTTCGCCCATGAACACCCATGACGTTCCTCTTTCATGTGCTAGAATGTCTCGTATAATGCTATTGTCCAAAGGATTTTTCCAAACATTTTAATTGGATTTCATTGCAAAAATTGGAAGATTCGAGAAATTTCAAAGGTGGCAGTCTCTTCAGATGTGTGTAGGGATGGTAAAGGATGGGACTGTTGCATTGCTGGCTAGCAATTGTCCTCTTTTGCTGAGCCTACACTTTATGAAGAGGAAAGTTGGAAAAAATAATCATTGCTATAAGCGTCAAACATAGTTGATTTTTCTTTCTTTCCGGACCATAATTGTGTCGTTCACCCACCACGAACTCCTCTTTTGTCCGTTATCTTCTATGCTTTGTTCATGTGGGCATAATGCTTAATCTCTATCAGACACTGACAAGAGGAAGGTCATCTACAATGGCAACATTTTCCAGGATCGAAAAAATTACAATCACCTTAAATATACTTCTTAAGCGTTTTACCGAAATCATAGCCATGGATGCCATGGAAAGAGTGGCACATGAACCTCATTTTCTATAATCAAACATGGATTTTGTTGCACTTTATCCTGAATGCTAACAATCACAAGGTTATAAGAAACATCATGATGTGCTTATAAAATCAATAAAAACGCCGCCATGCTGAATTTCAAATGACGAAAAAAAGCACAAATTAACTCTCTAGTGCCCAGGTATACAAATCATTTACAGAAAAATTTCATTTTCACAGAACATGTTCAAAAAGAAGTACAATACCAAATTTGAAAGTTTCTTTCATCTAAAACTTGTATTTAAAAAGTTACATACCGTGCCATATATGGCATAATAGTCATTTGGGTATTATGTGCCAGATATGTCACACTGGGTAGCGTTGAACAAATGTATCATGTTTTTCTTGGGTGAAATTCTTGAAAACAGTTTCGCTCCTTGTTCAGACAGAGATGAACCATACACTTCCTTACACATAATGAAGGTCTTTGAGTCACATCTGAGGCGTTTGCATCGTTGCCGGTCGGCGTGGAGAGGAAGATGATCCACGTGATCGAGCCGTGTGTCGACAGTTGGGTGCCTCACTTGAGTCCTAGAGCGTGAGAGAAACTGAAGACTCCCAGCTGCAGGTCGTCCTGGCACCCTGACTGTCAGAAATCGACTGATGGAAGCCACATAGCTTGATGGGGACTGCTGAAGCATCCTGCAGTGACGACGATATCTCAGCCAACTGGTGACTACCACCATGTTGATTGTGTCGTAGAATAAATAAATGTACCAATTTCGAGTCTTGACTTTTGCTTTGTAGAGAGCGGTGAGACAATCAAGTAAATTTACCCCTCCCATGTGTTTGTTGTACGTGCGAATTACAGCAGAGAAATTCACTGCAGTTTTTTCCTTCAGTTTTTTGTCCCACCAGGTAACATTCTCAACAGATTCTGGTCCAACATAAAACGAAATGACATCCACTTTCTTGTTGTCGTACCATCGAACGACGACGATATTGGAGTCGGCATCCACTAGAATCAGCCTTCAACTTGTAACCTTTCAAGCGGTTTTTGGGACGGTTCCCACATATAACAGTCCTTTCTCCTTCAACTGTTTCACCAAGTATACGCTCGAAAAGTGGTTGTCGGCAAAAAGTTTGTAATTCTTTCCATCCTCCAAATTCTTCACCATGTCCATGCCAAGTTCAGATCTACGAGTATGAGCGCCATTTGAACCTTGATACACATCAAAGTCGTGCAGAGTGCCTTCACTTCCTCAACAAGCCCACAACTAGAAACCCCATTTGTGGTGTATTTTCCGAATGTAATGTTTGAGACTACACCGACCTTTGAAAGATACCATAATTTCATGAACAAACTGATGCTTAGACAGAATAATATTTTTGAAATTGGAATTTAGATCATTGATCCACGGACGGAGTTTCCATACACGATCATTGCTTGTGCTGTCATCATGAGTCAGTCTCATTGCTGACAAAGTGCAATCATTTCAAGAAAAAAATTAAGAACTGGAAGTGTGGGTTTCACAGTTTGTACAAATACACTTGAAGAGAGAAAAATAACTTTATGAACCCTTACAGTCCAAAGGCTGTTTACTGTATGTATTTACACTGAAATGAAGTCAATCTGCTTTTTTTATTTGTCCAGTCAACTTAAACATTTTGACATTTTACTTTGAAACAGGGCTATGTGATAAAAATCAGGACTCAAATGCCCAATGTTCCACATCTGGCACACAAAAACGTCCAGGGCTGCCCAGTGTGCCATATTTAGACCATACCTAAAAACACCCCCATAAATTAAAATTCAAATATTGAACAAGGAATTTGATGGTGATAATATCTAAATCTACTTTGTTTCAAAACATATATTAGGAAAAATTGACAAAAATTATGTACATGACGGTTGATGGTGACAGGCTGAAGAAGAGTGGGTGCTGTTGTCTGTTTCAAGCACAAGTGGTGGTAAAAAACAGGAAGTTAAAAGGGGAATTTATTGCAGAAAAAATCCCCTAAGGGCACTCAGAGGATGATTCTCCAATTACCTACCTCATGAAATTACCGAACATAGCAAACATTTATTATTGTTTCCCTTGAAGCTGGATATTTGACATGTGCCAGATATGGCACTCTGGGCACTAGAAAGCACAAATGGTATTGAATGTTTCCTTCATATTTTAAAAATCATAGCAATACTGTTTGTAAAGAGGATAGATAGATAGATAGATAGATAGATAGAAAGAAAGAAAGATAGATAGATAGATAGATAGATAGATAGATAGATAAATAGATAGATAGATAGATAGATAGATAGATAGATAGATAGATAGATAGATAGATAGATAGGTAGGTAGCAACGTTTAAAACGCCGGTTTTTTTATTGAAAGCAAGATGGCTAAATCGTTGAAACGTTTTTACAGAATGCTAACCATGTTCAAATATTATACCAGAAAAGATGTCGTTCTATCCTTTGAAAATAAGACAAAACAAAATAAGACCTCTTACTTTTGCTCCACCCCATCCTATACCAAAACCTGTTTGGTATTTAACACCCCCCCCCCTTCCACCCACCCCACCATCCTTTTTACAAACAAGGTATTACCATTAGAGAATGCCTTTACGGTAGTAGGTTCAGACTAGTAAACCTGAGAAGGGTCAGGTTTCTTACGGTCTAGATACCGCCGTAAACCGCCCGTATTCGATCTGCCAACCCTTCTGTCCCGTCCATAAACTGCTTCCATACTGACACCGTGGACTCCCTGCTGCAGGGAAAGACCCCCATTTATTATCTGCCCTTCACAACTGCCTTGTTGGGTTGGGTACCGAGGCCTCTCTGTGACCTTTCGGAAATAGTTCATTTCCGGTTTTTGCTCCAATGGTGTAACGTCTAGCCTCCCTTGTCAGGCTGCTGGTTCACAGAGTACCCTGCGCCGAAAATAGCACGGGCTCTTCTTGTTATGCTAGCCTCTTTCTTTCCTTCTAAAAGGTGATAGAAGTTTAAGAGGTTAAAACTGAGAACTGGCGAGCAGGGAACGTTTCATTATTGTCAATACAGAAGGGTGGAGAACTGCCTGAGTGCCACAGTGAGACGGACAACTTTAAACTTTACATGTCTGTCAGTGAAAACCTATCTTAATACCACCTGTGAATGTGATACTGAAAAAAAAATTCACATTACATTCAAACACAAAGTTGTCACTGACGTCTGTTGTGTAGCAGTTAAAGACATTCAGATGGTTTGAGTTCGATTCCGGTGTGGGGAGAAATCTTTATATAATATATCCATCTGTCTCCTGAGACCGTGTATCCATGACGGAGCCCGAATTTTGATTTGTTCCATTCCTGACTTTAAAAAAAAAAATTAGACTTTGTCTTTTGTGATTATTCCATTAAGAAACGAAACAAGTCTGCGTAGCTGTCCTTAACAGCGGAAATGCCGGAAATGTTTTAAGAGTATAGATCTATACCTTCTAATTTTTTTTTTATCTTTCAAGATTTATTGCTCCATTCTAGTAGAGTGTAAAAATAGACATTTAGTAGGCCAATGACTTTCAATTGATGTTAATGCACCGATCATTTCTTTCATTGAAACGGGGGCCAGCTAGTTTAAAATATGTGTTTGATTTGAGGGTAGAAGGTTGCAAGTGGTATTAAAATTTGAGCTTTATTTTACTTTTATTTGTAGTATTCTTAATTGTTACTCGCTGTCCGAGCTTTCCCAACATGAAATTATGTTATGATATTAACTGTGCATACGCTTTCTTATCAAAACTCGAAACGCTAAAATGCTTCTAGGTCCATCTAAACTGATTTGTCCAGAAAAGAAAAAGAAGAATAAAAGGAAAGCATGCAGTACATTTCTTGTATGCACCATTGTGTACTATCATAAATTATGAGAATATTAAAGCGTAAGCCGACGCTTTTGTTGCTCTTGAGTTGTTGGATTTTTGGTTTTAAAAAAATGTCCTTGAAGAAGCCTTTCGGGCAAAATATCGAACGTTATTTTTAAAAACTTCCTTAAAATTCTCTGAACATTTTCTCAGTCTCCACTTTTATACAGTATACACAGATGGTAATAGCGATAACGATAGCCATAGCAATACTACATGTATAGGTAGAACAAACACAATGATAAAAACAACATTTAAAAAAATCAGCTACATCAGCAACAAAAGTGATAAAAAACGAAATCAGTAACAGAAACATCATTACTCGGCTTGGTTATCTGATTGACTGGAATCCGCAACATTTGCGTCACAATGTGATCGTAGAAAAAAGCATACTTCTGGTTTGGATGATCAACTTGTTTTTCCAGGAAAGACAACTCTTTCTCATTAGACATCTCAAGCATCCCACTGTCGTAATGAACATTTCTGTAGCACTCTCTACAATATAGAGGTTCTCGGATGGAAATTCTGTTTTCGCTCCGGGCGAGAAAATTGCAAGTTGTTTTTCTGGACGGCTTGCAAGACTTTATATTGACCCACGGAAAACACAAGGACCGGATTTCCCTATTGAAGAAGGAGTGGGACTCGACACTGATATTGAAATGACGTTGATGTCTTCAAACGCAATTGGTAAAGGCCTAACACCCGAGTTTCTTGGATGTGATTTGCTTATGAGTGAGACAGTAATAAAATTATGGTTTTGTGATTGAAGTAAATGGGTTTTTCGTGGGGTTTTTTTTTTATTCCTTTGTTTGAATCTGAAACACTCAGTCTCTCAACAGAATTCCAAAAAAGGATGAGGTATTCAAGGATGGGTGGGGGAAACCTTTCGGATTCATTTCAGATTTAAACATTACAGTTCAACCAGAGAATTTAGGTTCAACATGATAAATCAAAATTCTTTAGTACCACAGAAAACCGCTTTATTATGCAGGCAAACTGTACGAAATCTAAGATTTCGAATATGAAGTTCGCAGAATGAATTTCGCTCTGAGGGTGGTTGGAGGGCATCAGTGGTAAGTTCTATTTTTCTTTACCTTTATTGTTTCTGTCTCTCTGTCTTACTTTTTTCTGGCAGTAAATGACTGCTATCTTGTCGTTGGTGTGCTTCTCCTTACTCGAACAAAACACATTTACCATTCTCTACAGATAGCACACAAATCCGTTACCTGGGTGAGACTAACTGGGAAAGGAAGGCGTGTATGATGACGTTTATTCTTTTGTGAGTGTGTTGGGGGTTGGGGGGGGGGGTTGCGAAAACTGTGTTTTGTACTGATTCCCAAGCCTTCGTTTTGTGTTTAAGGGTGTAGCTGTAAATGTTTAGAATACATTTCGACATTGTTTTGATCTTTTAGGATAAGAGACTCTTGGGTCCTCCGTGTCTACCCAGGCTGTGCTAGGTAGCTTTAAAAAGAAAGACAATAAATAACCGAACAATTTGATCTGTGGTGTAGAAGTCAGTTCTAAGGATGTTCATTCCTAAAATAGAATAATAGGATAATAACAAAATAAATACAAGATAACGTTTTGTTTAACATGATGTCATTTGACTTGAACAGGGACAAAACAAAATAACAAAATAATAATATATAGAGAAAACAATGGTCACATACTGAATAAATCGAATCTGTGTCCGTTGGGGTAGCAATCAATCAAGGAACAACGAGCAATGAACACATTATTATCAGCCTCGTTTTTGTTTGTAACAAATGTCCGTTCTTCACCGTAAAGATTACCAGTCTGCTATTTGTGTCAAACTTTACTATTTTTGCTATACACATACGACTAAGCTGAAAGTTTGCCTATCCAAAGAAATTCTGAATTCTTCCCAGCATGACTCTGCCCAGTGACAGATATATGTAATGTCTGACCAATGATAATGGATAATAATTGTATGTGCACGACCTGTACGTTTTCATTATGGAAACGTTAATTAAAAAATGAAAGTTTTATATTATGATGTGATGTGGGCCTTGAACACTGAATACATTTACAAGCCATTACGCTGAGCGTGCGTGTGAGCGCGAAGCGTGGCTGTAAAAGTTTCCACGGAAAGACTTCTGTCCATCAGACTCGTTATTAACCGGTCACTCACCTTGGTTGTCTGAAATGGAGTTGTGCTTAAGTAAGTCAAAAACGGATTTCTCATAACAACGTATATTATCGACCACCGGGGGGCTTCTTTCTAAGGGTATTAACCTCCTAATGAACGTTCTCGCTTTTGTACCCGAAGTGTCCTTACATGACCGTATGTCTGACCCTGTCTTTTTCGCCATAAAACAGCGATTGCTTCAGTTTGTTTTCCTGTCCTTTAACAGCACCACTGTTCTTTAGCATAGTATAGGTATTAAAGTTTGAAATGAGGTCATTACTTGAGATGTACAGGTATTTACGAGAATGATCAAGCTGAACTGTTGATTTTTTTTCTTCAAAATGAGACTGACCAGATTCACAGCAGATATTTTGGAGCAGATCATTTCATCCCATTTGACATTTTCCAGTCTCCTTTGGAAATAAACATCGGTGTTTGAGGTGTACCGGTTAGAATCCTAGCTGTCTCATGCAGAATTCAATTCCCGTGAGGGGAAATTTGTATCGAGTATTTCAGTCTTTTTGTATGGACGTTACAGCTCTCTCAGCCGAGTTGGCCCTGAGATGCAAAGTTGTCACAGACTGATTCCAAATTTACTTCAGCTATGGTCGATGGGGTCGCACAACTTTAACAGTTATAATAATTTGGGACCTTCACCGTTTCTGCCATACATGGGCGTGCCATTTCGCTATCATTCACTTCAAAGATAGTGCGTCTCTACCCACTGAACGTAGAAATGGAGAGTGTGATTGACAGAAAACTGACTATACTGCACAGACGTATGCAGCATTGCATTGACAATAGTTAAAGAAAACAAAACAAAACATACACCCTTTAAAAAGTCCAAAACGAACAAACAAAACAATCAATATTTATTCTATAATATATTGGTTTGTTTTTGGTCTATTTGGGTAGGTTTGATTCGAGCACAAGGGAAGGTAAAACTTATTACGGGCTCACCGTGTAACGTATTCAGTATCTGCGTCCAACTCACAGGCAATTAAAATTATTAAGATTCTGTCCTGTTTTGAAGTAATATCAATCTTCCTTATAATAAAATTAAGATGTATTCTTTTAAGTGAGATTGAAGACCCCCCCCCCCAACCAAACACACGAAGTAAATGTGTCCATTAAGCTTTCCTAATAATTGGTTTATACGTTCAACGTTCCTTACTGTCAGGTCCCGAAATACACACCTCAGACATACTATGGAGTTGTGGCGATTCTTGTAGAATAATTTCGTATAAAATAGGTGATGAAACGGTTGCAAAAGGGGGAAAACGCATTACTTTTTTAAAACTTAAAAGTAAAGAGAAGAACTTGGAAGGAAAAAAATGTTTTAAAAAACCAGAACAGAAATAAACATGTACCCCCCCCAAAAAAAACAACACAAAAACAAACAAAAAACCAAAAACCAAAAAACAACAACCAAAAAACAACAACAAAAAAACCTGGAAAAAAACAGACAAAATGAAATACAAAGAAGAAATAAAGGAAGAGTGTAGGACAAAATGAAAGAATTGGTGTGGTAATGAGTGGACGTTCCCTCCTGGTGTTACTGAATTTCATTTCTAGGAGTATTGATTAATTGATGGCTCAAAGGCGTTTGGCAGAAGGAGCTCTTGGAAATGGATGCGTCCTAGGGGGTGAGCCAGTGCATATCATCAGTCTGTGTAAAGTGCTTCAAAGATAGAGGAGGTGGTACTCGTCAGTTATTGGACCAGTAAAATCATTCTAACATCTATAAACGGACTTCAGAATCACTGGCCATTTTGGGGGTTCTGTTATAATATTATCTGGACAATCTGACTTAGGGTGCCAGTGATATGCGGGCGAAGACCCCTGTTTGTCTATTTGTATGTATGTGTGTGTTCTTTTGTATATATTGTGTGTTTATTTAGATGTTTGAGTTTGTATATTGTGTGTTTGTTTGTGTTTATGTGTGTGCATTGTATGTTCTCTCTCTCTCTCTCTCTCTCTCTCTCTCTCTCTCTCTCTCTCTCTCTCTCTCTCTCTCTCTCACTCTCTCTCTCTTTCTCTCTCTCTGTGTGTGTGTGTGTGTGTGTGTGTGTGTGTGTGTGTGTGTGTGTACGTGCGTGTGTCTGATTGTGTATGACAAAGACACACACACACACACACACACACACACATACAGAGAGAGAGAGAGAGAGAGAGATAGATAGATAGATAGATAGATAGATAGATAGATAGATAGATAGATAGATAGATAGATAGATAGATAGATAGATAGATAGATAGATAGATAGATAAATAGATGGATAGATAGATAGACAGACAGACAGACAGACAGATATATATATATATATATAGATAGATAGATAGATAGATAGTTAGATAGATAGATAGATAGATAGATAGATAGATAGATAGATAGATAGATAGATAGATAGATAGATAGATAGATAGATAGATAGATAAATCCACAGATAGGTAGATCGATAGATATATAGATCGATCGATCAATCGATAGATAGCTAGATAGATAGCTAGATAGATAGCTAGATAACTAGATAGCTAGATAGATAGATAGATAGATAGATAGATAGATAGATAGATAGATAGATAGATAGATAGATAGATAGATAGATAGATAGATAGATAGATAGATAGATAGATATCTTAACGCATAAACTTTCCTAAAGTAAGCAGTGCGTTTTGTAATTTACCTCAGAAAACATGCACCATACCTGATGTAGATGCACGTAGACACTTACATACGTACATAGTCACATATACATACAACAAAGATAACATGTCTAACTATACGCCCTCCCTTGAGCAGACAAGGCTATGACGTCTAGCGTCTTCTTTACGCAGACACGCAGCAAAATAAGGAGAAGAAAGAGCAGCTAAGAGTAATTATTATTTTTTTAAATAGTCATCGCTCTTTGTTCACTATACGGGTACGCTTAGATCGCCGGATAGCTTTCTGTTTCGGAAAACATAAATAACACAAACATTTGCCAAAAATTACCCTTAAAAAAACAAAAAAGACAAGAGAAGGTGGGAAATTGTCTGCCCGTATACGAGAAAGGACAATTCCCAAGACCCCCCCCCCCACACACACACAAACACTCATTCCTCACTCTTTCCACCAAAACCAAACCCTTCAGCTCTGCTCTCTAACCCAATAACGCAGGAAGTGGAGACTTGACGCCTTTCAATTACATCCTCTCTATCGCGCATGCGTGATGAGATTGTTTCGCCATGCGAAAAGACCTTCTTAGTGGTCAGCTGGAGTAGACAAGCATAGAGTCACAGCTGTCGCTTTCAAGATTATGGTCGAAGACAGTTGCAGAAGTGGCACGGCAAATTAAAAAAATTATTTAATAAAAACCCCAGAAACCTCACACATTCTATATGCGATAAGAGTCTTGCTTTACATATTAATAATATATGCAAGTGCCTTGCGTGAGAGTAAAGTTGAGCAGGCAATTTTCTCGAATTAAAAAAAAATATTTCGATTTGGATTTGAATTAAAAAGAAGAAATTTGAAAGAGTAAATTATTTGTATTTTCTAGGAGATTTTAACCTACTGATGAAAGATAACTAGTCTGTTCGAAGGCGCAGACTTTGGTCTGTTGGAGAGAGCTAAGAAGTCGGAATAATGAAGAAAACAGTTTATTCCTTTATATCTGAATTCAGTTGCTAGGTTGTATTAACTATCTTACATAAACGCATGTGTTTATCTTCTGAACCTTTGGGAGTATTTCACAGTCTCACCCTCTTGAGGATAAAAGTGAGATTGCTGGAGTATGAAGAATGTACTTTTGATGTTTATTTTCTAATGAAAAATCAAACTGTCCCTTGTACAGTAAATTCAAAAACACATCTAACATTATTACCCCTAGCTGGCCAGGTTTATTAATAGTCCTCTGGACCACATAGAGAGGTCTTCTCGTCTTTGGACAGATACGTTTCGCAGGCCGTTTGATCTTATGTGAGGGTTAAGTTAATTGTTTTAACAGTGTTGTACTCAGCCTATCTTTTACCCACCTCCATCACAAGCTGCATTGTTAGCCAAACAAAACAAAAGGCCCCTAGAACTCCAGAAGATAAATTTATTAAAAGGTAATTTATAGGGATTTACGAATAAAATTGTTTATCAGTTCAGTGCTTATTTACTCAACTTTTAACTGCGTTTGTTTTGAAACTAAATAGTGTTAGGTTATTTTGGAACAGCTTCGGAAAAAGACTATTATTGACAATTTTTTGTCTGTGCCATATTTGTAACCTTCTTTAGAAATTGAGAACAGATATTTGCAATCATAAATTATTGTGAAATTGTACTTGACATGATGTAAGAACCAAAGGGATTTTGAACACCACTACCACCACCACCACCACCACCACCACCATCATCATCATCATCATCATCATCAGCAGCAGCAGCAGCAACAGCAGCTGCAGCAGCACCATCGTCACCATCATAATCATCAGCATTATCATCCGCATCAGCATCAGCATCATCATGGCAAAATGAATAGATCTTGGTGAAATAGCAATGGCAAGAAACAACAATGCCAGTGGTTATAGGGATAAGATATGACATGGGTGAAATGGTTGCCTTTGCCGTTCATTAAGAAAGACTGGAAATAAAGGACGACTTTCAGGTCACAAAACCCATTTTTTAACGTTCATATAAATTTTTTAAAAGCCCCATAGATAGACAAACAGACAGGCAGACAGGCAGACAGACAAACAGACAAATATATAGACAGATAGATAGGTAGATAGATAGATAGATAGATAGATAGATAGATAGATAGATGATAGATAGATAGATAGATAGATAGATAGATAGATAGATAGATAGATAGATAGATGGATAGAATGTGTAGAGAGAAATAACAAGCTGACAATAGGAGGGGGAGAGAGTTAACATCGTGTATGTAGGATATCAACTACACTTATATATTCATGATAAAAAGTCTAGACCTATTTTATCCATATAACTTAGTTACACAAAATTTGTGACTTGTCAAAAAACAGCTCGGAAGAGAATTCCAAAATTCGACATAGGCCTACTCTTTTCACTCTTTCTGTCTCTCATTCCGCCCGCCTATGCCATCCTGGGCCTATGATCAAATAAATTCGTCTCAAAAGCAGACGCAATTCATTAGCAGCCCACAGCAAACAGAACGGAGAAATCTGTGACACCACAGACGCTGACACGACAAAATGCGAAGAAAAATCCATACCGCTTCATTTTTGTTAACCTTTTCGAAACATTTAAAAAAAAGAGAGAAAATGCGTAATTTGCTCAGCGAGACTTGAGGCACTGACATTTCTTCTTCGTGTGGGCTTTTTTACGTTCTTCCACATATTGTGTTGATACTCATTTATATATTTATGTACATAATACACTACAGTACACTACACTACAATACACTACACAAATAATGTAATAAATATAAACTTATTTTATGTATAATATATAAATATATGTATGCATATATATATATATATATATATATATATATATATATATTATATATATATATATATATATGTGTGTGTGTGTGTGTGTGTGTGTGTGTGTGTGTGTGTATGTATATACACATTACGCGTATATCTGTATGTGTGAGCCTGTGTGTGTGAGCCTGTGTGTGTGTGTGTGTGTGTGTGTGTGTGTGTGTGTGTGTGTGTGTGTGTGTGTGTGTTTGTGTGTATGTGTGTGTGTGTGTGTGTGTGTGCACGTCGATGAGGCATCATAGTGAGATCAGGCGCTCGTCAAAATCACGAAATCGGATAAACCTGGCATTTTTGCGCCAGGTGGGCAATTTTTTACGAATATTTATTTTTTAGCACAACCCCTTTTACATCGATATAAAAACATATTTCCACGTGAAGTTTACTGAAAAACGTTGATTAAAGGCACAAAATATGTCATTTTCCAGTTTCAAGAATTCTTTAGATATTGGAGTTACTAAACTTTGACGATCATTGTTTCGCTCATTTCACCACAAAAACCAGGCGTCCTTACCTCCTTCAATCACAAATATTCTGACCTCTATTCAAGATAGGTGGGTATTTTTTTCATTGAAACCAGGGCAAATGCGTAAGCTTTTAGATGATACCAATAACTTCACATGTCCAAATATTGATGAGTGCCTGATTTCACCACGTTGTGATACATAGGTGTATTGTGTTGAACAGTATGTATAGGTATACTCGTATAGATATCCGCCCCGCGCCTGGCACTCTCTTTCTGATCTGGGCACAGTTTGGTGACCCTACATTCTCTGAATAATACGCTTTCAGCATATATGTGCCCATTCCTTACAGGTTCTATATCTTTTTAGATGCAACACTATGGCGATCCAAAAATAGCACAATCCGTTTCAGTTTCTATTTTTGTCAGGAGCATTGCAGAAATGAATGCTGTCCACCCCGCCCCCCACCCCCTTTCCACACACAGAAACGTAGAGGCATTTTCCCACCTGTCTTTACCGCTCCAACCTGATCCCCTTTGGGGTCATATCCATCTTCTCAAGTCACATAACTCTCCTCGTATCATTACTTGAGACGATTGTCTAGCACCATTGATCGCTAGAGTTAATTCCCCTTACATTTGTTACCCAGTCCTCTCGCGGCCAAGCCGTGATTGGATTATGCAGTCCTTTTCCTATGTCATGGGGAAGATTACAGCTCTCGTCTAACGAGATTCGCCAAGATCAGGCGTGAGCCACGCGCCATTTTGAGAGAGCTAATATTGTCTGCGTAGGTATAAATCCTTCGTACATCCTACTGATGGACGTCTTTGTGCGCGGAGCGCCATTTTTGCCCCACCACTTCCGTTAGAGATAACGATTGTCTTCCGGAGATTTCGAAATCAAGGACTGTTCACAGCGTTCCTACTTGCAGGGCCGTCCTTTCAGGGTCTAACATGATTACGCGGCTATGGAAAGAATGAAGAGGAGATTCTTTCTACGAGTTAGCCCCCCCCCCTCCTCCTCTCCCCTTCTTTCCCCCTCCTCTCTACTTCCTCTCTTACTCCTCTCCACTTCTTCTCCCCCTCCTTTCCCCTTCTCTCCCCTCCTCTCCCCTCCTCTCCCCTCCTCTCCCTCTTCTTCCTGTCCCATCCCTTCCTCTCCTGCTCTTCTTCCTCTCCTCCCTCTCCTCCCTCTCCCTTTCTTGCCTCAGCCCTTCCATTCTTTATCCAACACCCACTTTCTCCTCCTCATTTTTTGTTTCCTTTTTCCTGAACTCTTTTCTTTCTGTCGACAACACGTTGTATCCTCTGACATTGGTCCCAGGACGCATTTTTCTCTCCCATTTGTACAACTTTGGCATGTAGCATTGATTAGGAAGAAGGACTCAGTAATCACGGTCTGGAAATAGGAGTGAGAGGATAGTGCATTGATAAAAATATTCATTCGTCAGCATATTTTTATGTTTGAATCTGTCTTTTTTTTCGTATGGTTTTCCGGGGTTGGGAAAAGTGGGGTTGCTGATATGATCCACATATCTTTTCAATCTTAAATCTTTAACACATGATCAGGATAATAATACATTTAAGAAATATATTATATTGGACCGATTATGAACAATAACACCCGCAATTGTTGCATCAAAACTTGAAAGATACAGACTAAAATATTATATTTCTCCGAGAGTGTTGTTCAGAGAAAAGCAACAAAGGTAATTGATAAATCAATGTAGGATCTTTGTTAACTTGGTAGTCTTTAAGAACTTACAAAACTTTATGTTAAAATTATTAAGTGTGGTTTATTTAGGCACATGCTTGAGGGCGTAATAATGAATGTATGTGTGTGAAAATATGTCTACCTTTGTGAATTTGTTATGTGTGCTTGTGAGTCTCTCTCTCTCTTTCTCTCTCTCTCTTTCTCTCTCTCTCTCTCTCTCTCTCTCTCTCTCTCTCTCTCTCTGTGTCTGTCTGTCTGTCTCTCTCTCTCTCTCTTTTGTGTGTGTGTGTGTGTGTGTGTGTGTGTGTGTGTGTTGGAGGTGGAGCATACATGTACATACATATAAAGCCAGAGGAGGAGAGAATTAAAGAAATAGATAAACAGAGATATAGAGAGAACGAAGAGAGAAGGAGAGAGAAGTAGAGACAGAGAAAGAGAGGAAGAGAGCGAGAGAGAGAAAGAGAGAGAAGAGAGAGAGAGAGAGAGAGAGAGAGAGAGAGAGAGAGAGAGAGAGAGAGAGAGAGAGAGAGAGAGAGAGAGAAACAGACAGGCATACAATACACATACAAATAAACAAAAAGACTAATAAACATAGCATTGACATAATTGTAGATGAACACTTTGATCCAAGTGAAGGGAAGCTGTTTACAGCACTGTGACAGTTTAAGTATAATCAATGACGTTCCTAAGCAGTCTCTGTTTGCTGTTTAGTGTTTTGAATGAATCTGTGGTCGTGTCGTGGGCTTTGAGTTCAAGACCTCGGGGACGTTCATGGGCTTTCGGGAACTTCACGAATCAGCTGTTGTTTTACTGGTGCGGTTTTAAGATAAGGGGTTTTTGGGACACTTTCACTATGAAACTGGACATGATATTATGAATTTTTTGCCTATAAATTAGTCTTAAACCATTCCTACCCTGGTTTTAATTCCCCCTTTCTGTATACCTGACCCAAGATCGCATCGAGCTCCTTTATCGACATATGA
>NW_004797344.1:1477526-1479179 GCF_000002075.1 Aplysia californica
CTCTCTCTCTCTCTCTTTCTTTATCTATTTATCTATCGCTCTCTCTCTCTCCTCTCCCTCTTACCCTCTCTCTATCTCTTTCACTCTCTTTCTGTCTTTGTCTCTCTCCCTCTTTTCTCTCTTTCTCTCTCTCTCTCTCTCTCTCTCTCTCTCTCTCTCTCTCTCTCTGCCACTTTCCGTTTGTCTTTCAGTGTGTATGTGTTTGTGTGTGTGTTTGTGCGTTTGTATGTGTGTACGTGTGTGTGTGTGTGTGTGTGTGTGTGTGTGTGTATGTGTGTATGTATGTGCGTATGTGCGTATGTAAGTGCGTATATTTATATTTTAAACATAAGAGAGTCCACTTCTTTAAACTCTGTCAGTTGGGTTTATAACACTGTTTAAAATAAAAGTGGAAAGGGCGAATACGTGAAGGGTATCAATTTAAAGAAATGCGTCGAGAAACGCTTACATGTGAAAAGTGTCAAGTCAAGTGGCCTAATGTATTATTTTTCAGGATTGGTTAAGTCAAAATGAGTAAGCAAGAAACAGGAATATCAAAACTTTTCGGTTATTTAACTTGTTTCTTTTCTAGCATTCACAGTAAATATAAATCTTAGAGGGATTTTTTTTGCACACTTCAACTTAAACGGAACAAACATCTTATAGATATAGTTAGATCAATTCCCCACATTTATGCATCAGAGGAGTTGAGAGAGAATTTGCGTGTTTAAATAAAAGTCACATGGGATGTTATAAATGTTACCGCAGCACTCACGGCTGTTTGATACAATCTCTCTGCCAATATTGTCGGTACATTTTATGGGGTTCCTTAAGTAACAGTGCCATTAGCCACCCTTGTATAATACCATTACTGCAGTTAACGAAAAGCCAGTGCAAACAAATTACTTGAAATCGATAAAGCCGTTTACAGAGCCCACTTCGGGAACGGATTCGGTTGGAAACAACGTAATTTCCCATGGATCCTTGAAAGTTGCGCAGTTAACAAATGGAAATTCACTCACTTCTAACATTGAAAAGACTGTATCAGTGCAAAAAAACATCACCTCTGTCTGCCTTGATTTTGTAGATTTCTTCCTGTCATTTGTTTTGTTTTGTTTGAAAATTACACCTCACGTGTAATTGGAACTTGAAGGCCTTTTGAAATATTCATTTCCAAGCCAAAAAATCAAGACGAAAACATAAGAAATGCGGAAAATGGGGGATGGATGGGGAGGGAGGGAGGGAGAGAAAGAAAACAACATAGCCGAGGCCCAATCAGCTTTGAATTTTGAAATTCGGTTCTCGTAATCTGCCATGGGGACATGAAAACAGAATAATTTAGAGCTGTCAATCTAGAATTTTGCCTGAAGTGCTGTACTTTCTGGGTCATGAACTGAAGCAAACAAACCACGATCGTGTCAAGGATTTTCTGCCTTTCTTGCACTTGTAAACTTTAGTTTGGATTGCTTTTTGAGTGGATTGCAAGGTCCCCAGCAACGATAAGATACTTGGTTACACTACACTACAACCCAGTTTGTTTGATTTTTACGTTTCTCCCTTCTACGCATGAAAGATAATCAGGGATTAGTTTCAAGATTCAAAATTTAACATAAGGATAAATGCCTAATCTAAAACAATATTTAGGAGAAAAACATGATTGTATGGGGGAGGCAG
>NW_004797344.1:1481037-1488537 GCF_000002075.1 Aplysia californica
AGTGTGTGTGTGTGTGTGTGTGTGTGTGTGTGTGTGTGTGTGTGTGTGTGTGTGGAGAGATGTGAAGGAGAGAGGGAGGGGCATACAACTCCTTAATTGATGCCATTCACACACCCCAGTCTCACAGTCAAAAAGGTAACATTATAATTTCACAATAGTTACCTTTCAGTTACCTTCTGGACGTATCTGCCTTCCAAGGGTTGGCTCTTTCGAAACGCTAAACTAAAACACTGCACAGTTTGGGTTGCCTTAGAATCAATAGTTAGAAAAGAGCGGTTTCTCTTACGTGTAGAAAGGCATTGGACTGTTACGATATCAATAACCAAAAACAAAAAGGGGGCTCTCGTGGCCTAGAGGTTAAGGTGTTGGCCTCTCATTCAAAGGTCCCGGGTTCGAATCCGGGTAGCGACCGAAATTTTTTTTTCTCTAAAATTGGCTCCTTTCACCTCTTTGCCTGCTCTCTAGCAATATTCTGTCGTCTGCTTTCGTCTCCTCTTTCTGTCCCCACCTCCTCACCTCCTTTACCCCTCCTCTGGGCTCCTGATTCTTTCTGCAGCCTTTTTACTGCTACATCTTGACTCCTTCTTACAGCTGTCTTTCT
Source organism: Aplysia californica (assembly GCF_000002075.1). Classification (NCBI taxonomy): domain Eukaryota; kingdom Metazoa; phylum Mollusca; class Gastropoda; order Aplysiida; family Aplysiidae; genus Aplysia; species Aplysia californica. Next base: position 1,481,639 of record NW_004797344.1, read on the forward strand.
GCCACACCCCTGACCTTCTGGTAGGAAAGATCTACACCTAGCCTTCTCGGACAAGGGCGGAAAAATCTCGGAGGGCCCGTGTGCAAGTTGCGCACGTTAAAAATCCCCTGATGGTCTAAAATCGATAAGAGTAGGCTTCGGCCGCCACCCGGGCAATATTCAAAATTTCCTACCAACTGAAAACATTAGGTGTGTCCCGCGCGCTCATATGACCTTATGCAGTTGCAAGCGCCTTAAAACACTTTACAAAAGAAAAAACAAAAACAAAAACAATAGTAGATTATTAGCACTGTTGATAAGGAGTAATCGTTTCGATGAATAATGTTCTGTGTACTTTTACGTGTAATACTCCAGGGACGTCAAAGGATTAGCAGATCCCCTAATACTTTTAAGGAGGATAAAATCACAAAATACTGTTGGCTTTCAGCCTCTTTTGTACACGTAACTTGATATCAATTTTCAAGACCCAGACCCCACAGTTGTCATCATACCAGTTGTATTCTTGACCATCATCATCATCATCATCATCATCATCATCATCATCATCATCATCATCATCAGCAGCAGCAGCAGCAGCAGCAGCAGCAGCATCATCATCATCATCCTCATCATCATTGCGAAGGGTTTTTTTCTTCTAAAATTTATATATCTTTTATTCAGTCTATGGGAAAAGTTATTTTTTAAATTAAAAAATACACTTCAATTTACATAATTTCAAGTCTCTTAGAATCGAAATCCCTCCAGTTTTATGCCAAGAATTCAGACAAACAGTATAAAGTATCAGCACAGTTCCGAACTCACTTTTTCGACAATAGTTTTATACATTTCAAACTACCCCATCAAAGACATGATTTTCCGTGGGTAAAAATGTATATTATTGTGGGGGTTTTTTTCAATAAAAAATGTGCGGGGGTTAAGGAAAATTGAGTCCACCACTATTATTTTTAAAAAAGTAATTCACAGTAATTTTCCTGCCTCATCTCTTTGGTTTTTCCATGAAGGGGATAATTACTTGGATGACAGCTTCTCAAGTTATCCCTATTTCTCTCTCCCTCTTAAAAAAAAGGAGAAGATTCTCACAACTAACTGTATCAATGCTCAGTATGACCCAAAACTGCCTTTCCCATTTTGCCTCGTATAGATCTTTTAGAAACTACATAGAAAATGAATCATACAAACTCCTGATGTCGGAGTCTTTTGAACATTTTTAAAAGATTCACTCCCCAAACTCCCCGGCACCCAACCGCCCAATTCGTTACATCCATAGGTGTCATGCAAATCACACACACACACACACACGCACACACACACACACACACACACACACACACACACACACACACACACACACACACACACAAACATTCCTCCTCATCTTCCTTTTCACTAACTACTTCTCACTCCTTATCACTGGCTCTAATTTCCGGCCAGCACTGCGTCCTTTTACCGTATCGTGAACGCTAACACAACCAGCCATGTGTCAGTTGCTGTCATGTTTCCTCGGCAATAGAACTATTTACATGTACGTCAGCTGATACTCTCTGACCTTGACCTTCACCAGAAGGCACTCACCCGCGTACTATGCCGCCGTAGAACAGCACTACTCTTATAATACTACCCGCAATAGTCACAATCCATAATTCTGCAAACTTAGCGCTCAGAAATCATATTTGCATCGAGCCTTCGGTCACCTAATCAGGTTACGCTGTCCTTTTTGACGGACAGCCGTCGATCCACGCGTTCAGTCTTTCCCTCAAGTCTGGCAATCTCCCACGGCCACTGTTTTGACTCCGTTCGTCAGCCCAGTGAAAAGAATCCTGTCGCGTCCAAATGGGATCGATACAGGTCAGCTTGTGAACCGACGCAGAGAGAAAACGACAGGAATCAGTAATTCAGATAACAAAAACACCCCCCCCCACCCTTTCCTCTCTCGAGCGGACCCGGACTTCAACCATCTTAGAAGTGAATTGTTCAGCGTCAGGATATCTGGCCGGTCGTCTCCAGCGCTTCCTTCCGTCAAATTAGCAATGTCAGTTGGGCGAAGAGCTAATATCACTGGCTTAAACACTTAAGTAATCACAAAAAAGAAATACCACGAAAATGTGAGAAGATATGTCCATCCTTTTTTTGCGTTTATCATTTGATCATTAAAGGAGCAGAAGCTGATCTCGGACAAGTCATTGTATAATATGTCAGTTAAAGTAAGAAAGAGACCTGGCCCAAAACAAAACATGACTGATGAAACTCAGAGTTTCTAAACACAGAATCAGAATGGGAGAACAGTTAGCTCAATTCGTATCATGCTGGACTTCTAAACAGATGGCCGCTGCTCCAATCCTCAGTTGGGTATTCTTAACTTGGATTGTTTCGGGGAAGTTTTTAAGGCTTTCCACCCTTTTAGCTCTGTCTTATCAGAGATTGAAGATAAATTCGGAGATTCTGCCTCGTAAATAGCCTTAGGAGACGTCTAACGTATTCAGTGACCAATGACCAATCTCCATTGTCAGAATTATTTTATGACGTAGAAAATAAATAATGTAAATAAGGAAGAAAGGAAAGGGTAGCGCTGCCAGCCTGAAATTCAGCTATTATTCTGAAAGAACAAAACAAACGGCTACAAATCAATACTCACTGATGGAATCAATATAATTTGAATACAAACTCAACGGGGAAAAAGGAGTGCGTGCAATAAAAACATGAGTATCGGATAATGTTAGAGTAATAAGATGAGGTGGATAAGTCGTTTAGTTCACAAAGGCCAATTCCTTGTATTGATAATTGTCGAGAAAGTTATAAATAATTATTATGTGTGTCGTGTTATGATGAAAATCTTTTCCACTGCAGCTGTTTTATCGTGGGATCGGACATCGCGGTTTATGAGATCTGAAAAGATTAAAGACTTGAAGCTTACATAAATCACACTAGAAAAGAAAGAGGGCGCACTGGGGCTATATTTCATCGCTGAAGACGCATGATTTGTTAATTGCCTTTGATCTGAAAATCCCTTAATTCATACCCGAATCGCCTGATGGTATTTTATACAAAGGTTTTGGCGATGGCCCAGGAAAGAACACGAGGAATACAATGATCGCTGTGGTTTTGCTTTGAAGTCTTTTTTTTCGTCCACTGTTTTGTTTGTTTGTTTTTGTTTGTTTGTTTTTGGTCAGTGTGAAAATTGTACAGTTCTCAAGTCGCTTAGTTTTTTTCTTACTGAGAGGGAGAAGTGAAGGACTGTGGGCTGTGAAGGACAGGCTGGGTAAGGGGGGGGGGGTAAACTTGTTGCTGGTTGAAGGGGTTGTGGTATGATGTAACTAAAATTTGCAATAGTGAATAGCGAATAGCAAACTTTGTCACATATGAGTCAATGGCGATTCAATGAAATCAATTCAGTTAAGAGAATTTTTTAAGCAGTACTATCAACTGCTGATCGTGAAATTGGTAAGTATTCAATTATTGGAAAAGGAACTGTTACCTATTTTGTCTGTGAAATTGAATTGTTATATTGTGCATATTTCTGTAGCAGTCTAACAAGAACTTCCAAGGAGATGACTCATTATGGGTTGTAAAAAAAATTGCCCCATCGACACAGTTAGATCGACGTCTGGGGTTTAACGGTTAGACGCCTCATCGTTGCATGTAGAAGTCCCGAGTTCGGTTCCCGAAAAAGGAGAATTTTTATCACGCATCTGCGCCTTTCTTCTGGAATGATGTATCCCTCTCAGTTCGAGTTGACCCTGACAGACAGTGTCGGCGCGCGCCTTCTAAATGTGTCACGACATGGTGGAATCAAGCATTCGTCAGTTTTGTGGCATATGGGATTATTGGTATCATCTTAAAGCCTGTTTATTTGCCTTCTTTTTGGTGAAAAAAAGAATCCATCTATTTTGAATAGAAGTGGAAATATTTGCCATTAAAGGAGGTCAGGGTTGCTGGTTTCAGAGGTAAAATTAGTGTGAAAATGACCACCAATGTCTGAGAGTCTCTGGAAACTGAAAATGACGTGTTTCTTTGTTGCCTTTTATCAATCTATTTCAGTAAAACTCACTCAAAAATGTGTCTTTGAATGGGTGTAAAAGGTGTTGAGCCAAAATAAGTACAATTTTCAAACATTGCTTATCGGCTAAAAAAGTGTCAATTTTTTAATTTTATTATTTTGACGAACACCTGATTGCACCACGATACTTCACAAATTATAATTTAAGTTGTGTCAGTGGGGCGAAGAAACACCTGCAGTACGTTTTGTAATTGTCTGAGGACGAGCTGCTTTGGCTCTGTCTATCTGGGCTAAGACAGAAAGAGTCGGATACTTCATCTTATTTGTTTTGTTTGTTTAGTATAGGGTTTTACGGCGCTCGCAACTGCATAAGGTCATATGAGCGCGCGGGACACACCTAATACTTTTTCGTTGGTAGGAAATTTTGAATTTTGCCCGGGTGGCGGCCGAAGCCTACTCTTATCGATTTTAGACCACCAAGGGATCTTTAACGTGCGCAACTTGCACACGGGCCCTCCGAGATTTTTCGCCCTTGTCCGAGAAGGCTAGGTGTAGATCTTTCCTACCAGAAGATCAGGGGTGTGGCAGAAAGACAGCAGTTAGGAGGAGCCAAGGAGTAGCAGTAGAAAGGCTGCAGAAAGAGTCAGGAGCCCAGAGCGAGGGGGCAAAGGAGGTGAGGGGGTGGGGGCAGAAAGTGGAAATGAAAGCAGACAACAGAACATTGTTAGAGATCAGGAAAGGATGTGAAAGGAGACAATATTAGAGAAGAAAATTTTTTGGTCGCTACCCGGAATCGAACCCGGGACCTTTGAATGAGAGGCCAACACCTTAACCTCTAGGCCACGAGAGCCCCCACTTCATCTTAGCAGATGGCGGCATTAGATGCTCGATAAAATACCCTAAAGTGTCCAGGTGGGAAGAGGCAAGTTATTACGCAAAAAGGCTCTAGCACTCAGTAAATGAGAAATTGTCACGATTTTATCTTCCCCTCAGTGACAACACTAAAATTTACGTTTTAATGTTCTTACATTTTTCTTCTTTAATCACCAAAATGAGACTATAATAACTGAAACTTTTTTATCCTCGTCTTATGACCTTCTTTCGCTTCGTAATGAAACACATGAATCTATGGGCGTTATATTGACCTTTTTTTTTCTTTTTTAACAGTTTGCTCATCACGTTTTGGTATTCTGTGAGGAAAACTGTCTCTAGCTGGGTCACATCGGGTTGATTAGTTAATATTTTTATATGTCTTTATAGTACATAATGTCACATAATTCCAAGGGACAAAACCAATTGTTTTGATAAAAATGTCAAGATGCTCAAGGATTTCAACGGGAGATCGAGTTGGTTTATTAATTTTGTATTCGTGTCTACCTGTCTCTATATCATGACGCAATAGCTCTTTTTTAAAGTACGGTTTGTGTTAATGTCTTCATTCTCAAGTCTTGCGTGTGGTGCTGTCTGTCGTTGTTGTCGTAAAGTACAGTATTTCCGTTGTGGTAGTGAATGTTATATTAGTTACCGCAATACCGGCATCTGGTGGTGTAGTAGGTAGGCGATTCGCAGTCGCACCAGAAAGTTATGAGTTCGATTCTAGTTCTAACGAAAATCCATTAGTCTTTCTGTTGGGTCGCTGTATCACTCCCAACTCAGGTTGGCATTGACAGGCAGTGCCGAAGCCCTCCTCCTATAATATACTCTTTAATTGTGTCAATGGGTACGTACAATATTTAAATTAAAACATAAAAAGCCACCCTTATTCCTGTGGCCAGCCGGTCTGTTTACGTGGCTCTCAAAAAGGAACAGGTACATAAACGGAGTTTCTCACCTGCTACTGAACAGGTGTTGACTGTTTTTGCTCAATTCGCCGGTTTGGTGCTGAGCAATAATATAGCAGTTGAATTATCCTATGAATAAGTAAAGAAATAATAATAAGATTTATAAAATGGGGATTTTTTTTTCTTTTGAGAGGGGGGGGGGGGTACTCAGTTATAACAGCAATGTAATACCTTTTTCAGTGAAACGTTTTTGTAACAACATACTTCTCTGTTCAGGGAGAGATGGCACAAAACATATTTTAGTAAACAATTGCTACACATAATAGTGTACACATTTTAATGTCCCGGAAATTTTGGCGGTCGTCTTAATTTGTATTGTTCGAACTTTTGTTTTGAAAATGTCACCTTCCTATATTCGGTTATTTGATACCATTTTAACCCCCCCCCATGAGATTGATTAGATTGTGAAAGCTTAATAGCGTGTCAACCTAACGGCACACCCAACATTCAGTGTAACTGAACTATGCGAGGAAACAAAAACTGGTACCTCTTTGACGACAAAAATGGACTGTTTGACATGGCGGTTTTTCTTTTTTATTTGTCAGAATATTTTAAAGAAAAGCCGAGAACAATAAAACACTACAACAAGAGCTTGCAGACATATGAGACAACTTTTGGTAAATTACAAAATCAATCATGACTTTTAGTGAGAATGAACGGGTGCGATTAAATATTGATTAATGTATCGAAAGACATTGATATGCAAACCTGTTTGCAGATAGGTAGAATGGTTTCAGGACTAACAAAAATGCATGCATATAACAGTGAATAGAAACTCACTTAAAGATTGTAAACAGATGGTTTTACTATAATTTTCTTTAATATAATGATAATGTCCTAGAGGATCATCTCTCTGAGACGACTACATTTCTTCTGGACATTGGGCGTTCGTCGCAAACACACACACACACACACACACACTCTCTCACACACACACACATACACACACACACACATACACACACACACACACACACATTCACACTCTCTCAGACACATAGATAGCTAAATAGAAAAATAGAGAGGCAGTTAGATAGAGAAGATAGACAGATTTAGATAGATAG
>NW_004797344.1:1492730-1495983 GCF_000002075.1 Aplysia californica
AGAGAGAGAGAGAGAGAGAGAGAGAGAGAGAGAGAGAGAGAAACTGGTATGTAATGATTTCAATGTGGCAGTCCACTGAAATCTGTTGTTTCTCGATCTTGTTGCTTGCGTTTACTATAAAATTATAGGCACAGAAAAATGAGATAAATTAGAGCTCATCGCTTCATTCTAGTTTCTTTGTTGAACATAGCGATTGTCCTTTCTATCTAGAACTAAAGCGTTATTCAAGTTGGCTATAAAGGAAACATTCCTTTACATCATATCCAAGCTTCATTTATTTATAATCCATTCTTTATTTCTGTTATTTTTGTTTTGTCTTCTCAAATCCCCTAGCTGGGTCTAGCTAGGATGCTAATGAGAAGACTAACTGACCGTATCTTCAAATCTGACTGGCAGACCGAAAAAGTAAATCATTATTTTGATAATAAGCTCACAGAATCTTATTAATACTTAACAACCGTCTTACTGTGTGGCAGACATGCCTGAAAGCACCCGTTTATTATGAACACAGAATAATTGCCTCAATCCTGATTAAATTCATTGAAGAGTGGAGATGGCTTCAGTGTAGAATGCTGCTTGTTGCTAAGAATATGGGCCGGTATGTTTACTGAGGTCAGTTCTCTTGAAATAGCTTCATGTAATTTTGAAAAAAATAACCCTAGATAACAGAGAAAAACCTTTCAAAAGCGCTACCCAAGCACTTCTTCAACTTTAACAAATTGATAGCTTGCTCTCAACCAAGGTGTGGTTTACTGGTTATGTAAAATGAAACAACAGTACGACAGACAATCTTGTTTTCCTTTTGAAATAAACCAGTTTTTTTTTCCAGTTACTGAAGTGTGGTGGCTACCTCATGGCAATCACTGAATCAATGGATTTTGGATTCATTGTCGATAGGACAGTTTGAAGAGCGGTGAAAGGCTCTTAAAATAGCATAGATTTCGAAAAACGCCAGCGGAGATTTGAACATTGTTCGCCCACAACCTAGTAAATTTCCTGACTAATTAAGAAACCAACGTGCCCTCTCGCTCAATGTAAAGCGATAGAATCCAAAATTGGTCTAGCCACGGACATAAATTTCAATTAGCGAGTTACGAAAACTACCCCAGTCCTTGACGAGTTGCCTGATGAAATTCCACTAGGTCGATTCTGGGAGGAGCCGATCGCGTTAATGCTACAAGTTGACACTCACGACTCTCCTTGTTCTTCCGTTTTGTTTGGAGTTTTTGTATTATTGTTTTCGACTACGTTGGCGTCAAGAGAAGCCGAGTTGATGGTTGGTAGAGAGATACAGACGAACTTATCCAAGGTGGTCACCTATTGTAGAGGAGAAAAGCGATTGTCTTAGACAGGATGAAAACTTGGACAAAGTCACTAGATCTATTATAATATATAAAACGGAGTGGGAGGAGAATGAAGTTGTTGTTTGTACAGATGCGTGTCATCGACATGAGGCCATTTGAGTTGGCTCGATAATAATGTCAGAACATTGGGTTTTTACACTATGTATTATATTATTTTACTGGGAAAATGCCAAATAAATTGATTCTACGCCTGGCAATTAAGGGGACATTATGAACGGCGGTGTTTGTGTTTTTGTGAGCGTGATTTTGTGTTTTGGGTTGTATGTGAACAATGTGCGTGGCCTAGTTCATGTTTGCCTTTACATATTATTAGTCAATTTGTTTTCAGCTTCGGGCTGACAAATCATAAGTGTGAATGATTTGCATTATGTTTGGGGAAGAGCACGATTTCCGTCATTTTTTTTCGGTACTTTTTATATAGATCTAATATTTTGTCTTTTGAATTCCCGTCCCGGGAATAGAAGCGCAATCTTGTTTACAAAATCGAATTCGAGAGTATTCCGTTCATTTATTTTAATTTTTGCTAGTTGTTTTTTTTTTTTGTTTTTTTTTAAAGGATTATTTTCTTTATTCAACAAATCTAGTTCGTATTCGTTTTCGTGAAATGCATTGACAAGGCTAAAAATAGACACGTTTAATGGTGGAGCACTTGGTACTCTCACGGGACATCGGTGGGAAAGAAGCTGTTTCTGGACCGACGAGACAAATGACAACCCAAGTTTGATTCACATTTCGAACTTCATTTGACTTTTTATCAGCTTGTTGCTTTTTGCAGTCTTGCTTGTTTGAGTTTTAAGTATGTATGTGGACAAAGCAAAGCATTTTCGAATTACGTGCAGGAGCATGTTTTTGTTTTAAATCGCGTCGGACGTGAGGAGAAGAGCAAGATGCTCCTGTACTTGAGAGGTAATTGAACCCAGTTTCATGAACGGAGTCAAGCTGTGCCTATGGCTAGCTATCAGATGAGTGTTTATTTGATAATTGAAAAGTGGAATGGTATATGTTTAACGCCCCTACCAACATCATTAAAGGCGAGTTCTCCGAGTTAAGCTTCCACTTCCAAAAAGACTGAGCCAATTACTGAGGTAATTCGAGTAAAGTGCCTAACTGGGCAACCGAGAAGCCACACTATTTGGGATATATGTCCTTGAACAAAACACAATAACCAGAAGAATGGAAAAGAGTCTTTTCTTCTCTTTTTCTGTTTTGATAAACTTCATATACTCTAACAAGTGGGTGTTTTGGAGAGCATCTAGGGGAAAGGGGTGATTACGAGAGGTGTAAAGAAGTGTAATGATTCGGATCTAGTATTGCTAATGATGTTTATCAAGAGGACACCACTGCTGATAGCAAATCGCCATATCCGGAATCGTCTGTGAGTCAACGCAATCATCTTTGGAAAGTAGGTCAAACGGGCACTTGCTTTACGAACGAAGCACGGGTTTAGGGTCAGCGGTTATAATATTTCTCTGAGCGGAAAGATGAGATGAAGGCTCATTGACTCTTACGAGGTTTTAGCGCTTGTAAAACCCCAGAGAGAACATATTACCAAGAAGCAGCGCTGGTCTCGAATTGGTGTTTTTCTGAGTCACTAGGGGAAGATCGAAAGGCTCTTTTGCTCTCGTGCGGATGTTTTGAATTTGACATGACGAATAGCAAAGGGCATAGGCCAATATTCATTTACACTGAACGGAAGCAATTTTAAACCTCTTTTCGTCATAACCCCCTAAGCAGAATCCCAAACCGTTCACACACTCGCATGTACAGACACATAATTCTCTTCCCTTGATTTATACTTTGAATAGTTGTATGTTGTTTTTCTTTTCCTTTTCTTTCACTACTTCAGTATATCTAACTATCTATCTATCTATCTATCTATCTATCTATCT
>NW_004797344.1:1496083-1500793 GCF_000002075.1 Aplysia californica
CACACACACACACACACACACACACACACACACACACACACATACATACACTGTCACTAACACACATCCCATATTTGCATGATATAACCCACGAGGGCGAGAAAGTGCAAGGCTATTCATTAGTCAGTCTTGCCTGTATAATTCTGATTTGGAACCAAGTAATGTTTAGTGTTTAAAAAACAGCACTTAGCACCTAGACGATCTTACCATCTCCCATCCCCACCCCCTCCCCCCTTTCCAAGAAAAAAATTATAATTAGTAATTACGAGAAAGTGCAAGGCTATGTAATATTAGTATCTCTTGCCTGTGTTAGGCTGATTCACTAACAGGCCCTATAAACCCTATGTTCTTAGACGATCTTAACCCCCCCCCCCCCCCCTAAAATAATTTACGAATTTGTTAAACCCGCTCTTTCCAGTGTAAAGCTGATTCGGAGCCAGGTACAGTTTTGTATTAAAAAACAACAACAACCCCGAAACAAACACCTTGAGCATAGACGATTTCACCCCCACCCCCATCCCAGTCCCAAATAACAAAATAAAAAAAAATAAAATAGTAATAAAAATGAATCCATAAATACGTACTACGAGAAAGTGCAAGGCTGTTCATTAGTCGCTCTTGGCTGTGTAAAGTTGTTTTGGAACCAGGTACGAGGTTGCTTTTTTTAAAAAAGATAAACATCTTGCACCTAGACGATCCTCCGGCTACCCACAAATAACCTACTAACCCACAAATACAAGAAAATGCAAGTCTAGTCATTAGTCGGTGTTGCCTGTATGTAGCTTATTTCAAACCAGGTAATGTATCGTGTTTAAAAAAACAAAAACACCTTGCATTAAGACAATTCCCTCCCCCCCCCCTTTCCCCCTTTTTTCCGCGCATGAAAACGCGAAAGTGCAAGTCTGCCTGATCGCTTGAAGCACTAGGTTTCACCACTTTTCTGACATGTCTCGCACCTAGTCTTGTATACATTGGTAATGATTCTAGCAGTGTGGAAGTGACGATTAGCTTCTTGTGGGATTGGGGGAAAGGTTCCGCACAAGTGACTTTTACATTCCCATTGTTTTGCTTTGTTTTGCTTTGTTTTGCTTTGTTTTGATATGTTCTGTGTTTCTTTAGTTTTGACTTGCTTTTGCAGTGCGTTTGCTTTGTTTTTCGGTCTGTTTTGATTCCTAAAGTTCTCCTGTCCTAGTTCTTGAACGCTTTTAGAGATAGCATAATAACAGCTCAAACTAATCTTCTAGAGCACTATCTATCTATCTATCTATCTATCTATCTATCTATCTATCTATCTATCTATCTATTTATTTATCTATCTATCTATCTATCTGTCTATCTATCTATCCGTCCGTCCACCCAACCAGCCACAAACGAAATTACAGCGGATACGTCAGCCACTACCCACTCTTGGGTCACTCTCTGTCTAAGAGAATTTCCTGAATATTTTGACTCCCCGTCCAGATTTGGCCTGGCTTCTATCTGATGGTCATTCATCACTTAGTTGGGGTCCACTCCATTTGTCTGGCCACACCAGCCCCAGGCCATCTGATGTAATCAGTTTTCCGGGGAGACACGAAGCTTCCAAAGTGACCACTGGTCGCCTGTCGCTGGTCCCGTCTCGGCTCGTGTTACGCTGACCGGTGTGTTTGTTGTCCAATAACCGCAGAGGTGTTTAAGACTCAAGTGCAAAAAAACACTAAGTATAGTGTTACACTATTACATAGAAGAGGGCGTTTTCAGAACTTAATTATTATAATTATCAAGCGTTTCTTTTCTAAAGGTGTGCTTTTGACTCTGAAAATAGCATCGGGTCGGTCAGATATCACTTACTTCTTTGGACTAAATATAATGATTATCTTGCCAAAATGTGTTAAAAATTAAACGATTATTTTCTTGACATTAAGGAAGGTGTGCTGTTTCAAATGTACTTTCATGTTGTAAATGTTGCTTCTAAATTAGAGGATAAATAAAAATCGGCAAAAAAAATAGTTCGTTTCAATTTCAGCCTAACACCGCTGTTGAGGTTGTTTTAACAGCTGTTTTCTTGTTTTCCTTTCCTATCTAATTTAACTGAATATTGCCTTTTGAAGAGTGCAACGGAAGTTCTCTTTAGTGTCCGTCATTTGAAGTACATGCACTCGTGCGGGGCATCGTTTATGAATTATTAATGATGTGCAATATTTTGTTAGCCTAGATATGTCGTCAGAGTATTTCAGTTTGTAGGGATACTGCACCGCCTCATTTAATCCCTCTAAACCTAGTGTAAGAAAGTTTTAAAAACATATTTCCAGAAAATACTGTCTTTAGAATCTGACCAGCCTTTGCACAAGCATCCTGAAATGAAAATGCAAAAAAAAAAATGTCAACTGACCCAGTCTACAATCTCTTCCTCCAACACTTGCCTCTTGTAAAAAAGTAAATTATAAGTCTCTAATTCGCGACAAGAAAATGTTAATTCATTTTACCAATGAGAAAAGATCGTGGGTTGGTTGAGGTCTTTTCTTCAGACGATCTGCAATCGTAATTGAGAATTGATTGTGATCAACAAGCTTTTAAGATTTTGGTATGTGAGCGTACGATCAAAATCAAAGGCTTAAAATGAAGTAAAAAGTAGCTGAAGCCGCCTTGGTGGCTAGATGGGTTTTTTTTCGAAATAAATTAAATATGAGTTTTCCGAGTGCACCGATTTCTCAGATAAAACTTTTAAGCTTTTCAAATGTAGGCGTAAAACTGGACTGTAGTTGCAGTGAATGCAATAATGGTCGGCATTCCAATGAGAGATTAAAAAAACAGCCCCCTCCCTCAAAAACCCCCCCAAAAAACAAACAACAACCGTAAATTCTCTCAACAATTATGCGCTTACATTACGTGTTATTTTATTTTTCAAAATTAAGAATTTGAATTTCGACATAGATCTAATTTTTTCTTGAGCACACTCGAAGATTAAGAAACTGCAATTTCAAAATTTCAAAATTTTGGGCTTATTACATTTGTCACAGCTGGCTGATAACAATAATAATCATATTTTATTGAGTATCTCTTTCCCTTTCGGGGAATGTACTCACGTAGTTCTGACTGTGCTGCGTCAAAGCAACACATCTTAAATTATTGTAATTTTATCCTTCCTTTCGTAAAACTTGACACCCCCCCCCTTTCCACCCCCCCACCCCCGCCGATTACGATAGCATGCCATCTGACTTACGTTAAGTAAAAAAAAATAATACCATGCGACAGGCAGCGTGGTAACAACTCTAGTTCACAATCAAGATACTGTGTGTGGCGATAAACAATTGCGACCTTTCTTCAATGAATGTTCTATATAATACCTTATTGTGTTTTTTTCTCTTTTGCGGAGTACTATTATAGATGTCTGAGCTGTTAATGACTTGAGTCCAATTTCCCTCTTTTGCTTCTTCGTTTTTCTACAGTCAAGGTCGAAGCAGCCCACTTCCCAGTCGATCAAACTGTGTAAACAGAGCATAGCTAATTACTATCATACAGTCATATAATAAAGTTATTAATATCTTAAATATGACGTGATTTGTTTGGTAAAGCACCATAGAATGTTTTCAATAATCGGACAAATTTTTCAAAAGCAAGTGTTAAAGGTAATCTATTGTTTCTTTCTCTCAAAACGGGGGTAAAAATAGAAACATAAAAGTACATGGGTAAGGGAGGTGAGGATGGGACACATGAATTGAATGCGGGACAAAAATCGAAGTAAAGCCTACTAAGGAGGTGAAGAGGGAGGCACGATGTGATGGAACTGAATTAGAGGTTGGGGATTCATTCTGAACCTTCGAACTTTCCGAGAAGCCTAACTCAACTCAACAGAATCTGTGTCTATCGATCGCTTTTTTGAAAGAAGTGGTAGTTGTTTTTTTTCTAACTAGAAAAAAAGTTAAAGGTCGCGAGAGTCCCAACTGGAAAACTGGGTTATTTAAAGGTTATAGTGTGTTGTAAAGTTTAGCCCACAATATGAAACTTAATTGACTTAGTGCGCACACCTGGGGTTTTCACTTCCAGTGTGGATATGTTGACTCTGACGTCATGTGCGAAAGTATTTTTGATTTTAAGAATGGGTGCCCGAAAGTGATTTGTAATCAAGCATGTACATACAAGCATTAGATTAAGCACAAGTAAGAATATCTTCCTGTTTTCTTCTTTGTAGTTGTTTTTGTGTGTGTGGGTTTTTTTTTCTCGTAACAAGATTTATACGCCGCCAGCTTGGTTGGCCGTTCCCGGTTTTACCAGAGCCGCTTTAATCAGCGATGTTTAGGGGATAATCAGGTCGGCCTTCACGGCTAGTGTAACGCCTCAGCGAGATCACTGCATGAGAGATGTTCAATGTCACCATAAAACGCTAAACAATACAAGAAAAGACATGTAGAGAAGTGTAAAAGTGAAAGCTACTGATGACACAGAGTCCTTATTTTAAAAAAAATAAAAAAATAACAACAACATGAAAATAACAACAGAGACTGAAATGATTTGGCTACCTGTTACTAACGGTACTTATTCAGCCAGCCTCTAAACCTCATGAGGTAACAGACTGATTAAGGGAGTCAAATGTAGACTAAGGAAGTAGGACATCTCAATTGAAAGCGCTGAAGATTTGGCCTGCCATAGAAAATTGCATCTACCCTCGACCTTTAACGGCAAGGGAGTATGAAAAAGTGAAGTCAATAAAATATATTCCGTAGTTTAATT
>NW_004797344.1:1503400-1508400 GCF_000002075.1 Aplysia californica
TATATACATATATGACACATATATGCAATGAGTTTTTCATGGTAAGACATTTTATTTGAAGACAAGACATGAATATCGATATATCGATGAGAGCCTCGCTTGAGCATAGACAACAATTTATTTGAAACAAAACAAATACAGTGTTATAGCATAACACCGGAAGTTGCACGTCTATGCAATACAACAATTGAAGCAAATCAAAGCTAGACACGCATAGAAGAGATGAGCAAATCATCAGTGACTACAGAATATCTACTCTTATTAAGTTTCAGTATTGGTCTTTCACACAAGTCTCATTTGAAAGCAAAGAATACTTTCCTTTGCCGTCAGAATGAAAAAAAGAAAAGATATTATGAATGTGAAAGTACGCTCGTGACCAAATATCTGACATCATTGTGGTAAGACTCCTATGTTCTCAGCGTTCATTATTTGTGCATGCAGGAGTACACAGGAATGAGATGAGGTCTTTTTAAAAAATCCAATAAACCTTTAAAAATATACGATGGCTCATATTAATGTATTATATATACAAACATACAGTTATATTAAATTTGTAACTCTTTTTCCAATGCAGTTTTACTACCCCCTCCCCACCCCTAAGTCTACTTTCCAAGACTTCTATATTTCAACTTGTCACATTTTACACGTTTTCTCTTTTATTTTGATAATGTATGATCATATTGAGTGCCTCTATCGTTGCATTCAATTGACATAGGACTTTTAAATGGGCTTTTATGGTCGGCCTTATCCGCCAGACTTGTCTGTGTATGCGAGACTGAAACAAGTTAGTGCTGTGTGACATTATGGACTACCTGGTTGCGTTGGCTATTAGTATACCAGTTTTACTTTCAGTTCTTATTATGAAATGGCGATTGTTGGGCATTGGAAGAAATATGAAGAACCCAGGACTTATTAAAATAATAAAGGGTAGCACATTGAAACTCAAACACACTAGTAACACAGCACCTCACCCCACCCCAGCAATTCTCAATTGTCTGTCATCCCCCTTTCTCCCTCTCTGTCTTCCTATTTCTCCGTCTCCCTCTGTCCAATTGTCTCACCGTCTCACTGTCTGGCTGTCCATATACATGCACATAAATATAATATATTTACACAGACACATATGCACACACGTGCACACACACACACACACACACACACACACACACACACACACACACACACATGTACACACATGTATGTGTGTGTGTTTGTGTGTGTGCCTCTGTGTGTTTATTTGTATGTGTGTGTGCATATATATATATATATCTATCTATCTATCTATCTATCTATATATCTATCTATATATATATATATATACACACACACACACATAGGTATATATATATATATATATATATATATATATATATATATATATATATATATAGGGGGGGGTGTGTGTTTGTGTGTGTGGGGGGGGGGGGGGTATGTGGTAACAGTAACAGCATAACAATTGAGTAAAACACTGAAACTGTACAACTTACTTTTTTTTAAAAGTTGACCCATAAACCTGTGGGGAAATAATTACTTCCCCCCTTTATTTCTTTCCTGTAATAAATAGCATAAAGTGGTGTTCTCATAATTTCTGTTCCATGTATTACTTGAAACTGATACCATTTTATCTGCTGTAAATGCAACATTATCTTTGAATTCTTCTTTCTTTCTTTTTCAGGTAAGCCTTCATTGTTTACTGTGCTGTTGAATGGAAAGGGATAATGTGAAGAGGAGTTAAAAGGAAGAAATATGGTGTACAATAAATTGAGGATATTAAACGCTGGAAGAAAGAGCTCACAAGGTAGGTGTCGGTCATTTATATATTAAAATCTGCATGTATGTACTCATGTTTGTTTCAGATATTATGGTGTATAGTTTGTATCTACTCTGAATAATGTTTTTTTTAAAATGATTAATATGCACTTATACTCACACCTATTGCAACACTGCGTATGACTCACCTAGATTCGTTACATATTTGAACAAGATAATCAATATGTCGTGAGTTTTAATGTGTTTCGTGTGCTTATTTTCACAGTGCTAAAACATTGTTCTTGAAGGGACTACTATCTTTGATAGGTTGTTCTTCATTCATTTTTCTTTCTGGTCGCAAAGCATGCGTAGACATATCAATACGTAGTTTACTTGTTTCATATAAATATTATTATGGGCGTATAATGCTTTCGCACTTCTTGCAGACATATGCTGCTTTTATATTATTATATTCCTACAATATGGAGTATCTGCAGGGTTGGTGACGTTGGCTGTTTATATATAAAGCGCAGGAATTACATCGTTTGCGTGTTGTTTTTATGTTACATTATGTTGTGTTTAATAATTCCCAAGCATATTCCTGATACATTACCAGATTTGATAAGCATTTGTGTTACTGTTTTTGTTTTTTATATCCGTAATATTATACTTCTCTCATTTGTTTGTCTTTCGCAATGTGAAAAAAATGATATTTAAGTTTTCATAATTTTTTTCTGCTTACTATAAATTTTCACTTAGCGACTAGATCTCCACATTGTCGTTGTAGTAGATCTTAAAAATAGCTGTGGTGTTGTAATTTCTGCATTGTAATTGATACTTTAATATGAGTATCAGTTTGGTTGAACTTTGGGGTATCTCATTATTTTTGGTGTTACTCATTTTACTATTTTGACAATGATGTTCTCTTTTTCATTTATTGTTCTCGAACTACAGAATGGCAAAACCGTTTTCAAATACGAGTCCACTTTCTCCTCCTTCTCATTCATTTGAAAGTCTCACAGTTTCTCTGTTCCTCCCTCCCTCTCTCTCTCTCTCTCTCTCTCTCTCTCTCTCTCTCTCTCTCTCTCTCTCTCTCTCTCTCTCTCTCTCTTTTCTGTCAGTCTGTTTTTACGTTTGCATGTATCTCTTTCCCCTGCTCTCCCCCTCTCTCTCTCTAATTACTCTCTCATTCTCTCTCTCTCTCTCTCTCTCTCTCTCTCTCTCTCTCTCTCTCTCTCTTTCTTAAAATACTGTGAAACACGTAAAACGTTATAAGAGTAATTCACGATCTAATATCTGATGAATCTTCCAAACAATGCGATTGTCTGAAACGAAAAGCTGAATTTATTACCCAGACACTCCATTTCCTTCTCTATGAAGTGCAAGCCAGGACAATAGCAAATTTCACCAGAAATGTTGGCATTTGCTTTCTTCTTTTGAAAAATATTGTCATTTCCGGTTTCCCACGGCGATTCGAGAAGTGTAATTATCTGACTACAGAGTTTCAATAAATTTAGCTGTAAACTGGGTTTGTCATACAGCAAATACCACTTAATAACAGATGTGAGAAATCATCCAATTTTTTGGTCTCAACGAAAGGAGAGATTTAATAATGTAAACCTATTGAGTGAGTAGTCAACAAAAAGAAGCAATGTAGGTGTATTTTTTTGGGATAAAATATATGTTTTTTCGGCCCAATCGACACAATTTAGATTATTTACGAGGCTGGCTTTCGACCCTTCACGTCAGGGCTAACCCGGGCTGAGAGGAATACATCATCCCAGAAGAAAGACCGAGATACTCGATAGCATTTTCTCCACACTCGGGAATCGAACTCGGGTCTCATGCGTACGACAGTGAAGCGTCTTTATAACCGCTTCGCCACACACGCCTGTCATCGAAGAGATTTTTTTAAAAAACAAAATAAAAAACGCGAACACGTAACCTCCGATCATAATAACAGCCAGTAGCTAATTCTTACACCTACGCCTCCCACGTATCAGAATCGCCCACCTTTAAAAGAATTTCCAGCTATTAACCATTCATTCTTTCGCATGTTGTCTACGTGTCAATGTCTGAATGAAAGAGTTGAATCCCTTACTTCGTATATACCTCTCTGTCCAGACTCTATAAGCCTCTCTTCTTCATTTCCCAATAACTCACTTCTGAAAAGACCAGAGGGCTTCGCGCGCAATCGAGCGATAGACCTATCTCTTCCTGTACTCCCAGCCAAAACAACAGCGGTGCCACATCAGAATGCAAATCATTTTTTCTCCCGAGTTAAGATGCATGAAATATTGAACAAGGAGATGATATTCCAAGCGGGATATTACATTTTACGGTCCCGCAAAGCGTCACGGGCTCCCGTCCTCCCTTGAGACGGTGTCCAAGGAATCCAATCAGGCAACGTGGTTATTAAATAGCAATTCGCTCTGGGAACATTGGGACTGTCGCTTCAACCGTAAAATGGACAGATTCCCCCGGCCTCTAGTGCTGGATGTCGCCTTGTTACGTTTTCAGGAGACAGACAGATAGACATTGTGGGCTGCCCTTTCTGTTCTTGCTGCTGTCATTTTCTTCCTAAAGTGTCTGTCTTTTTTTATTTGTAAACATTTGATTTGACTTTTTGTTTTTGCTCCTAATTTGTAAAAGCCGCCTCTATAGTGTCATTGATACCGAAACCAAAATAAAGAAGCAAAACTGAAAAGACAGCACAATAAAATAGCATTAGAAATAAATAACATCGGCATAGGTAATAAATATGTCAAGAACTATTATTAATCAGTGTACATTGTTATTGTTGTATACAAAATAAATGTATCCTTAATACATAAAAAAGCAAGAACAATAAAAGAAGAAGAAGAAAAAGTAGAAGAAGAAGAAGATGCAGAAGAAGAAGAAAAAGAAGAAAAAGAAGAAGAAGAAGAAGAAGAAGAAGAAGAAGAAGAAGAAGAAGAAGAAGAAAGAAAAAATACATGGTGCAATCTCGACCCAGCAGTGTCAAAACTGCCATTACAAGAGATACGCCCTTTTGGCCATATTCCCTGGTGACCGATGCGGCGGACAGTTGCCCTCGTTAAGTGTCGGCTGACGTTCGATTTTTGATTACCGCTACACGCGCCCTCCAATTTGGGTCACCCACCCGAGACGGCGGGTAGATTCCCGCGGCCGGCAGTGCCTGGGTGTGCTCGGGAGAGTGCTGCTGCTGCTCTCTCTGTGTGCAACTTAGAGGTGTATGTCGTCCTCAGCTG
>NW_004797344.1:1513400-1515373 GCF_000002075.1 Aplysia californica
GCAGCATATTGATTCCTCCTAAATCTTTCATTCCAAACTGATATAGATACACATTTTTTTTACGATTTCGGTCGCCTTCCAGGTTTATTCTTCTATTTGACCTTGCTCCCTTGTCGTAATTCCACAAACTCTATAAATAGCCTGTCTTTTTTCTGCTTGAGTTTTTCTCTTTATCCAGACATGTTCCATCAATCGTGTCCTTTGTTTTTCTTATTATTAATATCCTCTTTCATTTTGCAACTCAATCGGTTCATTATATTTTTCTTTCCTTCAATATTCCTTTGCCTCTCATCATTTGCAATGCGCACCCGTCGGGAAAATGTATGTTTATTTCCGCCTTGCGTTGCCATTATAACGCCAGAAATAGCAATTGATATAATGTAATATGGTTCTCTTTATTCCCTTGTCAATTGATTGATTGAAAGGTCAATCGATAAGTGTCATGGATGGGCAGCATGATAAGTGGACTGACAATTGACAATAAAGGTAAATAGGGCATAAAGGATGAACAAGTAGTATTATGCTAATGTTTAGACTAGAAGATTCTGATGAAAAGATAATTTGTTCTTTTTTAAGCACGTACTTTTGAAGGAGTGTATATTATCATTATTGTATGTTTACATGTTTGTTGTTTGTGTAATTGTATGTGTTTGTGTGTGTGTGTGTGTGTGTGCGTGTGTGTGTGTGTGTGTGTGTGTGTGTTTGTGTATGTGTACACATTATGATTTTGTTTTAGTGTAAGTGGTTATATAAAATTAAGAACGTGAGAGTAAGATTGGATTGAGTTACAAAATGATGGCGAGATTGAGAGAAAGACTAACCCTAATAGGGAGGATGGATGAGTATACTTGGAACCCTGGCATTGATTGAGGCAGAGAGACCGTTGTGAGGGAGTGATGGATCGATTTATACGGAAGGTTAGGTTATTAAATTGATGAACTAAATGATTTATAGATTACAATATATAGATATGCATCTGATAATAAAAGAATGCGTAAAGATCAGTCTCTCGATCCTCAATTATTACAATTTATTAAGAACGAAAATAGGCGTAACGGTGGGTGGATGGAATGTGAAAATGACTAGACAAAAGGATAATTAGTACTGAAGCTATTAAGCACCGCATTATATTCTTGCATCGAACTAGAAACATTTCGATAGATGTCAGTATTGATTTATAAAAAAGTAACGTGGCTCCTACTTTATTACATTTTATGTAAATTATAAGCTCGTGTTTGTATTCCGATCAATACCTTATTAGGACAAAATGATGGAAAATGTGCGCTCGAGTCAGTTTGACTTAGCTCAACGCTACCAGCCGATGCATCCCTCCAATCCTCTCAAACCATACCGCTCTCCATTGTCTGGAAACGGGTTTCTCTCATGCAACAAAGCTATGAATAAAAACATGGACGGCCCTCCAGAACAGCAGACCCTTAACACACGGAACAAAACGGAGGCCAATGGCGGGAGACCTGCAGGTCAGCAGACGCTGATGACGGATTGTGTCATTAGCTTTGCAAATGAGGACCGCACACACCATTTCTGGCACCCAGCTACCCCGTTCGTGATAATATTGACATATCTGTAATAATAAAGACAACACTGTCTGGTGTTGATGGGTGTTATGGCAATGAACAATTCCCCTCGACTTTTTTTAAAGGGTCTCTTTTTTGGTGTTGATAAACATGAGGTCGCTTTGTTTTCGTGAATATGCTGCTGACAGCTTGGTTAAGTTGAAGACATTTTATATCAAATCAGTTGGAAAAGAAAGAGAGACAGAGTCACAGGCTGTCTTTTTAGTAAGCGTCTATTTTTATAAGTTGATCTTGTGTTGTGGATTTTCAGCCAGACAGAAAACAAGTGGCCCATGAAAGGAGAGCTCGAGAAAAACAAACGAACATGAATCACTGACAGACATAATAATGTACTGTGTGTGTTTGTGTGTGTGTGTGTGTGTGTGTGTGTGTGTG
>NW_004797344.1:1517497-1520177 GCF_000002075.1 Aplysia californica
TCTCTCTCTCTCTCTCTCTCTCTCTCTCTCTCTCTCTCTCTCTCTCTCTCTAGTCAATGACGTTTTCGGACCTCGGACCAGCTTCCACGTTCGACCTCTCATCTCTTGCCCTCCAGCTCTAGGTCACCCAGGACGATCCTATCAAATCAACTCTGATGGAGAGCGCAGCTACAGGTATTGAGATGATTATCTGGCCTTTGGTTGACACGAGAACGGTCCACACATGAAGGAAAATGCCCTCTGCGATACAATAAGGCTTCTGAATCAACTAAAACTTTGTATCTACATACTCCAAACACACGTACTCCCTCCACCCTTCTCCCCCATCCTCCTCCTCCTCGCCCTCCTCGCCCTCCCCTAGTTTTTTAAAATATCCAAAACAGATTCGTAAGTAAAACAAGAATTTAAAAAAAGTAGAGTAAAAAGGTATCTCCCCCCCCCTCCCCCCTCCAAAGACTGCACGCGACAAATGAAAACAATTTGTTTTATAACACACTTTATAACGCACATTTTACTGTCTTCAGGGCACTATTCAGATCATCCAGGATGTAGACTGCTTTAACCCATCCCCCTGTGACAAAGTAAGGTGACTAACGTACATGGAAAAGAATCTAAACATTTCCTTACAAAGGCAGATCTATATTCACAAGGAAAAACAATCAATACGCAACAGGTCTGAGAAAACACTTTGTACCGTTTTAGATGTAATGTATTTTCCAATACACGGCTGACTGCTAATCACAATATTTAGCTTGAAATTTGAAGAAAAAAAGAAGAAGAAGAAGAAGAAGAAGAAGAAGAAGAAGAAGAAGAAGAAGAAGAAGAAGAAGAAGAAGAAGAAGAAGAAGAAGAAGAAGAAACAGGACAAATAGAAATAAGTGTAGGAGAACAAGAAGGGAAAGGGAGAGGAGAAAGAGAAGGAACAGAAAGGGGCTGAGAAATTAAAAAAAAGATGAGGAGGAAGAGGAATAGAAGGAGGTTGAAGGAGGAACAAGTAGAGAGGGGCGAAAAACCATGTAACAGCCTGCTTTTCATAACCCAATAAAGTGTGACCACGAAATAAATCTCCTGGTCATTAAGCTTTACGTGAAGAGCAGAATAAGATCAGTAGTTCGCTTACACTTCTCAACCCGCGTTACCACACGCTTGCCCAAGACAGTGTCATCGATCTCGTTCGCAAATCCAGCCCAGGTCGTTCGATCCACGCGCCCTGTTGCCATTAAGTGCAGACCCAGGCTAACAGCCCTGAGTGGCCGATGGTCACCTCCGGGCATCGACTTTGGCGGCAAAGATTTTAACCTTAATTATATCCCTCGGTTTCTGTACGTGTCTGATCTTCCATTTGATTTTACTGTATTATTTTTCTGCTCTGTGTTCTGTTCATAAATCTTTTATAATAATAATAATAATAGATAGCATTTGTATAGCGCATATCCCCGCCCAGCAGCAGGCTCTATGCCATTTAACACTATACTATTACCCCAGCAGACCATAGAACACTCCGAAACATTCTCAGCTTCCCTGGAAGCATACAGTGCGAGCAGCCGATTAAGCGCTCAAACACGAACAAACTGACAAGATCTTTCGCTGTCTATAGCCGGGTACCCATTCCCACCTGGGTGAAGTGAGGAAAATTCGTGTTAAGTGCCTTTCCCAAGGACACAACGTCGGGCCCTTGACGGGATTCGGACCCACGACCTGACGGTTGCGAGTCCGAGAGCCTAACCACTAAATCTTTTATCCGCACGTCTTTACAACAAACGATACCCAGGTTAAGGCAAGATAATAATGTGTTATATAAATCAACTCTTGTATATTAATACTGGACTGTTCGCTTATAGGAATATATTATGAATGTGTCTTTTAAAAAAATCCTGAGTTTATTTTTTTTACGGGTTTTTTTTGTGTGTGCACATGCTGAGTACGAGAAACATCTATAAAACGTGACTACTTGATCGATATTTCTGCGGTTGCAGGAGTCAGCAAAATAAAAACTATCAAATTCAACATTTTCACACATCATCACATCGCGGCGATTGCCACATCGCAGTGGGTGCTTGGCGGGTGCTCTGGTGTGGTTTGTTTCCTCTTTCCTATGAAACATCTATCGTCCTTATCTCCCCTTCTTCTTTTTTAAAGTTTGTTACTCTTTTGTAACACCTCAAATGTACTGGCGCAGAAATGACCTCATACAGTTGCGAGTGCCGTAAAACCTCGACTAAAACTAAACTTTAAAGCCACATCGCAGCACCTTTTGAGCGGACATCAGAGTAGATTTCTCAAGGACGCTCCTCAGATGTCAGTCGTCGAAAACTACCCTCCTTGACACTGTCTGGTGAATACTGTAATTTTGTGCTTTCTATGCTTTCAAGTAAATCTATGAGTTTATGTCTCTTTCCATAAGAGTCATTTCAAAATCGCACAAACCTTTTTCTTTTTTTTCTTTTTTTTCTTTAGGGGGGTGGGGTGGGGTTAGATGAAGGCGGATTTTTATCGAATCGTCATCAAAGAGCAACTCACAACAACTTTTAAACTCTTTTTAAATTTCTTCCCAAGCTATTAACTGAAAAATAACATAAGTTTCAGTTCTTGCAACTTCAAAAATGACTTCTGCGCTTGTTGAAAGACACGTTGACAATATAACTGAACCCCTCCCCCCACCCAACTCTCTCTCTCTCTC
>NW_004797344.1:1520277-1523599 GCF_000002075.1 Aplysia californica
CCCCCCCCCCACACACACATCCGCCCCCTCAGTCTTCTGCTTCACATGAACAATAACTGAAAAGTACTAAAAGCATCTTTACCATCCAGCCAAGGATCACATAGCGCCTGCTTCAAGAAAAAAATGAATCGAGTTAAAGTCTCAACTCCTCGTAAATTATGTAAATTGTATTGCTGAGGGCGTAAAAAAACACTTAAAAGGGAATTCATACTTACGTACGTGCATACACACACTCTCTCTCTCACTAACACACACACACACACACACACACACACACACACACATACACACCCGTATACACACTCACACACCCTCCCACCCACACACACATACACCCGCACACCAGCACTCACACGCACCTCGCATCAGAGTATGGCCCCCTTATACGACCACACTAGCGCATCCCTAATAGATGTCCATAGCAAGTTCGGCCACATCGATGTTACGCTAATCCATTACTCGCTACTCAATTCTCAAGACTTCCCTTCCGAGCCAGGCAGGGTCACCCAATTTCCCTCGGCAATATCAACCTCCCGATGTCGTTGCCAGCTTCTGTTGGGTCGGGGCTCCGGAACGGATTTCAGAGGAGGGGTGAATTCCAAAAAAGGGAAAAATTCCAACCAATAAAATAAAAAGAAGTCATAAAAGTAATAGGTAGACTGGGAAATATAGAACAGGGGTGATGGGAAAGGGAAAAAAGACAGATGGAACAGTGGAATTAAAAAATAATAGTATAGCATTTGATCATATTAAAGGGCTAAGAAGTATTCTATGAGGAAGGGTTAAGGAAGATATGACGTGTTGGAATATTGTGCCAGTGGGGCAGAGAGGGGAACCGGAGGTGATGGGGGGGTTAAAGAGTGCGAATGTTAAAACATCTAAGAACGTTTGACATAAATACCTAAAGGTTGAGTGGGAGTTATTAGTATACACATAGTGGTAAAGGCTTCGGAAAAGGAGATAATAGTTTGAAATTGATGTTGGAAAAGGAGATTGGGGATGGGAGGGGGAGCAGAGAAAAATCCCCAAATCAATGGAATGGTTTTTATATTGAACTTTGTTGTTTTCAACCTCGTAGCATGGATTGTCGAAACGGATTAGAATTAAATATTTCCAATGTCTGTAGTAAATACAGAAAAACTGTGCGTACATTTTTCTAGGGGTTGAGGGGTAGTCGGACGTCACTAAAAGTGCCAAAGCGGGTTTCTGGTCTATGGAAACGACGGCCACTTCAGATAGCATCATGTCAAGCTGTCTAGCAGGGATGCTGGCCAGCCGACAAGATTTCCGATACAAGACCAATCAAAAGTCAACAGCCCCTAGCGGCGAACCAACCAAAAGAAAGCTATCAGTTCAGTGGACCAATCGAACACGACACTCAAGAACGTTTCTGGTTTATCTTTTCCCCCGTTACCAATTAGAAAATGTGGATTTTCCGAGAAGAGATAGCGTGGGTTTCTGTGATCAATCAGGCAACTTTCATTACAAGAAGGGAAACATCGAGATTCAGACGGGCACTCAGCACTTTATATCACATACACTCACTTTCTTTTTAGCTCTCTTGGCTGGCTTTTTCTGTATAATGAATGCTCTTCGTTGCGCTTTAGTTTTGTTTTGTAATGCAACGTAATGGTAACTTGTAACAGCATGGCACTGCTGGCCAAAAATAATAGTCACGACTTCAATTTCATTTTTAAAGTTAAAGAAGCGCCTACATCAAAGTTTCAAGGTAACTGACACGTCCCATTTCATGTATAAAAAGGGAAAAACAGTTGGGGAAGTACAGAAGTTTGTGCAATAATTATACTTCTTGTCTTTAAGACTTTAAATAAGACTAGATAAACTTGAAACAAATCGAACATATAGTTGATTAGACCGGACATCACAAAGACGTATCAATTCAGCAGGAAATGGAATTACAGTGGAGTTGCAATTTCGTCTTGCTATTGAACGACACTACCACTAACAGTATTTTTAAATTAAGCCATTGATATTATTTGTCTTAAAAGGCCATTGTTTTGGCTGAAGTTTGGCTTGCAGTACCATGCCTTAATCAAAGAAAAACAACAAAGCGGTTGAGGATGTTCAATAAAGGTGTGCCCAAGACTTACGCTCGTCTCCAGAATGTCAAATAATATGGCTGGATGAACATAATACCAATTCAACAAAGAGTTGGTTAGACCGGAAAACACAAAGAAGACATCTGCATGCTATGGAATTGCAGCTAAATCGCTACTTCGTCTTTGTACTGAGGTACACTACCATTTAGAGTACAGGTTTTAACTTGAAACGTTGGAGTACTTCATTTAAAAAATGGCCATGACTGTATTTTTAGGTTGCGGTAGATACTTTAATTACCGTTGAGCTCGCAATTTAAATTGAACTGGGACGAACCGAGACAATTTAAAGAGCAATATTATTTCACAGAGCCAGGAATTACAGAAGCCGATCAAAGGCGCACATATTTACACATCATTTGCGTTAACCAAAGAATGTATCCCAAACACCTTTCTTTCAGAAAGGGTTTCTCGTACTCTGTGACCGACCGTCCCCATAGACCTAGACAACGCCATTTCATCCTGTGACATACTGCTGTTGAATCGAACGCTGTCATCTTTGAACCTATTTCGATCTTTCAGCATTTGTTACGCTTGGAAAGGCGCTGCGTACATTGTGAACCCAAAGACCTGGATGGTAATTATTCGAAGTGGCCACTTGGATCAAACTTTTCAGACAGTTCTGAAGGTCCAATAGACCCTGCAATGCGGATTACTCGTTTGTATTATTATCTCAGAGTCTGCTTAATGCATGCACTATTTTGAGAGTTATTTTATTCACTTTAGTGAAGTCCATTATTTAATTTTGTGTTTTTATGAAGATAAAGTGTTATCTCGTCTTCGATTGTTCACTAATTTTTGTATGCTCAAGCAAAAAAGATTGAAATAATTTAGAACGGTACCACACATTTGTTCCAGCATCTGATCCGGACATTGGGGATTAGTGAGACAACTTCCTGGGCCTTTGGTATATTGTGGTAGGGTTGCCAATTCCTTTTCACGCCGCCTTTTCTTCCCCAACTCGAAGTCAGGTACCCATTACAGCTTGGTGGATTGGAGGGGCGAAAAAAATCCCATTTCGAACCGATGTTTGTACCCGGACTTTCCGCTTCAGAGACGAGTGCACTAATCGCTCCGCCACTGGTAGAGCAAGCAAAAGTACTTAGAGTAGAAGAGAGAGATAGAGAGAGAGCGAGAGAGAGAGAGAGAGAGAGAGAGAGAGAGAGAAAGAGAGAGAGAGAGAAAGAGAGAGAGTGGCAGAGAGA
>NW_004797344.1:1526199-1528790 GCF_000002075.1 Aplysia californica
GACAGTCGCTAAGTGTACCAATTTGTAGTCTAACAACTGCGTTGGCTTGGAAAGATAGGCTGAGACTTTGAGACTTTATCGACATTCGATACACCGCCTCCCATTACAAGACCTCACGGACTCAGAGACTCGGCACGTTGGAATGTTCATCAGTACGTATTTTTTCCCGAGCATTTATTTCTCCCCAATGCTTGCCGTTCCCTGGCGTTGTTCTGTATTAAGAGGCGGTGAAACGGCCACTCAGTCTGAATACAATGACTGGTCGTTAACCCCAAGTAACAACCCACGCATGAGGCGGGGAAATTAGCTATTACTGTGAAAATGGCTACCTACGTCAGTCCTTGTTGTGACATCAGTGGAATTAAACAAAACCAGAAACAGGACAACAAAAATAATGGTCGCAAGTTTAGAAAAAATATGGCATAGAGCCAGCTGATTCTGGGAATCCAAGATCAGAGATAGAAGATAAAAGGTGACTATTTTTGCCCGTCAAGGTAAGGTATACATTTTAATTAATGTATCCTGTTGCGAACTCGTAATATTCGTACAGGCGTGAAATAGTACATCTGAACTGGATTTCTGGCCAAATGTAATGAAAACATCTTAGACCTATGGGGATTTCAGTGAGCAGACAAAAAGTAACAAACCTTCATCGCACTCATTAGATCTGAAAATATTTGTGTAACTGTCATCTTTTATTTTCCAGATTTAAAAAAATCGTACTGGGTAACCGTCCTTTCAAACATTACATGCTGCTTACAGATTTCTTTTTCTCCTCTTGTAGACTTGATGGTACCGATCCTTAAGCAAGCGAAGAAAGTCAAGTTACAGATTTAAACCGGGGTCATACTGATTGAAACCAATCAATATGCCAAATGATCTAGTAATCCACGAGTCCTTGCCCCCCCCTCCCCTCAAACCATCCCTACCCTGCTACGATTCATCTCAAACACCGTTTGCAGAAACGAATGTGATACTTATAAGAGCTTAAAATCTATAAAACAACCCAAAAAAAGCATTTTAAAAAGTAGCTACATTTTAGAAGCTATAGTGGCACATGACATAGGAAGATTTAGAGTAACTCTCGGAAGAACTTTACATAGCAAAGATAATGATCTAAGGTCAAAAAGGTTATATTTAGTACTGGAGTTCATGGCAGTGATGTCACCCACGTAAACGAAGGGGAGCTGCATGTGCCTACTCTGGGGCGCTGGACCTCAAGGGCAAGACATGCCCAGTTTAACAGACGCGTGAGACTCACGAATTGGCGTCTCGGCGGTCTTAAGAGGAAATCTACAAGCTTGCACTGAAATATGGGGGCAGGGTGGTATTTAATAATACTACAGCTTGTTTGGAGCAGAGTGGGGGCTCAGATTGTTCAGGTAAATGGGGAAGCGCCAGCAATGCCGGTGAGGATAACAAGACCCCAATGTCTGACACGTATGACGCCACTGTTTCAAGCTCTTGTAGTAATATAAACTATTTGGTTAAGCTTCATGATCACGTGAACGCTTAGTAAGTCAACAGCAAACAGAGATGTAAAAAGGTGATGTTGTGCTATCGTTATTCTTCCTTATCATTAGCTTCATTCCACAAACATATACTATAAGTAATTCTTTTTAAAATGTTGTAACAACTGAAGAAAAGAAAGCATTGAAATCAGAGCTAAGATTTGGGTTTCGTTTATTTTCAATAAAAAATAGGAATGCAATATCGAAACGGAAAGAAACTATAACGTAAGATGTATGTTTACAATTTTATTCAAATAATGGCTTATCTGGAACCACCTAGAAATTGATGTGAATGATTGCGGAAAGGAATGACTTTGGCAGTATTTATTATGTTTGGTTCAATACTTGCAAAATACATTGTTTATAATTTATCAGCCTTGTGTATTAGCGAGAAGTCCTGGAGTTTACGCATAAAAGTAACGCTGAAAGTTTTTCAAGTGAGCCTGTATAAAAATAGTATGAGTTTATGGAGGAGGTTTTTTAGTGTGTTTTTTTGGTTTGTTTGTGTGCGTGTGTGTGTGTGTGTTTGTGTGTGTGTGTTTGTGTGCGTTTATGTCTCTGTGTCTTCGTGAAATGCTGCCCTCGTCCAGTACGTTCGCAGCTATAATTTCATTCCTTTGGTGTACTGTCAGAGTTCATCGCACCTAATCATTGATGACACATCATTGTACCACACCTGATATCATCCAACCCAATCTCATAATACGTACACCACTGGTACTTCTTAACTCTACATTATTGGCAATACCACTGACGACATTCCAAAATACCCACTGGGAAATGCGAGCTCTCTTCTCTTTAGTTGGGTTATGTTCAGGTCGTTTCGGTTCGGTTTGGACTCTTCCGCTGACTTAAGCACAGGCAGTATAGTGTAACCCTAACCGCTGGGGTGTCCCATCAATTACCTTCATGGTCATCGGTCTAGCGTTGTCACACGAGCTCGTGCACTGACTAGCCAGAGGCCGTGAGCATCCGCGACCTGGGCACAGGGGATTTATTGCGCTCACACACGGGACTCGGGGGTTGAGAGACCGAGCGGTGACCTGTTAGTTATGATTGCGTGTGTGGGGGGGAAAAGGT
>NW_004797344.1:1529061-1531266 GCF_000002075.1 Aplysia californica
CTCTGGGTGTGTGTGTTTGTGTGTTTGAATTTTTGTATTTGCTGGAGAAACATAATGAAACATGTGCCTTTCACAAGCATTATTATACGTAACCAATTGTATTTAAGTCTGTTATCATGTGAGTGCGTGCCCTGTCTACAGAATTATGTGTGTGTGTCTCTCTCTCTCTTTATGTGTGTGTGTGTGTGTGTGTGTGTGTGTGTGTGTGTGTGTGTGTGTGTGTGTGCGTGAGTGTGTTTGTACCCTTATGTTTGCATGCATGGGTGTATATTCGGCTCGTGTTCATGCGACAGACACTTCAGCAGTAGGAGATTAGCGATTAGACTGAGTGGACTCACGTCATGGGGCAAGGAGGGGAACCTGGGCTCCAAGGTCACTGTATTCTTTGTTAACAAGTTTTGCAAGTGTTTGGAAGAGTTTTATTAGTTTTAGTTCAAGTAAGGGTTTTGTACTTACGAATTATGTACAGGCAATTGGGACAACATGGAGCAATACCATGGCTAGCTCGAGAAAGGCAAATGTTCGCTGTGTTCATTCGTGTCCCGTACCCACCCCAGGGTGAGAAAGGCATTGATGCTGCTGCTGCTGATGATGATGATGAACCTTTATAATTAGCACCTCAGCCTGGCTTGCACTGACTCACTTTCGTCACGTCCGGTAACTACATGTAACGTTAAGATTCTTTTTGTAAGGTCAATTTCCTCTGTTATTATGCAGCGCCCATTTAATTTTACTCTCAGTTGCGAAACGATGGTCTTAAAAAAAAACCCAACATATTTTAAACATTTGGTATTTCTTATATTGTTTTGTCGGAAAATCAAGCAAGACTTTCTCCTGCTTTGTTTTCCAAGCAATGATGATGATGTTGAAAATGTTTTGAGTTTTGCAGCACCTGTCTCATAAGTAGATTATATTATAAGTGCCGAAGACTAGAGATATTTCTGGAGAAAGAGAGATATGGATGATAGACGTTTGATAAGGACATATTACGCCACATCACCTGTAAGCCAACTATTGCAAACGTTGCAAAAGATCGTCAGTCTGGGAAAATAGTCGATGTGTCTAGCGTACGCCATTGGTATAGTTGATTAGTATCGCATCCTAATTTTGATAATTTGCACTGCTGGGTATGACTTGATAAATTTATATGATTTTGGCCTAATGGAAATAATGTGTAATGCAGGGTGATGAAATCAGACACTCGTCAAAATAATGAAATCGAAGATATTGGCATTTTTCGTCCTGTTTCACAATTTTTTTTCTTCTAATTTTTTTTTTTTTTTGGCTCAACACTTTTATGTATATTTAAAAACGTATTTTTCAGTGTATTTTACTTTAAAAAAATTTTTTTTTAAATGCATTGATTAAAGGTACACGAAATGCAAATTTTCAGTTTCCACCGGACTCTCAGGCAGTGGAAATCACCAAACTTTGGCGGCTATTTTCTAGCTAATCTTACCTCTGAAACCAGGCAAAAGGAACCTCCTTTAATCGCAGATATCTCGACTTGTATTCAAGACAGACGAGTACTTTTTATCTTTAGATAGTCACATAAACATTCTTTAAGATGATACCAATAACTTCAGATGCTTAACAACTAACGAGTGCCTCATTTACGGTGTCGTGACACAATGAACATATCAATTACTGCGTCCACGATGACACCTAAAACACTGACTTTGTCAGGAAATATTTTTCCACGGAGGAACTCTTACACACAATGTCTTCTCAAAAACAAAAATATAATGCTTGCTTGTCATTATGAATTCAGGAAATCTGGACTGTTTACAGCAAAAGCAATCAAACTGATAAGATATCGATAAAGAGAAATGTGTAAGCCGTTTTATTATTACCAGCATTATGATAAAAAATATATTTATCTGACTATGTCCAAAGTGAAGGACTTTTTTTTCTAATCTTAAATCCTTGAACCCGTAACATTTCAAAGAACACGGTGCCTAAAATCAATGTTTATCTAAAACTAAAACAAACAGAACTTTTTTTTCCAGTGTGCATCATCAAGTGCACTTCATATCGTCCCAGACTTTTCAGCTATCGTGTTTTAGTAACACTAGAATCTTTGAAAGGATTGGAACGTTTCCAATTTCAAAAATGTTTGATTGCCATATTGTATCGCCTTTCAAGGTATAACATATCAATGCTTGTTTTGTCTGGAGATGCAACAGTCTCTCTCACCCCCCCCCC
>NW_004797344.1:1533468-1538355 GCF_000002075.1 Aplysia californica
TATGTATGTATGTATGTATGTATGTATGTATGTATGTATGTATGTATGTATGTATCCATTCGAAAGATGGGCAAGTAAATACAGGCACATAAAGGTAAACACACGCACGCATGTGGACACTCATCCAGGCGTGCAAATTTACCCTAAAAGCACGCTACATCAAACATCCTCGCATTCTTTTGTATACAATACGAGACGTGTCAATACTGGAGCATGTACCGTTGCTATAGAAACGACCACAGCACACCCAGATGGTTATGTCTTCAGCCATTAAGCCTATCTATCACGACATGGACCGGCCCACCTCTTTTTATTGTGTGGCCACATTTTCTTTTAATTTGAGACTTATCAGGTGGCCACACTAAGTGCCGTCTACAAACGTAATAGTGTGAAGACTAAGTAGGTTTTATGTGTTTTTTATCATGACCCCAACCAGTCTTAAACCTCGTCGTTTTACGTCCTAAAGCTCAGTATTTATTGCAAACTGTCTCTTAATAAGAACAGGTAGCCAGACCAGTCTAATGTTGCACATTATGTTAACTTTCAGATATCGCATCAAACTTAGCGAGATATTCCCATTCTTACTGAAAATTTCCATTTCTTTAAAAATAATCTAACTTTTTTCCTCTTTTTAACCAGGATTCAGAGAATAGTTTCACATAACTTAATCAAGCCATAGAATAGACGAAATTTGAAATAAATTAAGTCCGTTAAGGACCATGAACCTGGATTTAGATTCTGTGAAGACATTTCACTTTTTTCAGAGATCGTTTCAGTTGAATATACGGTCCGAGAAACAGTTTTAAAAAACAACAAATGTCCAAGTACATTATTGTTTGCCTCAATTTATCCGATGTGTATTCCTATTGAGCTCTGTATAAACTATCACTCCCTACTATCATACAAACCACGCTTGTGATGAGCAGCTGTAATACAGATTTGAGATAATACTACTTCAGTCATGAATTTTGGACAGCGTATTGATTGTTCGTTGCGGCATCTCTCTGGATCAAGTCAGTCAAAGAAAAAGAAAAAAATAAACATACATTTGACCAATAAATGTTCTTTCCATTTCGGTCCAAAAGTTCACTGCTTACTCATAATTAATACGCTAGTAACATGACGAACGGGAGAAAGAGGAATGGAGAGAGGGAGAGAGAGAGAGAGAGAGAGAGAGAGAGAGAGAGAGAGAGAAAGAGAAAGAAAGAAAGAAGAATTGGAAGAAAGAAAGAGAGAGAGCATATTAGGAAATGTCACTTGTTTTTTTAGTTTTGTTTTGTTTTTGTTTTTCTTTTTTTTGGTTTTCTTTCTCCTCTCCGGATGGTAGAAAGGAGGGCGTGTGGAGATTGTGGATAGAGAGATAAAAGAAAGCGGGAGGTCGAGGCACTACTTTCCAAGGACGTTCCTTGAATTCGATCTTACCGCAAGTCGATATTTACCCTATTTCTGGACCTCATTGAGTCTGAAGTGAATGAATCGTACATCAGTCATGATGTCGTTTACAACATTCTAAAAAGAGAAGGAAAGCAACTAAACAAACACATTACATTTAAAGAAAAGATTTGAAACCTTAATTTGTGCTCATGACGTGCTTGTAATAAGAATGTTAAACGCATGAACATAAAATCACAAAGGGCAGTTTCCTGGGTACTGTTTACGAAAGAAACACGTGTTGAATTATTTCTGGTGATTAGCTAAAACGTCATGAAAAAAACAATGATTCCCTCAGTTAGTCCGTGTCATCGACTTTACTCTCGAATAATTAAGCAAACACTCTTTTACAATGCTCATTCTTCATGTTTTATCAACGCCGTCTACTCTAATAAAACGCCATTATAAGTAATTTTGTTTCTTCCTTATTCGCGACTTTTCATACCTTATACATGTTTATGTTTCACAGGTTCCATCGTTATTAGTTATTGCATAGCAGGTTTGACGCCTCCTTAGCGGAGGGTTGTTGGGTGCTCTAGTGTGGTTTGCTCCTTCTTTCCTCTCAAACGTCTATCGCCTTCTTCACTCCTCCTTTTGTGTTTGGTACTGCCAAGTACCCATTCTAATCTGCGGCATTAATATAAACTAATTGTGTTGTAAATGCCGTAAAACGCACACTAAAAGAAAAAAGAAAGAAAAGAAAGTAAACACCCCTTTCAACACTACACGAACACTGCGTGTTCATAGCAGTTGCGAGCGCCTTGAAATTATTACCAAAACAAACGAACTAGTACATTACTCTTCCTCGGGTGTTCTCAGGATTCGGTCTCGCCACAAGTTGATATTATTATACCCCACTTTTAAACCTTTCAATAGTTTTGTTATTCTCCAGCCAACATTGACAATAGCGTTAAAGAACCAGAAAAAAAATCAAACAAAACAGGCAGATGTCCTCTGACCTGACATTGTGGTTGAGGTTCCCATTAATCAGTAGTAGGACGTTAATCACGAGTAGCGCTGGGTCATTGGTATGGCGAGTCACGGCCGTTTCAATTTCTCTCCGAATGTGGAGGGCATCGTGCCACTTAACGCCACGTTCCGTTTCTCTTGTGACCTACATCTACGCAAAATTTTGAATAACCCGAACAGGAAACTGTAACAAAGACCCCAAAAACGACTTCGAGAAGAAAAAAACATCTAGACTCTAGGTTCCAATATGTTTTAAAAGAACTATGTTGATTTTACAGAAACTTTACATTTAATTTTCGTATTGTGTATTTATCGAGAACCCGTAGTTTATTTGCCGTTACCGCTAATGTAATATAATATGTGAGGCAGCTTGGTGGAATCAGGCGCTCGTCAATTTTTGGACATGTAGAGTTATTGATGTCATTTAAAGCTTGTTCGTTTGTCTTTATTTGGGTTTTAAAAAATCCTTTTATCTTGAATACAAGTCGAGATATTTGCGAATGAAGGGGGTGGGGGTCACCTGTTTTCATAGATAAGATTAGTGAGAAAATGGCCGCCAAAGATTAGTTATTTCCTTTGCTTAAGAGTCCGTGGTAACTGAAAATTTACATTTTGTGTGCCTTTAATCGACGTTTTTCCGAAAATTCAACGCAGAAATGAGTTCTTTAATGGGCATGAAAGGTGTCGAGCCAAGAAACAAAAATTTGATAAAAATTCACAAACCTGCGGAAAAATGCAAGTTTCTTCACTTTGATTATTTCGACAAGATCCTGATTCCACCACGCTGCCCCACATATGTAAAATCTGTTTTGCAATAGAATAAGGGCCGTTAAATATGGATTAAAACATTCATACTTAAAACTCTTGTTTTAAGAGGCTACTTAAAACACTAGTGAGTCCTAAAGCAGAAATAGTGAGGAATCTCCTTTAAAGAAACACAAACAAACCAAACCAAATAAATCGAAACAAACCAAACCCCTGAATATTATGCTTTATCAATCATTTCAAAAGTAAAATGTTTGCTTCCCCATGTTAATCCTCTCACAGAGAACCTGAAAACATTAAAATGTTGGTGTATCTGAGTTTTCGTTTAGCTTCCCCACGGTGTGCCTCAGTCAGTAAAAGTGGTTTTCCATTTCCGGACGAGGCAATTTTTTTTTTCTTTGGGCCTGTTTTTTTTGTAATGCGGAAAAGGGAAAAGGGGGGGGGGGGGGGGGGGGAGGGTGGTCTTTAAGAATACGAGTCTCCTTTTTTCTCTAGAACAAATTGGGAAATTACTTTAAGTGAGAGATAAAACGAGTACAAAATTAAGACTTTCAGTTGCAAATGAATCTGGCCAACTGTCTTTAAAAGGACGTAAGATGAGCTACCAATTAGTTAACTGGGTTTTTTTTTTAGTTCATATAAGACGAATCGGGTTTGATATCATTTTTCAGTTTTATACTTTCTTCCAACTGGCGTTCCCAGGGTTTTTAAATTGCACATCCTCGCTGTTTGAAATACACGTTGGAACCTTTGTGTTTCCATGTATTTTTACTACATGTAGATCGTTTTATAAACAAATCGTGACTCGCTCTGCTGTAGTATTTTGATGCAGCACGGTGCCTCTGATTTTGTTTCTCTGTCTGAAAACCCTTTTAAGGTAGATCCATATGTACGGTAATTGATGTTAGCGATTTCCGAAACACAACTTGGTAATTTAAAAAGTTTATTCTTAATCAAGCATTTGTCTTTAGATACATAAAAACAAGAATGCAGAAAGGAACAGAAAAGATTTTCTTCGATTAAAAACATAAGAACGTCGAAAAAAATTAAGCAAATTGTGGACTTAATGAAAGTTTGCAGTGAGTATAACTAAGATCAGAACTTCGAACGGGAAAAGATTGAAGGTTTGCCTTGGATGTGACTTAGAACTGCAAACAGGAAAAACCTGACGGTGTGCACTGGGCATTAATTTACGCGGCGTAGCACAACGGGCAGACACGCCTGGCCCGTACCCAGCAATTGTGCCTACAAATATTATAATAAGTATTATTTCCCAGGTCTCTGCTTGCGCAAGAATACAAGGGCACCTAACCAGCCTGATTCTGTTAATAGCTACCACATTAGCGTGGCATTTTGCCTTTGTAGCATTAACTTGGGCTTAATATCTGCTTTCCAGGCAAATTAGATCCTTGTTTTCCTACGTCTGTTTAGCGAGTTGAGAGGATAGTCGGAGAGAAAGACGTAAAGGAGAAAGACAGAGAGGGGGGGAAAGAGTGAGAGAAAGTGTGAGAGAGAGAGAAAGAAAGAGATAGCTAGAGAGAAAAAAAGAAAGAGAGAGAGAGAGAAAGAGAGAGAAAGAGAAAGAAAGAGAGGAAGAGAGAAAGAGCGAACAGGAGGGAGTGATAGAATCAGAGAGAGAGACAGAAATAGAGAGATTTAGAGAGAGAGAGAGAGAGGGGGGGGGGAAGAGGGAGAGAAAGAGAGAGAGAAAGAGTCTGACAT
>NW_004797344.1:1540543-1545445 GCF_000002075.1 Aplysia californica
CAAATGTATGCGCACTCACACACCCACTTTCAATCGCTTAACGAGAAAACCCAAGCAGCATCTCTTTCCACCCACTCCAAACCCCACCCCCCACCACCACCGTTATCCCTCCACGAATGACCGACACCAGAGGCTAGCTTCTGACCTGATCTGGCATCCATCGGGCCTGTGTAAACACCCTGGACCATCTTCCCCACACGAGCCAGGCACTGGTCACTAGCGGTCATTCCTTCTGGGCCTGGGAAGTGGACTCAAGGTAAACCAACACATTAACACGGCGACCTGTGGATTAACTCACACTGCTGCTAGATTATCGGAAGATCTCCAGCCTCTTCCAACTGCCCATGAGGTCGCAACCCCTCCCCATCCCCACCCCCTTTCCCAACACAACCCTACTACTTCCCCTGTGGTGTGAGGGGTTTAGCTCTGCTCTGATT
Source organism: Aplysia californica (assembly GCF_000002075.1). Lineage (NCBI taxonomy): Eukaryota > Metazoa > Mollusca > Gastropoda > Aplysiida > Aplysiidae > Aplysia > Aplysia californica. The sequence continues at coordinate 1,540,981 of NW_004797344.1, forward strand.
TTCTTGGGGTTTGCCTGACAAGAATTCCCCACGTGCAGGAGAAAAGGATAAGTCTGTATTGAGGACGTGCAACTATTTTTTTAAAACTCTACGCAGCTTGAAGATTTTAGATCTCAATTAGTTGTATGATTATAGAAGTGTGTATATTATTGTTAGTCACGGTACTAGAAATTGTATTTTGAGGTGGCGCTTTGTTTTCCTTTTTCTGATACCTTCTAACTTCATGGGGCTGATTTTACTCAAATTGTAATACTGACATTAATTGATATCAATGTAACGTTTTGCTTCACCTAGGCCATCAATATCAATAATTCCCCGTTGTAGTTTTAAATTGAAATTGTATCCTATTTTGGAGCTTGAAGCTACAGTAAGGCTCTTTAAAAGAATTAAAGAATGCTTTACTGGCCAGCATGATAAAAGACAATTGTTAAGTGAAAATAACAGGGAGCACCATTAATTTAGTTGGCACCATAGTGGGCTATGAAGAGAAAGTCCCTCGTAGATATTCCAGCTGGGCTCCGGCTGTGAACTTGTTGTTTTTGTATATACATTTGTTGGAGGGGAGGGGGGAGAGGGGAGAGTTTTTAAGACCATCCACAAATTCGAAGACGGACGTTGAATTCGGAAGTCCCACCACTTTAACTATCTAACAGGGTTGTCAGGGGCGTAGTAACCTGTAAAATTTGGTATGTGTTAGTTGAGTGTAACCCACAGCAGTTTGGGTTATAGAGTAAACGTTGGCGAAAGCTGATATAGAGTTGAGATAATATGTTAAGGAAGGTAAGGTGAATATTCTCTCAATAACAAGAAAGCATTTAGAGATACAGTGAACCTTTACCACCATTCTTACATTGCTGCACCAACATAGATCTAATTATTATTATTGGTGTCTTTCGAAGCATACTAATAAGCAGGCTGAAGCAAAACTATTTTGAGCTTACCGTATAACTCAAAACCAAACAAGAAACATGGTACTGAGCATGTGTGGGAGATGACTGGGTGGGTAGTCCCCAAGAAGGGGGAAAGTCATAGGAGAAAAGTGTTTACACAATAGTTTAATGACTGAGTATAATAATTATACATAACTGTTCATTGCACTTCAAAAACATTAATTGCTTCAAAAATCAAGACTAGACTTACAAAACCAAGTTTATTAAAAATGTGAAGGGACAGAACAGATAGAAGGAAACAAGTGTAGAAACGGACTACCACACATGACAAAAGACATGGTGAATACAGTGATAATAATGTTTCAATGGCTATTATCTCATCTTAATATTAGGCACTTCTTTGACAACAGGTGATTGTAGGTTGCCACTTGTATATCCAATTCTTTTCTTTCCCTCTCTTGTTTCTCTCAACCTGTTTTACTTTTTCTCGGATATATGTAATTTTTATGATGTCGATATGCTTCTGTTGACTCAAACTAACAAAAGACTCGGGAAAATAAGTATGTGTGGAGTGGACATGTTACGATTTAAACTTCTTCTTGCTACGCTTACCATGTCCTTCCAACATTTGTATGTGCGCTTAATGGTTGTGGAGATGGGGTTTTTTTATTATCGCTAAGTGAACTCTGTTTGTCTACAACACAAAGTAGACCCGCCTCAAGACGGAGCTGTCATGTTTTGAAAGAAAGCTGAGTACATTAGCGGGGAAAACACATAGTTATGAGTGTGTCTATAGATTGTCCTACTTTCAACTTAATGTTTGGTGATAATGTTTATGCAGATGAAAACTCAGCATATTATTGATTTCATCAGGAAAAAGTGGGCTTTGGTCATGTGTCATATACAAGAACAGAAGGATGCTCGGTCCACCCGAACCTGACGTCTTCACCGTCCCCACCCCTTCTCGCTCGCTCTGTCTCTGTCTCTGTCTCTGTCTCTGTCTCTCTGTCTTTCTGCCTCTCTGTCTCTCTCTCTCTCTGTCTCTCTCTCTCTCTGTTTCTCTGTCTATCTCTCCCCCCCCTCTCTCTCTCATTTGTCTATATATATAATATATATCTATCTATCTATCTATCTATCTATCTATCTATCTATCTATCTATCTATCTATCTATATACAAGCCCATATAATATATTTATATATAATAGATGGATAGATAGATAGATAGATAGATAGATAGATAGATAGATAGATAAATAGATAGATGGATAGATAGATAGATAGATAGATAGATAGATAGATAGATAGATAGATAGATAGATAGATAGATAGATAGATAGATAGATAGATAGATAGATAGATAGATATAAGAATGTATATTTGAATGGTATGACCTGCACATTTGCCGAAGTGTGTTTATACTGAGTAATATCCAGACAAAAGTCCATCTCGAGACGACCAAAGAATTTACTATTATAGTTACACAGTAAGACCTATTGTATAGAAAAATCTGAGCAAGGCTCAGTTTGGATTCCGAAAGGGAAGAGGATGCACAGATGCCGTATTCGCATTACGACAGATATGCGAGAAAACAATAGAACACAACAGGGAGTCCAACATTGTCTTTGTAGACCAAGAGAGGACTTTTAACAGAGTGAACCATGCAAGGCTCTGGAGGACACTCGAGGGGTGTGGCGTCAGAGGACAATTGTTAGATAATGTCAGAGCTCTATATACCAACAGCAGAAGCTCAGTAAGAACGAATGAGGGAAATACAGACTGGTTCAAAGTGAGATCTGGAGTACGACAGGGATGCGTTCTATCTCCCCTCCTGTTTGTAATATATATGGACACAATAACGCAGGAAGCAAACCAAAGCCCAGAAAGCCTATATGAATTTCTGTTCGCAGACGACCAATGCCTGGTTAAGCATGGCCAACAGGGCCTCCAAAGTCACACTACCGAACTCAACAACACCTGGGAGAAATTCAACATGAAAATAAGCACATCAAAAACAGAAGTTATGAAAGTGAGCCGAAACCATAGTCCCCTGAGCATCCATGTCAATAGTAAACAACTGAAACAGGTGAAAGAGTTTAAATATCTTGGCAGCATTTTTTCTGAAAACAGGTCCATAGACAGAGAAATAGAAATGCGAGCTCAAAGGGCCAACGCTGTCGCCTACCAGCTTGCACCCCTTATGTCTCATCCAAACACATCCATGGACACAAAGAGGCAGCTTATCACCTAAATATTCATACCAACGTTGTGTTATCAGTGTCAGATCTGGACCTTAAGCAAAACCCATGAAAGCAAAATCACCGCCTGCGAAATGAAATGTCTTCGTAAGGCCCTCAACATCACGGGACGAGGCGGGCAGAGAAATGAAGAAGTGAGAGCAGCTATCGGCACTGAGTCCTGCCTGCGTTACATAGAAAGACAGAGGATAATAGGCCTACCATAGAAAACTGCATCTCTCCTCGACGCTTAACGGCATCAGAGGATGAAAAAAGTAAGTAAAAGTAAAGTAAAGTAACACAGTAGTGTTGAGATTTTGGAAAAGAAATAACGAAAAAAAAAAGAAAACCATGAGACAATTTTTTAAAAAGAAATCAGTGAGGAAAAAAAAAGAAAAACTACATTGAACCAAAAAATAAAACCCCGAAATGAACACAAAAGTTAAGGAAACGTCCACCTCCCCCCTCCCCCACTCACACACATACACAGACACCGAAAAAAAAAGAGAAAAACAAAACAAAACAACGGGCGGGTACTGAGAATGGTCTTCGTCAAATGGATGTGGGTGCTGGTCGAAGTCAGGAATGTTGCGAAAGGGGGGGACAAGCCTCTGTGGTAATCTCCCGGGGGTAGGACTGATAATCCGGGGATAATTGTGTTTTGTAAACAGCCGAGAGAGCGTGCAGCGACGGTGCTTGTGGTTTGCACTAGGGATTACAAGTCCCGCGTGCGCCTAATTGTTGCGCAGGACGGAACCGGAAACACGAGCGAACTGTTTGCTCTCGGAGCGTTCCACGTTCTTCGTTGGTGTATTTTTTAAAGAGTTTTTGCATTTTGTTTTATTTATCTCTTTTTTTCTCTTTTGTTTAGGGGGGAAGGGCAGTTTCTTTTTCTTTCTTTTTTCTGTTCAAAGAGTGGTGAGGGGCATGGGTTTTTTTTTCCTTTGCACTATTGTTTCTTACTTCAATAGATGCGCATGCTTGCCAGCATTTGCTCGTGTGTGTTGAAGTTCGCTCGAAGAGAAGCGTGCAATCGAGCTAACGTCCTCTCATGGAAAACGTGACTAGGAAACCAGGGAAAGATAACGAAACAGAGCACGTAATTATACAAAAGCACACTTATACACATATACACAAATGCACACACAAACCTACACAGACAACACACACATACACACAGTTGTAGAAACCCGCAATCGTAGAAACACACACTTATATACACACTCGCACATACACGCACATACACACACACTCACACACCCACACCCACCCACACGCACACTCACACGCACACTCACACACACACACACACACACACACACACACACACACACACACAG
>NW_004797344.1:1545575-1548026 GCF_000002075.1 Aplysia californica
TATATATATACACACACACACACACTCATGCACACACTATGTATACGTATATACGTTCCAAAACTTGCCGAAACTCAAAGAATTGCCCATAACTCAAAGAGTTGTAATTGGCTCTGCACCGAATTTGAAACAAATTTAGCTAAGGTGTGTTGATTAAAGGATAATACAAACTAAACAATATTACGCTAAAGCATTTGTCCCAGATCGACAATGCGGTCGACCTATCCTCCAAAGACGTTGTTGTATGCAAATATACTGAAAGAAAATCTCTCAAACAGGGACTGGCCTTGTTTTGTGAAGAATATTGAGTCTACCCAAAAAGCCAGTAATACCGTTGCGTAGTCTGGTTGTATGTTAAATTTGATACAAGAGGTGGTCTGGCCTTGAGAGAAGAGAAGAAGGGAATAGTTGTCAACCAACGGCTCCTATTCCTGAGAACATTGAATATGTTAAAAAACCAAATGAACAAAAAAATTAGATCTAAGATAAAACAACGTTGTAAACGTCGGTGGAGCATCGCAGCATGGATGATTTAAAATTATATGAACCCTGACTATTGCTTTACAATCTAGTTTTAAAAACTGATCACATTTCAATTTTTTAAGGTATAGATCACCAGGCAGCAGAGCACATTAACATAATTTTTCGTAGATTTTTACTTTTGGTGGCGTCAGACTGATGTTTCTTTTCTTTATAAAAAAAGTATAATTTTCAGTCAAAGCCCAGTTTTTCATCTACTATACGTAACCTCAAGGAATTTCGTTTAATAGGGATAAAATCCCAGACAAGGTCATGAAAAAAAAACAACGATTCTAAGAGCTGAAGCATAATGTCCAAACTACATGTAGATCTCCTCTTTTCCACAAAATGAATGGAATATAAGAGCCGACGCACCCCCCACCCCCCACCCCCCTCCCCCCCGCAACTCCCCCCATTCCTCCCCACCTCTTTCCACACCCCCCCCCTCAAAGGAAAAACCCCCCACAAAACAACTAAAAACACAGACACAGATATTCTAGCGGTGAAAGCGTGACAGTTGTTACTTCGATCAGAAAACAAAAGATGGAAAGGAACAAATCAATAATGGTTCAAAGAGGGAAGGAGGACTAGAATATTGCCCCGGAATAGTCAACAGTGTTTTATTTTGTTGTCTGATAGTTGCTAGGTTTAAGTTGTTGGTTCTACTTTCTTTTTTTCTCAAAGATAAATAACCATTCCTGCATGTGCGTTAATCTATCTATCTATCTATCTATCTATCTATCTATCTATCTATCTATCTATCTATCTGTCTTTCTGATATGAAACTGCGATTGTGTGCGTGTGTATGCAAGTATGTAATAAGTATGTGTTTAGGTATACATGGGTATATGAGTGTGTTTGTGAATGTGTGTGCATGTATTTCTATGCGCGCGCGCGCGTGTGTGTGTGTGTTTGTGTGTGTGTGTGTGTGTGTGTGTGTATGTGTGTGTGTGTGTGTGTGTGTGTGTGTGTGTGTGTGTGTGTGTATGTTTGAGAGTGGGGGGGGGGGGGGGCATTACGAAATTTAAACAATTTGAAAGCTTACAACCGATATATTGGGATTTGTTGACAGTTCTTTCCGAATAAACATCTAATAACCTGTTTGGCTATATCTATCTATCTTCATAATATTGTGTATGCTATACAGAAGCTCTCTCTCTCTCTCTCTCTCTCTCTCTCTCTCTCTCTCTCTCTCTCTCTTTCTCTCTCTCTCTCTTTCTCTCTTTCTCTCTCTCTCTCTCTTTCTCACTCTCTCTATCACACACACACACATACATACACACACTCACACACACACATACACACACACACACACACACACACACACACACACACACACACATACACACAAACACACAGAGATAAACACACTGTACTGTAAATTTCAAAAATTTTGTTTCGTTTTATATGTGTGTTATAATATTATACTTCGTAAAACTGCATTTCAAATGTCAGTTGTCCACTTGAAAACAACAACAGATTTACATACCTTGAAAAAAAAATGAACACAAAGCTACAATTCTTGAATTCAAAAGAAACCAAAAAACTCACAAACAACAACTAAAAACAAAACAAAACCTAAAGCGAAAGAATAAAAGTTCACATGTTGAAAAGGAACAGATTAATCATTGCGTAGGCAATATTGAGGCCCCCAGTATTTGATCCATCCCTTCTCAAATTGCGAAGTCGTGACCTAGGTTTCAGCTTCCTGTTTCATAGCTAGTTGTTTCCAACTCAAAAGAAGGATCTGATGGCGGTCTTCAAAAAACCAACAACAACTAAAAAACTAGCAAACAAATACAAAACAAAACATAACATAATAACTTAAGACTTGTGATATATCAGCCTTCAAACGTAAGGTCAAAACCTGTTTTTTTTGTTTTTTTTGTTTTCTTTCTGGTGGGATACATTAAAATTCTTTGCGTGATTGCC
>NW_004797344.1:1549918-1552768 GCF_000002075.1 Aplysia californica
GAGAGAGAGAGAGAGAGAGAGAGAGAGAGAGAGAGAGAAATCATAACGATTAAACTCACAATCTGGATGAAAAAGACTCGCTAGAGAAAAACTAACAGGAAAAAGTAATGCCAAACACTTCATAGGAATGAATGATACTAACTTATAGTTTATTTGCAAACATGTTATAGCGAGAACATAAAGCAAAGAAAACACTGAAAAGTCGCTGAAGCTATGGGAACGGAGTAGACCAGCAGTAATCAGCTGCCATTGTTAATTTAGCGAGCTCGTAGTGGAAACTTCCCAACTACCGTTAAACACGGACCCAAAAGGGGCCTCTGAGCCCAAAACAACCTTTAACGAATTTGTTAGCAATTAAGTCTGGTAATTATGTCCCATAATTGGCGCCTGAACGGAGATTGGGGGAGACTTTCCCTTGGGGAATAGTCGAGGATACGACGATATAGGAGGAAGGTAATGATATGAAGATGGGGGTTTGTTGTTTGTTTGTTTATCTCAGTAGGAAGATTTGGGGGACAGAGTAGCCTACTCGTCAACGTGATGACCTGGAGCAGTTTGTAGAATCGTAGTTTGTAGGATTTGAGGTCATTGCTAAAAACGAACACCAGAATTCGTGGCCGTTCTAAAGTTCAATTCGTGGCGGTACTAAAGGGGAATGCGTACACGTATTTTGGAACTACTCTATCCATCTTCCCCACTAGGTTCCCCCAACTCGTTACCTTTCTTTAAGGGTTGAGCACTTATGCTCCTCACTTTAAGATTAGGGCTTACTTACCAGCATGTATCTCTTTAAACGAAAGGCTTATCACTAATAAATCCCTTCCCCCGTCAGGTCATTCAAGTATAGCTCAACGTTTCATTCTTTTGTTACAGCCTATTAGACACACACCGCCACTATCCACTATGCTATCCACATGCTATCCTCGCACTATCCACTTCAACTTGTTGACGCGTATGTTCTGCTGGCAATAATAAAAACGAAAAAAAAAAGCTAGTGTGGGATTGGTGGGTACAGTATAGTGCCTTTCCCAGCGTAGTAATGTTGTTTCCAAGAGCAGAACTTATAATGTTTTGTTTGTAAGTATGTTACCTTGTCAATGGAGCAGGAGGAAGCCGTTATTACAAGCAGAGGTGATTATATCATCTTCAGATCGGATTAAGGATGGGCGTCTGAGGATCCGTAGATGAGAAATGAATCTGGATCCCATTTTCATCAACAACCTGCTAATATCTCTGATGTAAACTTACTCAGTATGCTTTTCTTATTTCTAACATAAACAGAATAAGAGGATATGCGCTCTAATATTCTGCATCATAAGGTGAAATGTGAATCTGTTTACTCTCTTGAGCCTTTTTAATCAGCTTGATTTTGTCATCGTACACTTAAATAAAAATAAAATATGCTTGGCTGGTCACAAAGTAGCTATAAAGTTCTGCTAGAAAAAAAACAACATCAACAGGATTGCAGATATAATCACAAGAAAACACGTCAAAACAAATTACATCAGTTCACAATAATCATCTCTTGGAAGTATGAAATATGAGGAAAGTCATTAATATGCAACATAAGCCGTAATGCATTTTACATCCCCCAGGCTTTCATGTAGCACCAATTCACTTGCAGCTCGTGGTCTCATCCGAACAACTGAGAACAAAGTGCAGAAACGAAATACAGTAACAAAAACAGCAGCAGCAAAAAAGAAAAAAAACCACGACAATAACCAAAGAAAAACTAAAAAAACAACAACCAAAACAACAGACAGCCCTTTGCTAAAATGAAGATCAAGCAATGAAATGACCCTAGTAAACAACTGGTCAAAAAGAATCCAGGGGCAGAAAAGGAGTTAAAGGAAACACATGATGGAAAATTAAAGAGAAGTAAAAGTTAATCTCAACCAAATAAAAAAACCCCAACAAACTGTTGAATAGGATGCCATTAAAATTGCTTATTTGAAATATGACACGAGACAGAATATCAGAGAAGCAAAAAGCGTTCAACTTTACCGCAATAGTTATTCAGATTTGAATTAGTTGGGCATTAACATCGTTATAATATCACAACATGTAACGTGTAAAACCAAATTGACGAACTCCGAAAAACACTTTAAAAAAGGTAGTGATGTATTCTCATTACTTTGCGGACACAGGTACAGGTCATCTTACAATAAGCTGTTCTTTGTCATTGCTGTCAAACATTACGGGCTGATCACACAATAAGGTAAAACTGGTAATTAGTCTTTCCTTTTTGTGATAAGCAAGAACTAACTACGAGACGCAGTCTTGTGAAAAATGCTTCTTTTACGTCATCTTCTAAATTATACAGCATTATTCTTGCCTTTGAAATAGACACAGGCGTCTATTGAGAAAGAGTTAGACGCTTTCTTATTGCTCGCAGATGATCTGAGTTCGATTCTTGGGTGAGGGAGATGTTTTTTCTCGTCGTTTTTTAAAAATCGAATATCTACGTCTGTCTCCTCCTAGGGTTTTGTAACCGATTTAGCTGAGGCTGGCCCTGCAAGGGTAGGCGCGGTCGAAGCAGCTCTCCTTTTCATTGATCTAAGTTGTGTCAGTGGAGGCTTAAAACATGAACATTTCTTCGTATTGAGGCCATTAATGATATCCCACCTGCTATTTAGTTCACAGAACGATTTGAAGCATATTTTTTAGATTGTAGTGCCCTTTTAAAAAATAGTATTAAGTAGAGTGTGGAGTGTGTTATGAGAGGAGAGAAAATGTATGTTTATGGGTGTGTGTGTGTCTTTATGTGTTTTTTTATGTTTGAGTGTGTTTATGAGTGTTTGTGTGTGTGTGTGTGTGTGTGTGTGTGTGTGTGTGTGTGTGTGTGTGTGT
>NW_004797344.1:1553989-1556373 GCF_000002075.1 Aplysia californica
TGTGTGTGTGTGTGTGTGTGTGTGAATGTGTTTGTGCATGAGTGCGCAAGTACGCGAAAGTGACAAGTGGAAAAATGGAGAACACCAGCATTAATACACATTAACATAAATATGATTCCAAAAAAAGCAGAACAAAATAAAACAAGAACAAAAAACACACGTAAAGACACCCAAAGCGGGTTACAACTAACACATTACAACTGAGCATGACGTGTAGAGTAACATCACCTAAACACTCACACACTAAAACAAGAGAGAAAGAAAGAAACAAAAGAAACCAAAAAAAAAATATATAACAACAGAGAAAGAGAAACAAAAATACAACAAAAACCAAAAACAGGAGCCCGAGAAAAAGAAAGAAGTCCAAGTCTAGTGACGACGCCCAGAGAAGGGCTTGCACCTATCGGCGTCAAAGGGACTGGTGTGAGAGCGACAGCGTTGTTCCTTCAGCCCCGGATCGATACCGCGAGGCGAGCCAAACGAACCGGTGTCGTCGCTAGCGTGTGGAGGGGCGGGTGTGTGGTGGGGTGGCAGCTCTTACAACCTGGGTGGAATCGGGAGGGGTGGGGTGGAGGAGATGCTGATGAAGCGGGCGGGGCTGGGCTGGGCTGGGCTGTGCTGGTGGGAAGAGGGTGGGGTGGGGTGGGGCAGGGGAGGGTCGGTTGGTTGGTGGGTGTTTATGGGGAAGGGATGGGGTTGGTTGCCGTTTCTCCCTTCATTGCCCATCGATAGCCAGAGCCCCCCGATTTCTTTTACTCCTCTTACTCCTCCTCCTCCTCTTCGTTCTTTCCCTCATCCCCCGTCAGTGATTCGTATTCTCCACGGACCAGCGATTTCTTTTCGTCGTCGTTCAGAGTGGGGATTCCCTTCCTTCACTTTTTTCCCTTCTCCCTCACTGATGAGTGCATTTTTTCACGCGTCATATTATTCGCCGTGAGTGAGGGAGTTCGAGTGAGTGCTGTGGGAAGAATTCTGGTGAAGAGGGAGAAAAACGATCTTTTAAATCAAATTCATCCAACAGGACACCAGGATCTTTTATTTCTTTTCATTGATTATTACCGTGAAAGTTTTGGATTCTGGGAAAGCAAAGTGCTGATCAATCGGTTTTAACTTACTCACAGTGTCTTTACTATATTAACGTGTTTAAATGTCTGGCTTCAAATTTCGATCGTTTATTTTATTACATGTTGGATATATTAAAAAGAAAGCAGAAGAAAATGTAGAAAAAAAAAGTAAACACTTCTCAGGAATGTTAAAATATTTGAACAGACAGTGCAAGTATAGTCATCAGTGCTTTGCAGTGATAGGTTAGATCTACTACGACACACATACACACACACAAACACACACACACGTACGCACACACACCTTTACAGACACACACGCACACACACTCACACACCCACACACACCCTCACAAACACACAAACGAACAAATAAAAGTACACACACAGCACACACATATCGAGTAACACATGTAAACACACACACTAACATTAGCAGAAACATCCACACACAGACAAAAAACAACAATATTACCCACACATCCCCAAACAATAGAACTGCTACACATTCTGATGTTCCATCTTCTTACCCATTACCCCTGCTCCTCCTCCTCATCATCATCCTCCCCCCTCCTCTCCCCTATCGTCCCTCGACCACATTTTTGTTTAGGTCAGATCCCCTCCCACAGAGCAGAGAGTGGGAGAGAGGACGTTTACAAGTGACATAGTTATTGATAAACGGTGTGTTGGTGTGTGGCGTTTTCATCGACTCACCTGATACCTTCAGGATTTCTCCCGTGGTGTGCCAGCCTTTCGAATCTGTTCGGAATTCTCCAAGTTCTTTGACGTATTACCGTTGCCTGGGATAATATCATTCTTCATTCTTCCAGGTGTCAAGGGATTTTCATTGTAATATATCTTCTGTTGTCTCACTTCGAGTGTGTTGAGTGTGGTGTTTATTTTATGGTAGCATTAGTACGTGTTCAGTGTCTTTAATAATGGTTCATACATTGCTAGAAAAACAGCAACAACAAACAAACTAACAGACATACCAACAACCAATAACATTACAACATTATTTGTTTTTAAAAACCCTGCTGCTATAACATATAAATGTCAGCAATGCGTTTTTAAATACATAAAGCGTTTAGTAGACTCTTGGGATTTTTGATAATGTAATTATGCAGCTATTTCAAGTTTTATGCTTTATTTCCTTAGTTGTTGATCAATAACATTTGCTCATCACGATTATGATATTTTGCCGTTTATAACGATGCATTTGTTTCTTCAAAATGAAAAACTGGAGTCTTAGAACACATCGTGTGTGTATGTGTGTGTGTGTGTGTGTGTGTGTGTGTGTGTGTGTGTGTGTGTGTGTGT
>NW_004797344.1:1558228-1563228 GCF_000002075.1 Aplysia californica
TTCTTCTTCTTCTTCTTCTTCTTCTTCTTCTTCTTCTTCTTCTTCTTCTTCTTTTTCTTCTTCTCCCCCACCTCTACCTCTTCATCCTGCTCCTTTTTTCCAAACTGTTCTTTCTTTTTATTCTCCACTTGAGAAAATTCAATCGTATTGGAGCAACCAACAGGGATAAAAACCGGCCCCTTTCTATTGTATCAATATATTTGAATTCGACTGAAACTTTTTCAGAAAGCCATGCATTTGACTGAAGTCCATGCTCACAAAAGGCTGAACGTTTGGATAGGAATTCCAAAACAGACCAATACGACTTTTGATCTTAAATAACAGTCTTTGTTTGGTAATTTAAGAAATGAAAATTCATGCGTTCACTTCCCCATAGCAGTTAGCTTTTTGATCCAGTTTTTTTGGTGTGTGGTATCCTTTAAGAATCTGAATACTTTGAGTATGAGACCTAACATTTTCGTATAATGAATCCCCCTTTGCAACTTGAAAAACGTAGATCTTTTTGCTATTGCAGTCAATATTAAAAAGAGTGAAAAGTCGCTAATGCTTTCAAAAGATAGTGAGCTATGCTCTCTCTCTCTCTCTCTCTCTCTCTCTCTCTCTCTCTCTCTCTCTCTCTCTATCTCTCTCTCTCTCTCGCATGTGAGAATATTAAAAGGCTTCTTTTTAAAATATGGTGGACCGCTAGCTTTGTTGGTATCATGCTAGGCTACGGAGCAGATGTCCCTAGGCTGGGCTGATGGGATGAGGATGAGGCTAGCCCTTCTCGGTTCTGAACTGAGAAGGTCTAGGGGTAAGGTGTTCTGAGCTTTGGTTCTTCTGGTGCACTTTTCGGGCTCTCTACTCATTAATCTCGGTCCCACTGCAAATGGATGTTAAATTCGTAGGTACTACCTCTGAAATAACTTTACATTAAGAGGGTTGTTAAATCTTTACATTTTCTTCCTTATGTTGTCTTCTTCTTTGAATGGCAGGCAGTAAAGTAAACAGTTAAAAAGACATTTATTTGATAACATATTTCACTTCATTGTCAACAACAAAATGTTTTCGTTGTAATCTAAAAAGACAAAAACTGTATTTTATTATAATATACTTCCCTGCAATATCTTCATAAATTTCAATTTTCATGATTCCTTTTTTAATGACCGAAAGCGAATTCAGGAAATTTTAACTTCTATATTGTATTCTTCGCCTTGATTACTCCTGCCCCTCTTCAAGTATTAATGTGTTCTTTCCGTTTCTTATAAAAGAATATAGGCTAGTGTTTAATATTAAGCAGAACATTTCTTCACACACCAGAAGAAGTACTGACATGCTTGTTTACACTTTTGTTTATTTGTTGGCTCTCTTATTACTCTTTTAAAATCATGTATCTTATTGGGCTTACTTACTTGCTATTGACTTGCTGACCGCTAGTTAAAAAATCATCCCAGATTTAGATTTAGTTTTTAAAAAGTGTGCAAGGGAAAGGAAAACTCTTTTTGGTAAAACCAAAGGGTGCGTCCTTGTGTCAGTGATTGTGCGTTATAAAAAATTAAATCTATTCCTCGTGTAGGAACAAAATACAATCCACTTTCTAGAAACAATGAAGCTCTCCCTAGGTCTGAAAGTAAGAAGGGAAATCTACAAATGGGGAGTCCAGACCATTTATCTAGTTCTCAGCACATTATTCGTCTCCACCTCCGACAATGTCACTGCTGATCTCTCTCCGTCTGTTCTTTTTATTTCTTTCTGTTTGTCTCTCCAATTTCCTTTCTAAGTTTCACGTGTACCTCTGCGATGTCTTAGGGCATCTCCTCTGTTGGATAATTTAGGCCTGTAGGTGTAAGATTGATCATGTTTAATCTCAAAGTAGAGAGAAACTTGCATTTCGTCAGCCCTTGGGGTAAAGAAAACCACCATTTGTCTATCTGTGTCTCTGTCTGTCTGGCTTTGTGTATACACATTTGTCAGGTTGTTGTTTTTTAAACTCATCAGAACACTAACCCAACATTGTGTTTTAGTGGCGCCTGTTGAGTAGCGACTTCGCGCTTCGCCGTCGTACGTAGGTGGCGCGAGCTCGATTCCCAAGTTCTGTGAAATAGTTTCAGGTATCTGGGTCTTTCAGTTGGGATGCTGTATTCCTCTCTGCCCGGGTTGGCCCTGACAGGCAACACCGAAGCCTGCCTCCTAAATTATCTAAGTTGTGTTGATGAGAGGGTAAAAAAAACCTAGTTTAGAACTATTCCCAAAACGAGTTTATTCATTGGGGAGAGGTTTTGATTTTTAAATCTTTTTTTATGCTTAACATCGGCGTAGGAATGTTAATGTTCCCTTGGCACGTGCTGTGCTTGCACATTTCTACCTCTCTTCCTGACATTGATTGGCTGGTGTGAAAGAAACGATTCCAGTCATCCCACTCAAGTAAACGCAATTAGCGCTTGGTCATCAAGTACCCTGTTAGTACTTTCGATCAATTATCGACCACAGACATCAATAGTTCTGCCCACTCTCTCTCTCGCAATTTTTAAGGATTGGAAGGAAAATCATCTCTTATCGAATTATAAAGTACTATTCAAATAACTGTCTAAGCTTGCTCTTTTCTTCCCTCTTCAGGGTGCTCATTTTAAATGTCTGCTAACTAATAGAAAATCGAGAGATTTATTTTAGAAAGAAGTGACTGTGGGATGCAGATGGTAGACGACAATTTAAAAACATAATCTTGAAGATATTCTGGGTGAAGGAGTAAGCAAAGGAATTTTAATTTGACACGGCGTCAAACGCTTACTTTGGGAATTACTCTTACTTGTCCACAGACGAGAAGCAGTATAGATGAAGAGACTATTCATTTGTATAAAGATTTAAAAAATATATTTCATTATGTCTAGACGACAAGCTGTATATTATATTTAATCACAACGCTTACAAGCTGTTGAGTGGACACAGGATAGCAGTTCAAGTATCATCACTTAGGGTTTTGTCGAAAATAACTTTTTGACCTACCGGATACTATACGAATTTCAGGCCTTTGGGTTTTGTGACGATGTGCTTAAGGTTAAAAGTTCAGGTATTGTTGATCGATATGTGGAGAAAAATCTGTTCTGTTTTTGTTCCTCCGGTAAAATTTGAAAAAACCAGGGTTTCGACAGTTATGCTGCTTCACTCCGCATTATTTAGTAAACGGTAATACTTATTGAAGAAGAATGAAATAAAACACTCTCATTTGGAGGATAGCTGGCCGAGGGAAGTCTTTACGTTTAGATTTTTTTCACATTTCGACTATCCTGGCACTTTCATCGAGTTCTTATGTCAACTTTTACTAAAAGTATCTGTTTTAATGCTTTTAATATTTTAGGAAAATCCAAGGTTTTGAAAAATTATCCCTACTGTTTATGGGACACAGCTAGAAATAGTAGTATTGTGGAAGTTTGGAGCCAACTGTGTTGATGTGTTTGTTTATCCTAACAATTAAATCGTGTCCACAAGATCAAATTCAAGCAGGTGTTAGCACTTTAGCAAGATGCAGAGTCGTAGTAAGTGTAGTACAAGTAACAAAAACAACAGGCTCTGTTCAGTAGCCAAATTACGCCATTGTCATAATCTGGGTCTTGAATAAACCCTGTGGCATCGTTATCATCTCTAAAACGTTAAAATTTAACACCAAAGCCTCCTGAACGTACCTGAATAATAATGATAATATCCTTTTTTTTTCTTTCTTTTTTCAAACTAAAGTTAATCAAGCTGTTGTGTAAAACAAGGAAGTCGTCACATCCGCTATGGGAACAGAATCTATTTGTTGGGGGTTTGATGCATACATAATGCATAATCTGTCTCTCTCTCTCTCTCTCTCTCTCTCTTTCTCCCTCTCTCTCTCTCTCTCTCTCTCTCTCTATCTATCTATCTATCTCTCTCTCTCTCTCTCTCTCTCTCTCTCTCTCTCTCTCTCTCTCCCCTTCTCTCTTTCTCTCTCTGTCTCTCTTTCTCTTTCATTAACTCTCTGCCTTTGTCTCTCTTTATCTACCTCTCTCATTCTCTCTCTCTTTCACTGTCCCTCTCTTTCTTTTTATCTGTCTCTTTCGTTGTACTTCCTTCATTTCCTTTTATTTCTCTTCCAAACCCTGATGTATTTCTTCCTTTTGGTTAAATAAAAAACGAAAAAGCAAACAAACAAGCAAAAAACCCAACTCGTTAATTTTCTGCCCATTACTCTTCCTTTCTATGAATTCTCACGTGTGTGTAAGACTAAGTCTTGCGAGGAAGAGAAAAAGAGGACGAGAGAGAAAGAGTAAAGCAGAAAGACAAAGAAAGAGAGAGAGAGAGAGAAAGAGAGAGAGAGAGAGAGAGGGAGAGAGAGAGAGAGAGAGAGAGAGAGAGAGAGAGAGAGAGAGAGAGGGGAGGAGTGAAAGAGACGGCAAGAGAGAAAGAAAGAGAGGGAAACAGACATAGACAGAGAGAGAGAGAGAGAAAAAGAAATAGAGAGAGAGAGAGAGAGAGAGAGAGAGAGAGAGAGAAAGAGAGAGAAAGAATGAGAGAGAGATAGAGAGAGAACATGAGTAAATCTGTAAGATTAAACGTACTACTGCATCGTTTTATAAAAAGGACAGAAGAATGTTCACGGGAACTGGACTTTGTATACAAACTACATGGCTGTATTTTCATGGCCATTTTTGATATTTAGGAACTAATTAGTGAAGGTAAGGGATACATGCCAAAGTGACTTCGGGCTTGAACTTGTGCTAGAGTGGTTTCTGTCCGTGGCTGAAACGCCTGAGTGTGGGCAATAGAGTTTGATTGGGCTGGGGATATTACCTGCATTTTTCTTGTTATCCCGATTACTCCTCTATGCATGTACATGCACGATCTTTCGTACTACGAACAACAACAAAATGCTGATAGTGCGGACAGTACTTGTTTTGAAAATAGTTTAAAGCTCACGTTATTCTTTTCCATTTCCCAGTCCTGTTCTCTCAAATTCCGGATTTTTTGTGTGTCTGGAAAAGAATGTTATGATTCTTTATCTT
>NW_004797344.1:1570728-1573619 GCF_000002075.1 Aplysia californica
ATCAAGAAAAAGGCCCACATGACCTCAGAGAAACTTTTTTTGCTTTCCAGCTCCCTGTAATGAACCCCGCTAGGGATGTGCATCGTTGAAGCCGGTAACGCACATTATACTACACCGACCTGATTTGTTTTTATGAATCTGTTACTACGTGAAACTCAAAGAACATATTAAATTTACCGGCCAAGCATAAAATTGGGACCATAATGCATCAATGCATCTTAAAAAACTTTGCCCATTCTGACCTTATTTCTACATGGATTGTTCTAAAACGGTCATCACTTCCGCAAGAAAGGCATGTGTGGGCGGCGAGAGGGGGAAGGGGAGGGGGTAGGAAGGTTTGGAGTAAATCAATCTTCTGGTTAACAAAAAAAGGCACTTCGCTTTTGGAAGAAGCATGTTATGTACATATCAACTACGGCTTTTTTTTTTTTTTTTTTGCTGCAAAAACTGCACGCGTCCTTCCCACCCTATTCCCCACCCCGCACCCTCGCACACCATTTCCATCAAGCCCACACCATGTGAATGGAATCGTGACTTAAGAAGTCCCCTTACCTCTTTCTAAACCTCAAGATACATGGTGTATCTTATTCGTCCAAACATCCATCTGGACTCCACCCTTTCACATTCTCTCTCTAGCTGCTGTCTACCTTCTGTATCGCTACTCTTTCCTCTACGCACACCCCCTCCCTTCGCCAGAGGAATCAATATTAGAATTCCAAAGATGTTTCATCTATCGATCTGGCCGTGCACATTTGACGTGACACCGACAGGAACTACCGGGGAACTACCGATAGAGCTCCTGGTTATAATAGTTGTTAGTGAAGTGTCCACCGTGCCTTCTTGCAAAATCCCCGAGGCTGGCAGGAAACAGATGAATCGAGGATGGGGTGTAGTTAGCACACACGCACATACACACGTGTAGGCACACAGAACCATATACACATAGTTAATCAGTGAAATTTGTTATCACATGCAAGCACGAAAATAACCAATAATCAAACTTGGAATATGTCTGTCTGTCTGTCTGTCTGTCTGTCTGTCTGTCTGTCTGTCTGTCTGTCTGTCTGTCTGTCTGTCTGTCTGTCTGTATGTCTGTCTGTATGTATGTATGTATGTATGTATGTATGTATGTATGTATGTATGTATGTATGTATGTATGTATGTATGTATGTATGTATGTATGTATGTGTATGAGCGTATGTGTGCATGTGTGTGCACACATAGATAGATGGACACACTGTTCACGCAGAGAAAGACAAAGACATACAATGAGATAGAGAGAAAAGAGAGAGAGACACACAAAAAGAGAGACTTACAGAGGGAGAGAGAGGGGGGGGAGTGAGAGACTAAAAGAGAAAGAGAGTGAAAGAGAGAGAAAGTGAGAGAGAGTAGAGACTAAGTGAGAGAGAGAGTAGAGACTAAGAGAGAAAGAGAAAGAGAGAGAGTAGAGACTAAAAGAGAAAGAGAGAGAGAGAGAGAGAGAGAGAGAGAGAGATAGAGAGAGAGAGAGAGAGAGAAAGAGAGAGAGAAGGGGTGAGAAGAAAGCTAGGGCGGGGAAAGTGGATCTGTCAGACATCAACAAGCATGTGACAGTCTTTTTCTTCCGGCCTGTCTATGCATTCAGAATTTGTATGGAAGGGAAAACCACCCTTTTCACTTTGCACTTTAGCGTTTTGTTGGAACAATTTAGGATTCTGTCTCCTCGTTGATGTTTTGAAATATTTTTGTAGGGTTGTGTTACTGTTGTTTTTTCCTTTTTCACTGGCGCAATATTAAAATCATTTACTTAATAGTATGTTTGCGTTGCTAACAGCGAGAAATTGAGAGAGAGAGAGACATAGAGAGAGAGAGAGAGAGAGAGAGAGAGAGAGAGAGAGAGAGAGAGAGGAGAGAAATAGTGAGGGAGATCAAGAGAAGGGGGTGGGCGGGGTGAAAAGGAAAAACTTCAGAAATAAAACATTAAAAAAACGAAATGTTGAATTAAAGTTTGAAAAATAGATTGAGAGATAGATGGATAGATTGATAGATTGAAACTATTTGAAAAAGGTTTGAAAATGAATTAGTGATTGCCAAATAAAAGTATAAATATTCATTCTTACTTATCGGACATTCGAACTTATACAAAATGTTATTGCCCGCAAATTTGGATCTAGAGTTAAGTTCTTCTTACACTTTTGTGAGCCAACTGTCCGTCTATTTACTTTCATGACTTTTATATATAAACTAGACATTAAACACAGAAAGAGGATTATATATAACATTCTTTTTTTATCAAAGTAAAAGTAAACAATATTGAACATGTATAGTAAAGGGAAAAAACCCCATTCCATTCATGTTACCGCTGCCAGGGTTTCTAGAACCCTCCCACCTGTGACTATTTGCACAAATGCGCCGAATGCTTTCGATTTCCCAAACTGCAGTCTAATTTTAGCCCTCAGCTTATTATACAAAACAGAGATCGATTTGTGGCGTGCGTGCAACCAGTGGTCTTCAGACACGTATAGCTTCGCCTTCCAAACAGTTTTTGTGTGATTCTTGAAAACAAAATGCCATTTTCTCCATGACCAAAGTCAATTAGAGAAATTTTCTACTGGGGGAAATGGCTTAGTAAAAAAATGCCGAGAACATTAGTCTGAGTGATGGGCATTTGAAATGAAACGGAAGTGATAAAAAAGGATAATTTAAAAAATACCCACAACAACCCCGAAAACGAAAACAAAAAAAAGCAGTGTTATTAGGTAGTATTGTACGTTTCATTATTTTATTTGTGTTAATAGCTGGAATGGAAGCTATACATAATTCAGAACCACGTGAATGTGGATTACTATGTGATGAAAGTTTCAAAAAAAATATTAGTGATTGTAATCTGTGGATGAAAAAAAAAAGGGGGG
>NW_004797344.1:1575001-1577686 GCF_000002075.1 Aplysia californica
CCCCCCCCGGGGGCAGTTCCACTGACTGTAGTGTCTTTAGGCCATTCTCAAAGGGGGGACATTTCTCGTTCAAACATAGTAGAATTTGAAATGGGCTGACTCATGTCACGCTCATAACTGTCCCTGACTTACAACCGGGAACTGCAGCCTTTTCTTTCCTGATCCTTACTATTGTCATTTTCCTCTACTTCTCTTGTATGTTTGTCACTCTCTTGTGATCTGCTATTTCCGGGGTGCCTTGATAGTCGAAGCAGACCTTGTGCTGTTGAAGCTAGAGAGGTGAGCAGTCTAAGTCTGATTCAATGTAAAGACTTCTCCGTTGACACCCACCCCTTAGCGCTCATATGACTTTATGCAGTTGCGAGCGTCGTAAAACCCTCTACTATACCAAAAAAAATTAATAAAAACTCTCTGCATGTGTGATAGAATTACTGTCGAACCTGCTCTAACCGCCACTTGTATAAGACAATCACCTTTACAAACCTGCAATGTCCTACCCTGCACTTTTTAAAACCTTATAATGGCACTGTGTTAGTTGGTCTCTTGCCTGACACGAACACTTTTTTCCTGAAAAAATGGGTGGCCGTCTTTGACAATTTCGTATGTATGAAAATACCGATGTACATTCGAAGACTCCGATTTTCAAGGGTGCACAGTTAGATCAAATGAGGTCAGGAGAAAGAGACCATAGTTTAAAACTTCTACAAGCATTTTAAAATATCGGCTGCTTAAAGGGTCTTCTGGCTCTCCACATACCAGAAAGGAGCAGATGAACTTTTAATCGGAATTTTAGCCTCATCAATAACCTTTACAGTGATGGAGGGATTTTAAATCGATAACGTTGCGTATTACAGAAAACTCTAGGGATTATTTCTTTTTAATGTCCATTCCATCCTTATTTCCACCCACTTTTAAAAGAAAATCATTTATTCATTTTATTTTCCTTTTTTTTTTCTTTTCTTTTCTTTTTTTCCCTTTTTAAAAAAAATCTCCTTCATTAATTTTTTGTTTGCCTTTCTGCCCTAAGAACGTCATCGGATGCTCAGCACTGATAACTAAGCTTATATCTACTTCCTGTGTTGTAAAGCTGTTCGGTTGAATCGTATTTGATATACCGACTCTTCCATTAAGATTGTCTTCTAAAAATCGATTTCATATTTTACTTGCTCGTAACTATAGAATGAGAGATATAACTTTCTATGGAGTTAACTTAGCAATGTTTAGAATTGCTGTACTAGAAAAAAAAATTCTTGGCAATGTATTGTTGGAGGATGAAGAAGAGCCATACCTGGAGGCCAATTTTCATACTTCTGATTAACATTTCTGTCTTGTATCTCTTGTATTTGATCTGAATTTTCACATTGTCTTTTTCCATGTGCCCGAACAAGTTCCAACGCTATTCAAATAAGTATCCTTTTCTGTGGACTCCTTCAATACCTTGCGGCAATACATCGCTACGGTTTCTTTGGCAGTTCTGATATCTTGTTGTTGATCATGGCATTGAAGAAGTTACACTGTGCCGTTTTTTGTAGGTTATTTGCTTTGAGTGGGCGTCTGTCACCTTGGTCCTTCTTTCCCAGCGTGTGTCCGCTTGTGGGTGTGAGTGTCTGTAGGAAGGGGGCGGAGCTAGTGAGACTATGCGTATCGTATATATGGTGGAGTGTGTGTGTGTGTGTTTGTGTGTGGTGTGTATGATGCGTGTGTTTTTGTGTGTGTGTGTGAGTGTATGTATAATTGTGATCTCACCCGCAAATATCCAAACAAGTTTTTCTTTGCCACATCAAGCTCATTTATTTCTTCTATCTTTTTAAAGTCTCCTTCTCTGCGCATGTGTCAGTCTCTGTACATCCGTATGCATATTTGCATAAGCTTGTGCACATATTTATCCCTTCGTGTTTGCATTCGTGCTTTCGTGCGTGCGTGTGCACTTGACTGCCGGCGTTTCCTTCGGCATTATCAATTTTTTTTGCCGCCGAGTGAGTTGTCGCTCATACACAAATTGCCATGGATACGTGCAACCAATCACATTGTTTCCACTCCGGCGTCTTGTGACAAATTGCTCCCATCTCTGCCATTGAATTCTTGTACTTCTCTCATCTTTGTCCAGCCACGTCCGACATTAGACAGGAAAATAGCACGAAATGTAAAGGAAGGGGTCACGAAGAATTCGATCTTTAAGGAATTCTTTTTGTTTTCTTCCCAAAAGCCATGAAGAGTGAATTTTTTAAAAATGAAACAGGTCTGCAAAATTGGAGAAAAATGTATGAGTGATGCTTCTGTAATGATCAATACTGAACAAGGTTTTTATCCCCAGAACTTGGGAAGGAAATTTAAGTTTGGGAAGCGTCACAAAATGCGGAGAAAAGTACGTCTTTTCGGGGTTTTAGTGTAGGAGATAAACAGATTTCCGGGGAAGATATTAGGTGTATTTTATGCTTTTCTCTTTGAGAATTTTTTGTGCTTTCAAGCCGAAAAGTAAATTGATTTTTTGTCTTTTACTTTAAAGCTCAGGGTTTAAAACTGTTGACGATTTTTTTTTTTTTTACATAGAGTAAGAATAAATTGTGTGATGACTGTTTCTTGATCTTTGAGTATGGATGACTTTTGGACGGATTTACCTTGTTCAATACATAAACAGCAAAGTATAGAAATACAGAAGAAAAGGAGCCATACTAGGGCAAAGTA
>NW_004797344.1:1581944-1583156 GCF_000002075.1 Aplysia californica
ATAGATAGATAGATAGATAGATAGATAGATAGATAGATAGATATATAGATAGATAGATAGATAGATAGATAGATAGGAATCAACAAAAATAAACTAATGGAATAAAATTGCTAAGATTGCGCAAGACACGCCTTGAAACAACCTATACCTTTTAAAGTTACCTTCTTGTAGGGTAAATATAAAAAGATAAGTGAATCAAGAAATACATTAGTGGCAAGAAAAACACATATTTTTAGCCAGTCGTAAAGGACATATTTTGCCAGCAATGTCATGCCCTATACCGTACTTGACATGTTACGACAATTGCTCTTTTCTCTTAACCCTGTTTTATATGTTTTGCATTTTCCTACAATACCGCAACACAAATAAAAGAAAGCAAACTTGAATGCTTCACCTTTTCTCCTGTGCAAAGTAAAGCTGTGTAGGCTGAAGTTAAAGTATTGTAAAAAGCTAATTATCATCAAGTAGAAAAAGGGTAATGTCGACATTATCATAGAATGACGTCACTACAATACAAAGATGAGCTGAGACAATAAGAGGAGATTCTTTGTAAACATGATACATATCGTGACTCAAGATTGCCTTTTTTTTCTTCCATTGTCTTGGCTAGTCCTTTACATCGAATAGTTCTAGAATATTCCTCAGCTTACTTCCCTGCCTCGGTTTACTGAAGACCTTCCATTACTCCGCCTTGCGAACATGGTCTTGAATGCCAAAAAAAAAAACAACAAAAAAAAAACAAGTCCATCTTGCAGTTATGTTGTTTTTTTATTGAGAGCGTTGTCATAACGTTAGCTGATTTCTGCTGACCTTTTCAGGCTAGCTAAAGAGAGTAATATTCCGAATGAGCTTCTTTTTTTAAAATGAAAACGCAAAATAATGTACAGAAGAAACGTATGTATGACTTTGCAATACACTCTCACGCCTGTAACAAGACAAACGAAGTGTAATGGAGATATTGGCGATATAACACACATATATACATACATATCACACACATATATACATACATATAACACACATATATACATACATATAACACACATATATACATACATATAACACACATATATACATACATATAACACACATATATACATACATATAACACACATATATACATACATATAACACACATATATACATACATATAACACACATATATACATACATATAACACACATATATACATACATATAACACACATATATA
>NW_004797344.1:1583736-1584809 GCF_000002075.1 Aplysia californica
AGAGAGAGAGAGAGAGACTTCTTCAGAACCTCCAGTAAACGTGTCTGGGATTTGCAACAAAGATAAACGTGTTGTTGTGCCAGAGTCATAGTCCTACAGATGTTCATGTCCAAGTTAAATAATGAGACGTCAAATTATACTCGTAAGAGTTCCTGTATTTTTTAAATATATTATATATACTATTATTATATTCTGAATATTTGTAGGTTTGAACTACAGTGTTTAAGGAGGCTTAGATGATCTTCTACGCGGGATCTAGGTGACGCAAATGGAATTCCTATAGAACTAAACTCGGGTTATTTTTATTCAAAGATTGAACGAAACTGGATCCCATTTTGAAAATGAAGCACAGTTCTGTCTGACCGTTGTTTGAACATGGCCGAGTTTCCCGGACAGCTACTTTTTGACCGGATTACATTTCTCCCACAATGTGGATTAGATCTAGTATACGCAATCATCAAGTAAAGAGAGTGGAACCCAATACACTATTGACTTCACCGCCATCTCTTCTTTCTTGATTATTCTGGAAGTGTATTTGCCCCTTTCGTTTATGACGCCAGCTGTCCCAAACGCTCTGAAAACGTTTCAATCTATTTTGGATCTAAAATCGTATCCATCTATTTTGGATCTAAAAACGCATCCATCTATTTTGGAATAGTGGGTACGACTACAGTACGGGTCACGGCTAAAACCAAACGAGATTACGTATTTAGTGGCTTGTCCAGTGCCACCTGCGCATGCTGTGACGTCAACCGAAATAGGTTTGACGTAATCAGCAGCTGCTGCTCCGGCCACCAGCGCAGCGTCCTCCAGGCAGTCCCGATGACGCGGGAAAGACATCGTCAGAGGCACCACCCAGGGGCGGGGGCCCACGGCCACGGACACGCCCACTCGCACGGGCATGGCCACGGACACGGAGGACACTTCGGTAGTCTGTGGTGAGTATAGTCCATGTAGATGCCTTTGCGGGTCTTTTACTTGTGTGTCTGTTGATGTCTTGTATGTGTGTGTGTGTGTGTGTGTGTGTGTGTGTGTGTGTGTGTGTTTGTATGTGTGTGTGTATGCCAGTGTGT
>NW_004797344.1:1587432-1595948 GCF_000002075.1 Aplysia californica
CTTTTCTCTGGCAGCTCTCTTTGCACTTTATAACCCCCCCCCCTCATCCTCAATCATCCCCATGGACGATTACCTTATTAGAATCCATCTGATTACTTCCCTAAATATAAACCATTCCGTTGACGAAGACCGCAAACACACTTTACCCAGAGAAAGACTAAAAAACCCAAATCTATATCTTAGCCATAACATTTCCCATAGTTATTGCTAGTTCGTTCTTTGTGGAAGACCCATCTGTTGTTGTTGGCAGAAGATTTTGATAACTAGAACTTGTCATCTTCTCCTGCGCAAACCCAGTACCTTTGAACCCCCCCCCCCCAGATAAAAATAAAACAAAAAATACCAACAAAAAAACAACCAAACACAACTGTCATTTCTTTTTCAGGCATCTTTATTCTTCTTCCTTTTGATTCCCAAGATGTATAAGAGCGTGTTGTTACAAGCCCCTTTTCCTCAATAAATCTTGTAAATTTGTGAGCCAAAATTTCAGGTACTTGCATTTTGCTCTGAAGTAAATAGTTTGTTTGCATGTTTTGGAGGCAATTGCGACGAAAAATTCTTTCTTTGGGATTTGCGTGTGAATGCATTTTTGATTCAAATGGAACCTGGATAAATGGGATTGGATGGCTTGTCATATCGAGGAAAAAGCAAAACGCTATAGCAAGCCCATTTTCCTTTGTGACTTTTAATGTTCAATGTCGAAGGCGAGAAGGCAAGTTTAGACCAGTTGTATTGGCAAAGTTCTAAAAGAATGTTTGTTTGACGAATGCATCAGAGTGCTTTTGAAAACAGCATAAAGCTGCTTATATGGTGAGAGACAATGGCATCCATTAACAAAAGTGACTGAACACGTAAGATGAATATTTCCTTTTGGTTAAAGAACTGAATGTCAAGTATATTGAGATTAAACAAGGAAAGGAATCTTTCTTTATCCACTCTTCGACACCCTCACTTTCTTATTGTATAATATATCAATATGTCTCTTCCTTTCTATTTACATTTTCTCTCTCTCTCTCTCTCTCTCTCTCTCTCTCTCTCTCTCTCTCTCTCTCTCTCTCTCTCTCTCTCTCTCTCTCTCTCTCTTGCTCCCTCCTTTTGTGTTCCTTTCTGCCTTCTTTCATGCAGTGTCTCTGCATCTTCCTTTTGTAACCGTACGTGCGTGGTATAGCATATTATTATTATACACCAATGCAGGTCTGAACATGAAAGTTCAAAATCCAATACGACAGTTATGTCAGATTTCAGAGACAATTGTGAAATATCCCATCCTTCATGCATGTACATGGAGGCTTCCCCCAGAGGAATAATAGATGCTACATTGTCTATACTTTTCGTTAATGGATGTGGAACCTGTGGACACGTGTCACAAGGGAGCCAATTGATTCGTTTACTTTGGGCCGTCAAAGTTTTTTCTTTTTTTATAGCGCTATTCCTCTCAAATCTCGTTCTTCGTGCTAAATGCAGCCATATCCAGATTGTGTTTGGAACCTGCTTCTCCATGATTGTTCCACCTACACATTAGACATTGCCGTTTCGTCTATAACACGACTGCATTAAACAAACAACAACAGCCTAATTCGTAAGTGTTGCTTGGCCAAACACGAGACAGGGCCGAAGTCGGTCAAACCAGTCTGAAAGGCATGATCGATGAACTTGGTTTCAAAGAAAATCGCTATAATGCACTTTATATCATCGATTTTGTAATCTTAGCCATAGAAGTCTAGAATCGTAATACTGATTTGATATGACACGCTTAGCTACGGTTATCCCCATAATAATGCGTCGTCTGAAACGTCTGGGGTATTTATGTCCAATAATATCGCTGAATTAGTTGAATTGGGGAATTAAAAAATAACATAGTGAAAAGCATCAGTTCTAATTAAGCAAAAACCAGAAATTGAATTAATGTAAAACGGTATCTCTATGCACTAATATGGATTCTGGTGGAAAATATGGTGCTGGGGAAGGTATTAGGTTCAAAATGTGGTGCGGACGATTTTTAAAAAATCGAATAACAATGCGTTCAGTCCAGCCTTATCTTTTCAGCAATCGATTCTTAAAAAAAGGGGGGAAAAAACCGCTGTAAAGTGTTCAAACAAGCATCGTTTTGTACCCAGTTTGCGGATCGATTTAATTTTTTTTCAAAGAAATGAAAAAAAGGCCTGAACGGCGCTAACAAGTGAAAGGGACTAAAGGTGTTAGATGGTCACTGAAATGCCGGATAATCAAAACGTCATGTTAATTATGTCGAAACGGCACATTACATATTACTAGGCCTCTATTGTGTTATCATAAGCAGCATCAAGAAAAGCCTCTAAACCAGTGGCGGTGGGTGGACCAAAACTTGGGTGGGGCTTAGGTTGCTTCCAGTTCTCTACCACCAAATAGCAAGCAATAAGAATTAAACAGTGATGATTTTTCTTTACCCACGATGAGCCACGTCAGTTTGAGAACCATTCAAACGAGAAGAGTTGCCTTTGTTTTCCATCTCTTTGTTCTTAGTTAAATTCTTGTTGATGGTGGGGACGAAGCTGATTCACCTCCAAATTTCCTCTAATTAGTTTTCGTGTGATGAAAAAGTTGCCTTACAAGTTATTCGACCTGATTTATAACTGTTAAATATCAGCGGCAGGAACACAAACATGAACACACAGCACTTTAAACATAATACTTCTTTGAGCTGGATTAGGCCGTGTAGTCGAGAAAGTGGAAGGCACCCAACAAAGAACCAATGAGCGCATAGGTAACTGTGTCACTGGGGGAACGTGTGTCGTAAACTTTCACCCCGTAGTCAGGGCTAGGAGAGCGTGAGCCCTCGGTACAGTGTTATTTTTTCCCAGTCTTCTACCTTTTTACAAGAAGATTTCATTAAGGACAGACTGTGGGAAAAGGGCTCGTCTTTGCTGAGCCCTAAAGACATTTGATTGGCTGCTGGGTTACTATAGTTGTAAGCGGTGACAACAGTGATTGGATAAGCGAGCAAGCCGCCAAGTTGATCATGCTGTGTTCATTGCGTGCGGTCATAACGGTTTCAACTGCTTATTTCATTATGGAGAAACTTTCATTTGCTTTGGGATAGAGTTGGGGGTGGTGGGTGGGGAGGGGTTAGGGGCTCAAGCCCGTGAGCCCTTCACTACCCACCGCCACTGCTCTAAACGATTATAGACACCTACTTTGGATCTAGGCCTTGACAATATAAATCACGTACCTCCATAAATGATTGAATTCAGCCCGAACCAAAATGATAATGGTGATAATAATAATAATAATAATAATAATAATAATAATAATAATAATGATAATACTGATAAAAATAATAATAATAATAATAATAATAATAATAATAATAATAATAATAATAATAATAATAATAATAATAATAATGATGATGATGATAATGATGATGATGATGATGATGATGATGATGATGATGATGATGATGATGATGATGATGATGATGATGATGATGATGATGATGATGATGATGATGATGATAATGATAATGATAATAATAATAATAATAATAATAATAATAATAATAATAATGATAATAATAATAATAATAATAATAATAATACATAGTAATATATTGCACTTATATAACGCTTTATCTCACAGAAATATACATTCTAAGAGCTTTACCATCGATGATATGATTGCAGTGACTAAATCTCAGACACACATAACACAAAACCAGTTAACAATTTAACATGCACAAGAAAACTACACGTCGTTCAACACAATAGAGTTAGCAAGCTGTTGAAAAGTTCTAAGCTCAAATTGAAACAATCTTCAAGATAGAGAATTATGTTTGAAATCTTTTAACAACATAGTGTATATTCCTTACAACTCTTTTATTGCCTTTGAACATCATTTGCAACTTTGAATTTCGACACAATATTTCCTAAGTGCACGAAAGCAATGTTTCACATTCAGGAACTGTATGTATTAATCAACGAATTTGTTTATTTATTTATTCATTTATTTATTTATCTATGTATTTATTCATTTATTTATTTATTTATTTCTAATGGGTTTGTACACCATTCTAAAAAGCTGCCGACGATAAGAAAACTTTCTTAGCCATATTATTATATAAACTGAATAAATGAGGACAGTAGCGAAAGTAAGACATATCAAAAACCACTCAGGCTTCAGGAAACGAATCTTAAGCAATGGCTTGAAGATGTTAAGGTCTGGCATTTCTCTGGGGTCGTGGGGCAGGGCGTTCCAGGATGTAGGGCCAGAAAATGAAATAATGTAACGTCGTATGTTTGGTCGTAATGCCCAATGTCAGGGAACACAGAGCTAAATTACATTTGACAACGTGTATTACGTACTCATTCCTCCGTCCCAAAGTTTCATATTATGATGTTATTAGATTGCCAAGTCTGAGCATATCAATATCATACTTTGAAATGTGTAAGCAAGCCCCTCTTCCCATAAGAAGGTCCGGCCCCTTTGGTCCCTTCCACAAAATAATAATATTGCTCTATAAAAGGAGTGATATATAAAAGAATGAATTAGTTCAAATTGAATTAGTTTCCCTGTATTAATCGTTCTTATACAACCCAGCGATTAACGAGAAATATCTTTAAAAAGCGATAGAAATCTATTCTGTAATAACGATGAAGTTAAACACGAAACAAAATGATTTTTTTAGGTTCATGAATGATATTTGAAAAAGCGGAAGTTTCTGCTTTTTATTTCTATCAATATTTACCATTAACTTCAGTGTGAATGTTTGTGTACATGTGTGCGTGTGAGTGTGTGTGTGGGGGGGGGGGGGGGTCTGATTGTGTGTGTCTGTGTGTGCGTGTGTGAGGGCGTACGTGCGTGCCCAACGAATTGCCATAAACCATGAAATTCGGCTTCTGTTGCCACCCTGGCAAATTATCTCCATAGCAATGGCATTATCGCCGGTTGGCTGCCCCAGTCCAGATTTTTTCACGGGCCCGTCAAGTATTTGACTACCTCATACGTCATGTCGACTGCTTGCTCATTGTTTTTGGCGGAAACGTCATCCAAACTGGCCCGTTATCAGCTCCCTGTTTTTTATTAGCCATTATTTTCCTGTCTGCGTCGGAACTCCAGCAGCTAAGAAAATCGGGGGCGAAAAAGAACAATAGATATTATAGTATTGATTCGTTTCCAGTCACGACTTAACAGGGTTTTTTAATGTTTGTTTTTTTATGTGCGTGTGTGGAAGGCAAACCCCAATGAAAAGCGGAAAAGGAGGTTGGTCGGGATGGGGGGAGGGGTCGTTTATTCTTATGTTCAATATAATTGTTCGTCGGGATCAGGGTAGGGTTTGCATTTTTGGAGTATGTTAAAGACTTAGATTGGTTTTGTTGATTCGGAAAAAAACACAACATAAAGTATATTATACCACGACATGATTGCATATCTTTGAAGCATATCTTTTAATTAAAAGTCCATCTGCATTCAATTTTTTTTCTCCTTTGTATATTGATCTACATTGAGAATAGTATCATAAAAAGGGATGAAGGAAAACAGATTTTAAAAACCTAGATCTATATAAATTAAAGAAAAAATTGATTTGTTAACTAAAAATATTATAGTTCGATTTCGTATAGCTTAGTAAAACATCTTGCGTTTAAAGCAATAGTAGATTTATACCATAGTCAGCTTAGCTTAACTTTCTTTTTCTCATTCTGATGTGTGTTGCAAATTCAATTAACCTTTGGAGTCAGTCAAACGAGCGTCTATCATTCCTATGTTCCGCATTTTTTTCCTGCCCCTTAAGAGGCCTTGAAATAAACTGGGGACTAGTATTCATGTTGCTGTCAAGGCTGCTGTATCCTGCAAGCTTAAGTGGTTGCCTTTGTAATCGATATATTTCATTTGGTTTGACGTGACGTTCACCTTAGGTAATATACGACTCAACTTGCGTCCACATGGGTTCTAGAACAGGAAATCAATATGTATAATATTGACTGTGTAGCTATTTCACTCAACATTGAAAAACGCCAGGTCGTTAATGTCAACCTGCTGTCTGCACAAAAACAAACACACTAGATATGTTAGATAATATATATATAAATATATATATATATATATATATATATATATATATATATATATATATATATTTATAATGTATTTGCTGGATAGAGGGGCATGGGAGGACAAATCTGTGGTTGAAAAACTTGTTCATCTACTGCTGGTTCTGATTTCTCTTGCTTTTCTCGCTGAAGGAAATTACAAAACTCTGGCTATAGAGAACAAAACATGACATTTGTCCTAAATTAACATTTTTTTATTCACCTATCTCCATACACTTTTATTCTCAAAATATTGAAGTGCGAGTATTTTGTACAGGTTATTAAATAGAATACTATGCATTTATTCCAAGAAGTACATAAAATATTGAACCCCATTAAAAACGCAACACTTCGTTTGCAAAGTCTACACACATTTGTATCAAATGACGATAGATTAAAAGAAGTGATTTTTTAAAGTTTATTCGTTTTCCAACAAAAGTGGACCATTTTCATCTCATTACTTCAACTGATTTCGATACTTTGCCTTCCTTCGTTCGGAGTACTCCCTCTAGATAAATTTACTGATGAGCAAAAATTGAAACTTAATAAAAAATCTCTCACTGCTAGTAAACTGCATGGCCATCATTAACGTGTATACAGACAAAAAGACGTTTTCACAAGGATTTTTATAACATTTTGCATGTATTGTTGCGAAATTCATACCCACTTTTGCGGCAGCGTAACCTCCAATCGCAGCAGATTCGCAAAACGACCTCTTGCGCGCACTTTGCGATTCAGTTCATCTCATAATAATATGTGCGCTGTCGGAGACATGTCGGGTACGTACACAGGTCAGTCCATGACATTCATATTATTATCTTCCACAAACTGTGCTGTTTGTTACATGGGTAATGTGAAGGTAGGAGTGTAGTGTTGGATAACTTAGAGATTCTGAGATTGTTCTCGTGCTGTTGCTCACAGTGAATACGGTGAGGTTGTTGCGAAATCTTTAAATATACGGTTCTAAATAAGGCGTTCTTAATCAAGTGCTGGACTAACTACTCAGCGCCTTGCATTGATGGCTGAAGCAGTGTCACGCACTCCTTGCATGCCTTGAGTTATTACTTGTACAGGAAGGAAACGATTCTGCAGATGTGTCGACAAAATCTGTCAGCCTTGAGTAGGCCTGGTCATTCGAGGCTTTCCTATTCTTTGTCTATCCTGGGGTTTGTAAGTGTGCTAAAATCTTTGGATACGTCGGGAAAAAAAACGAGCTGCTGAGTGGAAGTAAAGCTTGCGGTCAGTTTTGCTAAGTTGAGGCGTCTTGTAATAAAAGAAAAATCAAAACAGATCGCGAAAATTGTCAGGACCTTTGTTTGCAAAGAGTCACGTATCATCTTCTGGGTAAATTAAATTCTTTTCATGAGTAATACAACGTCTCATTAACACCTTTGACAAAACCAGAGGTCACTGTGCTGCGATGAAAAGTGCTCGTAGAAGTAACAGAAACAAAATTCGTCCATAGGTGTGTGAGCTGACAACTACTCACTTCTGTTCTGTCTCCAAAATTGAGGCCATCTGAGCATATATCTGACTTTCATACAGCCTTTTAAAAACGTCGTATTTCTGATGGCGTTCAGTATGTATTACATTAAAAAGATGTATACAGAACAAAAGACGGTGTATGTATTACAAAAAGAAAAGGAAAGATCGATCGATAAACAGGTTAAAAAATAGACAGATATGACAGGTAGATTGATATATGGATAGACAGACAGACAGACAGACAGACAGACAGACAGGCAGATAGATAGATAGATAGTTAGATAGATAGATAGATTGATAGATAGATAGATAGATAGATAGATAGATAGATAGATAGATAGATAGATAGATAGATAGATTGATAGATAGATAGATAGATAGATAGAAGAATGGGCAAGTGGATAGACCGATGGGTGGTCTGATGAATGATTAGATAAATGGATGAATGGATGGATAGATGGATGAATGGATCAATGGATGAAAGTTTAGATAGATAAAGAGATGGAACAATAGATAAACAACTGAAGGCGGTACGGTTTAAAGGATAATACATGATAATATTTTTATCTCACTTCTTGCCTAAAGCCAGGTTAATCAAAACTGCCACTTCCTTGTGTTTTACTGCTGTCAGGACATGACCCTCATTAACCTCCAATACATAAAGTCGACTTGTGAGATCCCTGGATCGATTATTCAGCGAGCTGTTTTCAGATATACATAAAAACTGCCACTTTTTTCCCCCATTCCGTGACTCTATATCTGTCTGTCTGTCTCTCTATCTATCTATCTATCTATCTATCTATCTGTCTATCTATCTATCCATCTATATGTCTATCTATCTATAGATCCATCTATCTATCTTTCTACTTATATGACTGTCTGTCTGTCTTTCTGTCTAACTGTCTGTCTGTCTGTGTGTGTGTCTGTCTGTCTATCTATCTATCTATCTATCTATCTATCTATCTA
>NW_004797344.1:1598172-1606307 GCF_000002075.1 Aplysia californica
ATCTATCTATCTATCTATCTATCTATCTATCTATCTATCTATCTATCTATCTATCTATCTATCTATCTATCTATCTATCTATCCATTTATCTGTATGTCTATCTATATCTATTTATCAATCTATCTATCTATCTATCTATCCCTCTATCTATTTATCTATCTATCTATCTATCTATCTATCTATCTATTTATCTATCTATCTGTCTATTCCCTCTTTTTGTTCTATTCTTAGTCTATTCTAAACAAGGCACCATTACTCGTAAGGAAATCGTTTCCGCCTCTCCAGTCCCACTCATGATTTGAAAAATTTGAGTTGTGTCTACGACGGAGGCATTCATATATGTTGATCTCTTCAGCATCCCCATAATCTTTCCATAAGCATAGCTTGAATATAAGTCATACTGCAACTGAAGGACATCTAGGAAAGGTTTTTTTAAAAAGTGCGGCCCCATCATGGTCAGAAGAACCGCTTTTCACTCACTGGAATGTTAATTGTAAGAGTTTTGAATTAATCCGTGAGCCAAGGACGTTGTGCCAGGTGCCTTTTCATAATCAGATGAGCTATCTCTTTAACGCATGAGAGAATCGTGTAACAGGGAAATCAGCAACCAGCCGCCTTTCGAAAAAAGTTGTACTTATCATTTTTGTCTGTACTCACAATTCGTGCTTGCATCAGCCTAATCAGTAACCTGCAAACTCGTAGAATATCACCTAAAAGGTAGACACATCTTGCTGTTAAGTGATATATTATCGTTTGATTTAAAAGACATGTCGGATATTACAAGCCATAGTCTCACCTGTTTTGCCCTTGACCAGACATTAGAAAATGAACTTTGTCAGAAGGATGAAGGAAAAACTGAGAGATTTACTAAAGATATAAGGTGCGAAGCGAATAAATACCCAGCCAATGAGAATGTGTGCTTGGGAGAAATTGAAGAAGGTTGAGGCAGAAAGAGAGAAGAGGAGGGAGTGGGAGGGAAGACTTAATAACTCTTAGTCGCAGGGGGTGGATGGAGAAAGATCAGAGTGGGAATTAGAAGACCGCAGGAAATGAAATTGGTGTGGTTGAAAGTGAAGAGAGTAGGAGAAAGAAAAACAGAGGGCAGTGGAAGATAAAGAGTGGGAGAGAGGGTGAGAAAAGCCCAGTTAGAGAGAGTAGTGCGTTCGAATGTGTGTGTGTTGGTTTATGTACGTGTTTGTGTGAGCGTGTATGTGTGTGCGCATGTGTGTATGTAGTTATGTGTGTCTGTGTGTGCGTGTGTGTGTGTGTGTGTGTGTGTGTGAGAGAGAGAGAGAGAGAGTGTATGTGTGTGTGTGTGTTTGTGTGTGTGTGTGTGTATGTGTAATCCCTCATGTATATTTTTTGTGTGTTGGCAATACTTTGTACTTTCTGTATTGGAATTGATATATTACGGCGGTTGCACCGTGTTATGAAATGACTGTAGATGTTAATGTTGAAAAGGAGAAACAGAGACTGAGATTATGAACATAAGTTTAAAACAAAAACCAAAAAAGTACTGTGGGGAGAAATGTGTTGAATACTCATAGGAAGAAAAAACAGAAGCAGCGTCGCATCACGCATGTGTTTCGTAAAGACAGATTGAAAAAAAAACAGGGGGAGGGGGAACTGTTATGTGAAGATGAACAAAAAGTACAATAAATGGCACTAGTGAGAAGGGTTTGTTTCAAGAAGTTAAGTCTTCATGATAGGCTATAAACAAGGAATCTTTTGAATTATATCGGTAAGTTTATTTTTGTGTGTCAGTATCTATTGAAAGCTGTTTCAGTATGTCAGACCGAGACCATAATATTATTTCCAGCACTCCAAGAGATACCAGTTTTCAAGTGACACTGTGCTCTTCATACAAAAGGAGGAATACAGCGACAAGAATAGGTTGTTTGAACCTGGAGATCTGTTTCCCTCTTTCAAACACTGACTGAGCAATGATGGGAACCACCGTGAGATTAACGCAGAACGTGGTCTAGATTTCTCAATGGCTGACTTCAAAATCTTCTTTTCAAAGAAGCTCTTGATCTTTCTATAGCGACAAAATCCGTCGAGGAAGTCTTAGCAATCACGTTTTACCAGACCGAAAAAAGAGCCATGATCCTCTAACGCGACCACCTTTGACCTGTGACTAAGGAGAAGAAGGAGTCGGTGAAATCGATGAGTGTCAGACAGATAAAGGTCTCAGCTCATTCCTGTCTCAATTTGGAAATAGAAAGAGGACAGAAAAAGAGAAAAAGAGAGGAAGGAATGCGGCAAATGTATATATGATAGTGAGAAAGAGCGATAGAAAGGATGGAATGGAGGAAGATAGCGAATGTGTGAGAGAGTGAGAATGAACGGCAGACAGGATGAAAGGAAGAGATATATAATATAGTGATTATAGTATGTGATAGAGTCAGAAAGAACGACAGAAATGATGAAAGAAAGGAAGATAGCAATATATTTAGAGATAGATGTATAGCAGAAAGAAAGCCCGGTAACGTACTTAGCCATAGACAAGAGAAAACAAATAAAACTAGTCTAAAACGAGGAACGTTAGGGACTCATTGAGAAGATTAAAAAAGGTGCCTGAAGAAAAATGTGGTTGGAAAGTTTGTGCTTAAGATTTAAACCCAAAATTGATTCGCAAAAGTGCAAGCGTATTAACTCCGTTACATATAATTACGTTCTTTTAAAAAAAAAGAAGAGTGGGGACTTCTCCTTTACTGCTCCCATAAATTTCCAGGTGTTTTTGTACTTTTCTCTCTCTCTCTCTCTCTCTCTCTCTCTCTCTCTCTCTCTCTCTCTCTCTCCCTCCCTCTTTCTTTCTCTCTCTCTCTCTCTCTCCCTCTGTCCGATTATCATTCTTTGTCCCCCATATTCTCGCTATTTCTCTGAGTCTGTCTGTCTGTCTGTCTGTCTGTCTGTCTATCTGTCTGTCTATCTGTCTGTCTGTCTGTCCTTCTGTTTCTCTCTCTTCCTTTCAGTAATTATCTCTATATCCTATCTATCTGTTTCATTCTATACTTGTTTACCTGTTTATGTTTTCCTCGTTTCTAATTTCAGCAGTCTTATTGTAATATTTACAGGCATTGGTAAACAAATACTCATATATTATCCATCTATTAAAACATGTTACTAATTTTTAAAAACTAATCTGAAACAAAACGTGCCATATCCCGAAAATAATAATGCATTAATAAATACATGCATTAATACATGAAAGGAAAAGTCTATTCAGCTCTTTCGATAATCTGTCCAAAAATGAAGCATCAAAAATCGAACACACAGAAACACAGTCAGAAAAAAAGTAAAACCAACCAAACAAACCCATAAACCTCTCGTAACAAGCTCCGAGCCTGGTCCCCACAGGCTCAGATCCGTTCTAAACACGGGTGAGTCGGGCATGTCTGCGTGGATTATGTCGGGTGGGTGATCACCTTGTGGCACGCGCACTGCGACATTCACCCGGTACCCGGCTCCGTTTTTTCACTTAATCAGATTTTCTCAGATTACTCTGTCTTTTCACAACCCTGCCTTGTAGTGTCCTGAACTTCCGTTGGTCTGTTCACATTCTATAAAAATTGTATTTTTGTTGTTGTTGTTGTTGTTGTTGTTGTTGTTGTTGTTGTTGTTGTTGTTGTTGATGATGTTGTTGTTGTTTTCGTTGTTGTTGTTGTTGATTATGTTGTTCTCGGTGATATTTCTAATGTTACTAATGTTATTGTTATTGCTGATGTTGCTTTTCGTGCAATGTTCTTTTAGTTTTGATTAGGTTGTTGTTTATTGGCCTCAATTAATTGCTTTATCCCGAACTATGACTTTGGTATTTTTAGTCTTAAAGGTTATACGTTTCATTTGACCCAATTTATGTGGATTGCTTTGAGGTTGACTGGTTTGGCAAATCCTGGCTGAGAGGGATACACTAGGCGCACAGATGGATATAGATAATTTGTAAAATATGTTCCCATTCAGAAATCGAAATCAGTACTTCTGTGAGCATCGGTGAAAAGTATAAGCCATCCCCACAACTGTCGCCTGTGACGACTTTTTAATAAAAAGTCAGTGGAGAGATCGGCCAGACTAACGCTCCACAAAGAGTACCAGGGTCATGGAGTTCGTCTGGCCTATGCGCTACTCAATGTGGAAACATTATCTGTCTTTTCCAGAAAACACGTTTCTGCTAAGACTGAATATGTATGATTCGCGGTGTTGACAGTAACACAAATGAGGTTTTGGGCCTTGAGAGAAAACCTCGGCTAAGTCCTAAATTAAAAACGGCCCCGGGATCCAGTTCTGATGGCGCACGTTGGAGAAGGTCTGACCTACTTTCATGTCATATGATGTTTTCGTAGTCACGGAAGGATATAGCCTTCAGAAAATGCGAGCTGATTATCAGATTTTTATGGAATATGGTAAAGGAAATGTCGAGGAGTTGGTTTCTATAGAATTGTGACAGCCAGAGTTAATGTATTTTCGGGTCTGAATACTGTCTACTTTGTTGAGGCTGGGGGTTGAGGGGAGACAGGAGCGAGAGAGAGAGAGAGGGAGAGAGAGAGAGAGAGAGAGAGAGAGAGAGAGAGAGAGAGAGAGAGAGAGAGAGAGAGAGAGAGAGAGAGAGAGTTCTCTTGCCTACACATATTATGTGCTTCTGTTTCCGGGTCTTTATTTTTTATGACATATTATTGTTATTATGAAAGTCTGTCTGCTTGTCTTTTTTCCGATTACAATTTCAACTGATGAGTTTTTATCTTTCAACAAAAAGAATTAACAAGCTTACACGCTACCAATGCGGGCCACAAACAACGTCTTATCTGGAATACACAAGCACGTTTATTCAAAGTCCCAAATGTAACATAATCTCCACATTCAATGATTGACACAATAAAACCCCAAGTTTTTTAGGCGTGTATTGCACGACAGAATATGACATTCGAAAGTCTGTGTTTGGGACTCAACTTGCAGGAATCCTCCTCCCTCCCCTCCTTCTAACACAAACGCCTAAGGGTCGATATATGCATGTCAGCGATAGAAAGAAGAATGATCCCAGAGCAAGGGCAGGGAATAGAGTGGAACTCCTCTGAAAACATATAGCTTCTGTCAATGTGGCGACAGAAAGAATATGCCTATGAAAATAAAATCCCGGCCCGTGTTCAGTCTTCATCTATTGGATTTACAGATATTGAAGATTCTGCGCTCTTTCTGTTGGGCCATGGGGCCTTCTATCTGCTTTCCCAGAGACCCCGCTCTAGTGAAAGAAAAAAAAAGAAAAGAAAACAACTCGACTTGGTGAAGATAGTAAACGCATGCTCCTGGCGGTTTGCTATCTTGCCGAATCCCCCCCCCCCCCCTTTACACCCTTTCACTTTTTCTTCTGCATCCTCCCAATGCAAGACACGACGTTCATGTCATATTTGAAATAAAGTGCATGGACTCCGGGGAAAATGAAAAGCGTGGGGGTTTCGGGATGCGAATGTTATATTGATTTGAGGAAAGCAAATATTGCCCTCTCTGTAAGCATGCGTATTTGTTTTAAATCGATTTGCTTTTGTTTGTGTGCTTATTTATTTTTTTCGAAAATTATTGTTTAGCTTTTTGTTTTCTCATCTATATTTGAATGAAGAACTATCCATCTCCGTTCAGAGGAAAGCAATTGTCCCAGAATTCAGTGACGTACTAGAGCTTTGAGGAAAGAATCCACAGTAACTTAAGTTTGAATATCAGGTTGTATGTCACCCGGTGCCCCTCCCTCCTTCACCGTTGTCTGTGCCCTAGTTCCAAACACCACACAGGAATCTTCACACAAGAGAACAAAATGAAGCCTTTGGAGCTACCCTTTCCAACCCGTCTTGCAACCCATTAAGTCAGTCGCCGGCGAAGTCTATTAGGCTCCTCGCTGAATTGTGGCCCTTTAACGATCTTATCTTCCTCGGACATTTTTTTTTCTTCGTCTCTCGCAATTCCACTAGTATAAATGCGCCCTTTGTCTTCAGGAAACCCCAGTGTCCAGAAGAAGTCGTAGAGGGCAGTCCTTTGGTGGAACGAAATTGGTATCACCATGACCCTCATCCCACAAATCGTCTCGTCCCTACTGTCCTTCTGGACGTCCGAGAGACGGACTCTTGGGGTGGGATCAGAATCAATTTCTTTGAGCGCTAAGCTCACCGGGAGTGTTACATGTTCATAAATAAAACCACTCACAAAAAAAGAAGAGAAACAAATCGGGAATAGCCAGAAGACTAGGCCAAGTTTAGGAGGGTGATCTCGATAACACTGATGAAAAGAATCCACCTACGGGTATTAGTATAACCCAGGTATTAAACATTTATGGTCACAATAGATTAATAGTTCGGCTTTTTTTCTCTTACTGACCCACAGTTCTTTATATTTTGTGATCTCTTTAAGAACACGCGCTATTTTACACTACCGAAATTATTGAGGACTTAATCTAGGAAATGGAAGGGAAGGGGTAGTAGCTAACAAGCAGATTATTCCCCCAAACCCTCAGATTATTGCACAAGAGTACGCATAGTGTAGGAAGGGGCAAACATGTGGCGAGAAATGGGTTTTGTTTAACATAGATAAAAAAACAACAACAAATAAACTAAACAAATAAACCAAACCGCTCCTCCACTCCCCCCCCCCCCCACACACACATACACCAAACCTGCAGAAAAGCATGGCATTACAATGCTGTTGCCATTTCGAAAGAGAGTGGAGAGCTGCGTTTGGTCATCGAGCTGTGTATGAATACTATACAAACGAAGTCGCAGATATATATTTTTGTCTTCTACGCCCGGGTGTCAGATTGATATTTGCACTTTCACAGTTCTACTGTCTACTTCAACATAACTATGGTTCTATAGACTCGTTGTCGCGATTCGTGGCTCAACGGTTAGACGCTCTACCGCCGCACTCTACAAACTTGAATCTGATTTCCATGCGCGGATGATCTTTTGATCAATTATCTCTGTCTTTCTCCTAGGATGTTGCATCCCTCTCAGCCTGGGTTGGCCATAACCGACAGTGTCGAAATCTGTCTCCTAAATAATCGGAATTGTATCCAAAGGGGCGTAAAACACCTACATCTAAAAATGAGACTCGTTACCTCTTAAAGAAAAAAAGGGCAAAAACACTACATAGTCATTACTGATCTCGTTGTACGGCCAAGAAAAACCGCCAACGCCTTTCACAAAAAGTTACGACAATCTTTGGACAAACGAGGTAGATTGCAATCTGTACACCGTGCCACGAGTTTTCAGCTAGGGCCAGACATTGCCATTATGGGATTCTACCATTGCAAGAGTAGTTTCCAAATAATGACTGAATAAAACGTCTCACTTGGGCATTATGATAGGCAGACATCTATAAGTGACGCTAATTGGAGTCAGAGACTTGCATACTCTTCTGATTTCTGATTTCTACTTCTATGTATAGCTTTCTGACTGGTCATCTCTTTTGTGATGTGTTTGATGCTGCTGCTGCTGCTGCTGCTCTCTCTCTCTCTCTCTCTCTCTCTCTCTCTCTCTCTCTCTCTCTCTCTCTCTTTATTCGTATGTGTATGCATACAATGCACTTATCATAAAATATAATCAAACAAACAATCACTCAGCAGATAAATCGTGTGTTCAGAAGAGAAAATCTATGACTTTCTAGAA
Source organism: Aplysia californica (assembly GCF_000002075.1). Lineage (NCBI taxonomy): Eukaryota > Metazoa > Mollusca > Gastropoda > Aplysiida > Aplysiidae > Aplysia > Aplysia californica. The sequence goes on from NW_004797344.1 coordinate 1,605,820, forward strand.
GGTAGTGCCTTCTTTTAAATCATACCCTGTCACCCATTGCCGGACCATCTACTTCGCTCCCTTTGTCGTCGTTTTTGGACCATTTTAAGCCTACAGTAGCAGGAACTGCATTGCCGTAATAAAAACTATTTAACTTTTATATTTCGCCATTTCCGGCATTTACACATCTGATATTTCAATTTTTTTTAAATCCTGAAGGTAATTCCCAATGGAGTATAGTCCCTGGTCCCTCTGACGTTTGCTTGCGTGCAGACATTTTGAAATGATTTCTTGGCTTTTGAAATAACATCGTCAGTCACGATTGTGTTGGAATATTGTTGAAAAAGACATACTTTCCCTGACTTAGTGAGACACGCTTATAAGGAAATGGTTTCTGGTTTAGCATCAATAAGAAAAAAGGGGGAAAACAAACAATAACATTTTCTTCTCAGAGCTTTCCTATTCCTCAGATTCACACTATTTTTTTAGAAATTGCACCCCTCCCCCCC
>NW_004797344.1:1608731-1609982 GCF_000002075.1 Aplysia californica
AAGAAGAAGAAGAAGAAGAAGAAGAAGAAGAAGAAGAAGAAGAAGAAGAAGAAAAAGAAGAAGAAGAAGAAGAAAAGTCAATTGAGGGAAATAGGATGAAGGGGGTGAAGGCTGGGAGGAGGAGAAAAAGGAGAAATCTTTAATGTGCTCTCAATTCATCTCAATTGATTTGATTTCTTTCCCCTTTCTTGTTCTCATTTCTCGTCTGCCCTGTTTTTTGGACACTTTTTCTTCCTCTCTTACTTTCAACGCTCTGTTTTCTTTTCTCATCCATCTCTCTCCTCTGCACTTGACCTAATGAAACTACTATCCTTAAAACTTCCCCACCACAAGGCCACGCTCTGGAAGAACGCGACTGCGTCTAAGGTCTAAGATATTGCGTGTTTTGGCAATGTTTTACCATACTTCAGCGGCGCATCAGTCCTTCTTTCTTCTCACTCTCTCTGCTGTAATGCGATTTGAGATGCGGCTTTTTCTGATCAGTCCTAAGAATGTTTATGATTTCCTCTGGGGGGTTTTTCCTTCTTTTTCTTTATGTCTACGTAATTTTGTAAGTTGTTTTTAAGAACATTTTAATGGCTGAGCGTATGGCTGTTTTCGTTGTAAGACGTCTTCATTTTCTAAAAACAATAATATAGTCCTTTGAACCAGATCATCACCACCATCATCATCATCTTCATCATAATCCCCATCATCATCATCATCATCATTATCATCATCACCTCCACCTCCACCACCACCACCACCACCACCATCATCATCATCATCATCATCATCATCATCATCATCATCATCATCATCATCATCACCATCATCATCATCATATTCACCATCATAACAATGGTAGCTGCAGTACAAATTATGATGACTATTCTTTCCTTTGAAAAAAAAAGATAATGACTGCATGATAACAGCTATGCACTTGTTAATATTCTAATATTTCATCAGCAAATAATATAGCCTGAATGGTGCGCCTCTTCTCACGCTCAGAAAATACCGATGAGCATTTACATTAATTTCAGCTCACGTTGAATGCCTTGGCAATCTTTTCCCTCAGTGGATTGGAGCAAAGTCATTGTCTCGTCCATTGACACGTCCGATATGTTGTCTCGCACGTGCTCATTTATATGAACACATTCCATGTTTTGAGGGGCTATGCTTGAGGTTCTTTTTTTTTCTAGGAATCGTATGACCTTATCCATGTTTTTGCCTCCAAGTCCAATTCCTAACATGCTCTTGTGCATCCCCCCC
>NW_004797344.1:1611276-1612466 GCF_000002075.1 Aplysia californica
GGGGTTCGTCTTCCCATATGGGAAGGGGGGAGGATATTACAATTTTAATTGATGTTAGTCTTAGCTAATGTTGACCTAATACAACTTAAAATTATTAGAATTAACATTGAACAGAAATAAAGTGTTTCTTTTCTGTATAAATTTCCTAACTGAAACTACTCATGACTCTGCCATTCTCTATTTAAATACAGACATTAGTATGACACTCGCCGCTTCAAATTTAAAAAATTGAAGAGAAATGAAGCGCTTCCTTTCTGTTTACTTTAAATTACTAAGCTCCCAAACCCCCGCCCCTACCCTGCCTCCCCCCACTTCCCCAGTCTCCTTATTTTAAGAACAGAAACGACACCCACCACCCTAACCCCCTCCAACACCGCAACCACCTCCCTTAAACAACACGAAAACAATCAAAATGACAGACAACATTGGACTCGCGTTCTAAACGTCTACACATCAATTACCGTACAGGGCGATCGCTCCCACCCACCACAAACCTCTCATTCACAAATACAAACCCCCGATAGTGGGTTAGTGACCGCAGGACCATCCCCCACCCCCCTTCCATCTCTCCCTTCATCCATGTTCCATCAAAGTAGTACAATTAGACGGCAGCAGGACAGGGAACTTTCTGTCAACGCCGTAGGTTATAGCCTGTAGTGACTCTTGTGTCCGATTTTTTTTTTTGCTGGCTGTTTCCGGCGAGTGGAGTGTTGTTTGTAGGAGGTCGAGCATTGCCCCCCAGGCATCTTTCCATCTCGGCGGAGAAGTGAGTGGGACGGGAGTGAGGGATGGTTGTTGAGCAATACTGGACCATTTAATGTGGGGGCTGGGCTTGTGTGTGGGGGAGTGAAGGACTCATACACGAACAGACACACACACATACACTCACACACACACGCGCACACACACATACATTTAAACTCCAAACTTACAAGGAAACATACACACACACACACAAACAGACACACACTGTATGATAAAGATAGAGGCAGAAGAATGGAATTGAATGGCAATTAATTAATATTTTTTTAAGCAACTATAGAAATAACTGAAAAGTTCCCTCATCTTCCTTATTGAGAAAGAAATAGAAAGAGTGGGAATATATAGAAAGAAAGCGAGAAGGGGAAGGGAGAGGGGGAGAGAGAGAGAAAGAGAGAGAGAGAAAAAAAAAAAAAGAGAGAGAGAGAGAG
>NW_004797344.1:1613120-1614574 GCF_000002075.1 Aplysia californica
GTAAGCGCTAAAACACTAACATACTGACAAGATATTTCGCTATCTATGGCCGGGTACCCATTCCCACCTGGGTGAAGTGGGGAAAATTCGTGTAAAGTGTCTTTCCCAAGGACACAACGTCGGGCCGTTTTGCATTTTGCCCGGGTGGCGACCGAAACCTTCTCTTCTTATCGATTTTAGACCACCAAGGGATCTTGAACATGCGCACCTTGCACACGGATTCTTCGCCCTTGTCCGAGAAGGCTAAATGTAGATGTAGATCTTTCTTACCCTAAGATCAAGGGTGTGGCTGGAAAACAGCAGTAAGAAGGAGCCAAGGAGTAGCAGTAGAAAGGCTGCAGAAAGAGTCAAGAGCGCAGAGGAGAGTACAAGGGAGGTGAGGGGGTGGGGGCAGAAAGAGGAGACGAAAGCAGACGACAGAATATGGCTAGAGACTAGAGAACAAGAAAGGAGGTGAAAGTAAAGGAGACAACTTAAGAGAAGAAAACTTTTCCGTTGCTACCCGGATTCGAGCCCGGGACCTTTAAATGAGAGTCGAACACATTAACCTCTGGGCCACGAGAGCCTCCGTGAACAAATTATTGTACTTTTCAACACACGTGGTTTTCGTTACCGCCGTGTTCTGTGTCATACTATTACTAATTTATACCGGGTGCCCAGTGGGGGCTCGGGTCGGGACGTTTTTTTGGCTTTAGTAAGTGTTTTACGGCACATGCAACACCATCAGGTCATAGAAGTGCCTAAGATTATAGGTGTTACAAGAGAGTAACAAAAAAAGAAAGAAAAGAGATTTAACATTTTTATAAAGAATACTTTTAAAAAGAAATAGAAATCGGAAAGAACGCAAAAACGAAACTGCTAATACAATATCATGAATCAAGAAGCAAGCGTGTCTTTAGTGTGTCCCGTTGCACTCTATAACCTCATGGCATTGCCCCAGAACAGACTGGCCCCTATCTTGTAGAACGCCTCAAAAACTTTGCCGTGCGTGCACGAGTGGAAAGTCGTGAGGCATCTAGAGCAGATGAGAGTGCAGAGGCGGGTATGAAATGGATTTTGCTTTTACTTTTATATCAATAATTCTCTATAATATATAATATATTGTCGTATACATTTTCTCTTTTCCGATATTCAACTTTTTAAGCAGATATTTTTTTTTCAAATGTATTTTTTTTTCGTTCTTTTAAAAATGTTTCTCCGCGTCTCTTGGTTTTATTGAAAGGATATAGCTGTCTGTGTGTGCGAGTGCGTGCACATGTGTTTGTTTATGAGTGAGTGAGTGAGTGTGTGTGTGTGTGTGTGTGTGTGTGTGTGTGTGTGTTTGTGTGTGCATGTGTGCGTGTGTGCGTGTGTGAGTGTACGTGTGTTTCTCTATATATGTTTGTATGTTTTATACATTAGTATAATATGCGTTTGTGGTGTGTGTGAATGTATGTATGTATATGTGAGTGTTT
>NW_004797344.1:1615023-1617280 GCF_000002075.1 Aplysia californica
CCCCCCCCAAAAAAACACACAAAAAAACAACAACAACAAACAAACAAAACCAAACAGTAATCATTGGTTGGAAAACAGACTGACATTATCTTTATGTCTTTATGAAACGTTTTCTCCCATCAAGGTGCTGCAATAAAGTCGCCTGAGATTTGTATATCAAATATTTCCATTGTAGAACATAAAACTATTATTTAGTTGTTCAAATGTGAGAAACCACACGAATGAAAAAGTATGCATTGATCTTTGTCTGTAATTATCACCATCATCGTAATCATCGTCATCATCATCTTCATCATCATCATCAGCAGCAGTTTCATCAGCAGTGGCAGCACAATACAAACTCTATTAAACAATAGAGCAATTTGCTTTAAAAAAAAAGAAAGAAAAGCGAAAAAATTAAAGACACATTGAGGTATCAAGTAAGGGTAAGCTACGGAGTAAACATATATTATATACAAATAATTCATTGACACTGCCCTAATGGGAAGGACGGACCTGGTGAGACGAAACCAACTTATCAACCCCAGGTTTCAGATTGGTTAGTAGCAGACGCAAATCGCCACGCTCTGTGATCCTGAGTTTTTTCCTCTGCTTCGTCAGCAGCCTTGTCACTGCACAGAATCCCCTTTCTACTAGATAGGACGTGGGAAAAGCGATGAACAAAAACTTGATCTTTTCCCACAGGGAGCGTTATTAATTGTCTTGCACGACAGTTTTCAATCAGAATGACTGGTACAACTTTTTGAATAATGGTTTGATTTCAAAGTCACTTTTCATTGTCAGAAGCTCTTCATCAATTGCCACTGTCAAGTCACCATCTGTTCCAGTGTTGAGTGGGTCGTGTGCCCAGTCTGGAATCTCCAGTTTTAAAGATATCAGTAAACCTTTTCTTCATATCAGCATGCTAATCTCTGAGGTGGTTGGTATATACATCTGTATATTGTAGTCCCTCGTCAGAAACCCGCCCTTCTTTCAGTGTCTCCGTCAAGCTAGGAAACTGAGCTAATTCTCTAACGCCAATGTTTTGGTGGAACATTTCCAATTCGACAAGACTGACGAAAGCGTGAATTTTGCGTTGATCAGGTTGGTGTCATCCCCCTGCAGCTGCAAGTTGAACTGGTTGAACTTTGTGAAAAGATCTGTGAGAAACGCAATGTTGTTCTTGTGTTCTTTCAGTTTGTTGCAGAGATCGCTGTCTGTTTCTTGAAAAACAAACCTCCAGCATAGAGTCAAACAGGCAGAACAATAATCGTGTTAAACAGTTTCCTTTTGAGAACTACCGGACTTCAGTGTGCAAAAGTAAGCATTGAAAGTACTCGTCATTTTCAGTGCACAGCAATTGGAATAATCTCGAGCTCAAAGCGTGGGCTTTGATCTTGTTCACTTTCACACACTGGATGGCAATGGCCAGTGTGTCGTACAGACTTTCATTCAGGTTTTTTTTACCACCAAATTCTGTCTGTGAATGACACAGTGAACAGTAAGTACTCCAGGGACTTATTTCTTCAAGAATCTCATAAATCCACGACACCGACCTGTCATCGACGGTGCCCCATTAATTTGTTGCATAGGCAACTGTATTGGTCAGATGAATCTGTTTCTCCTCGAAAAATTCTTGGACCACTTTGAAAATGGACTCGTCTTTGGTGTCTGTTTCCAACATCTTCGCAAAAAACAATTCTTGCATTATTTACCTCACCCTCTATGAACTGATATCCAGTTGAAGGCTGAACTCACGTCCTTTAAGCATTTTGCACTGTGATTCCTTAACATTGCTGACATCCCATCCATACGTCTTTGAACGGTATTGTTACTTAGACTAGTGACAATAACTTTCAACACGGTTACAGGACTGTCCTAACACCTCTCTTATCGCAAGAAATATGAGGTCCTCACCTATAGTATGTGGTTTGCCTGTCTTCGCAATTAGCAGAGATACATTATAATTATTATAAGTTGCTCGTAAGAGTTCATCAGCTTGATCGACGTCGGCAACAAACATCGATTTAACTGATTTTCCTTTCTGAAAATTGATCTTTAGAATTTTGAAGTATGCCAGATCTTTGTCAAATTTGTCGAGATGGATCTTTTTTATATGGGCTTTGCGTGGTGGGAAAGAAAGTTCTTAGTAATAAGTAGTATTGTAAACTAGATCTATGCCTAAGCTATCAAGTTTTGTTTTTGTTTTTGTTTTTTATGTGGCTTCTTTCCCTTCACAACTTTTTAAGTTGCATTTCATGAAAATTTCACACCGCCC
>NW_004797344.1:1617380-1618651 GCF_000002075.1 Aplysia californica
GGCGGGGGCGTGAGGGACCACGACAAATGGGCGCTAAGAGAAACACTCCCAAACAAGATTGGGCTCTCTCGAGCCCCTGTCGCCTCGCTCTTCCCTCGTCCGATCCCCTGGTCTGGACGCTTCCTCTGAGGAGAGCCGGGCGTGGACAGGACGTGAAGTGGACACTGGGCCCCCTTCTCCCTGACCACTCCAGCCTGCCGCGCGATCGGCATCTCCACACCTCATCCTGGTCAGCTAAACCCGCTCGCCCAGTTTCACTTGCTGATTGGTCAAATTACGTCACGAGAGAGAAATATCTGGAACTGGGAAGACTGACATTAGAACACAAAAAGTGCTTGAACCTTAGATATATTATCATGTAGCTTTTTTTCATTTTGAACAAGGAAGATAGACATACTTACAGACGGATGAATCTTGTGTCTAGTGGATCAACGATAATTTTAAAACCTAATTTAAATGATACGTAAAAATAAGCCTTGTTTTTTTTATTAATAAGCTGGAAACCTTACGTTGGTGGATTACATTGGGTGTATTGCATTACATTCATCATATTGAAATTATGATCATGTCAGTTTCCTTTCTTTTGTACCATATTTCATCAGCATATTAATACGTTTACATATTTTTAAAAAAGGAAAAAACACAAAGACCACCCCCAAAAAAGCAATAAAAATCAAACAAACAAAAAACAACAATGACAATGTCCTGCACAGAAAGTTCAAGCTGATGTACAAAGACGCCATGAGTGTCATTATATAATGTCAGTGCTGTTTATGGCTTTCCAATAACACTGTGTACACTCTACCTTTATAGAAACGCCATTATATGATAGCTGCTCTGCTGAGGTTTACTTCGACTTAATGTTCTTTACTAGCAATAATCAAAAACAACTTTTTTACAGACGAAAGATTGTTAGTATACAATTTGCTACCTAATCAAGCCTTCGTTCTCTTTTGTATGTGTCAAATTATCCAGCATTTTTAAACAATCTCTTTGTCTGTGTGCTATGACATCCCTAATAGTATCGTAAAATGTTAATTATGTACCCTTACAGAATACTATATTCTAGCAATGATATATCTGTAAAACTGTGCGACTCTGCATCTTTACAAATCACCAAATAAGGCACACTTTGACCCTTACGTAATACAGACAAAAGTCATAATAACTTTTCAAAATCTATGCAGTTGTGTGGCGAAGACGGGATGGAGGATTCAAAAACAGAGTTTTATTTCTTGTGATCATTTATAGGTTATGTAAAAGACCCCCCC
>NW_004797344.1:1618751-1619862 GCF_000002075.1 Aplysia californica
CTTCCTGTCATGCACACCTCTCCACACCTCGCCCGCACCCTGTCTCCTAAAAAAGGTGCGTTGGCGTTCGGCATATATGAGGTGAGCTCACACTGAAGAAAGCAACGGAGGGAGGGGGGAGGGGCAGTAAAAGAAGAAGAAAAGATCAACGAAGAAAATTACCGTCAAGTCTGCAATTTTCGAAGGGACATAACAATAAAAAAGCTAATTTCCTCAGAGTCAACCAAGAGTGATGTCCGCTTGGAGTGGCGCATTACCCGGCACACGGAAGTCACACCAACGTCTGGGACGCAATGATCACAGGCGATAATGTTTCTCTTGCTTTCAGCGGGCTCGAGATGTTTGCTTAAATCGAACATATTATCTTTAGCAGATTTGGATCCCGCCTCATTTCTACGATAAATATGAACGAAAATTAACCGGAACTCACAGCAATCCATGAATCATATAATCTGACTAATCTTTGAGCTTTTTCCGCCTTAATATTGTGAATAATTTTCCCAGACGGTTGACACAAGGGCACGATATTCCCGCCATCTTTCTCGGCCAGCGCATGCGTGGTCACGTAAAACTCAAAAGCAATCGATTACGATTATCATCTCTGCTTTTAATTGCTAACTGGATGCAAGGGGATCGTTGAGATTCTTTCAATGGGTAATCGATTTCCCTATCTCATTGGTCGCTAACCTGAAAGACATTAGCTTGTCGGGGTCTCTAGTTAGGTTTTGTTTTGTTTTGTTTTGTTTTTAAGGTTTTTCTGCTTGTCTGATTGGGTGCAGTTATCATTATGGCGGGGGCAAAGAGAGGGGGAAATTAGAATCGTTCATACAGATTTATTAAGGTAGTGCAAAGGCGTAATAAATCTAGTGTGTGTCTTGCGTTTTTTGAGCTATGTCATTTTAGTGAGTAGATGGGTGTGTGTGTGTGTGTGAGTGTGTGTGTGTATTTGTTTGCTTGTTTGTTTGTACATATGTATGTGTGTGAGTGTGTTTGTGTGTGTGTGTGTGTGTGTGTGTGTGAGAGTGTGTGTGTATTTGTTTGCTTGTTTGTTTGTACATATGTATGTGTGTGAGTGTGTTTGTGTGTGTGTGTGTGTGTGTGTGTGTGCATA
>NW_004797344.1:1621831-1624352 GCF_000002075.1 Aplysia californica
GGGGGAGGGAGAGAGATTAAAAAAGACAGAGAGAGCATGACAGACACCAAGAAAAAAGAAAGCATAAAAGAAAGAAAGCAAGGTAAAAAAGAGAGGACGAGAGAGGTAACGAGAGAGAGCATGCAATAAAGCAAGAAAGGGAGAGAGGCTAAGATAGAAAGAAAGAAAGAAAGAAAGAATGAAAGAAAAAAAGAAAGAGAGAGATGGATAGAGGGAGAGAGATGGAGAGAGAGAGAGAGAGAGAGAGAGAGAGAGAGAGAGAGAGAGAGAGAGAGAGAGAGAGAGAGAGAGAAGAATGTAAAGGCAATAGGGTGTGATAAAATATTTGCAGATCAGTTCCATTTTGAAAGACATAATGATAAGATTGCACAAAGTTGGTGCACAGACAATGAACAGTTTTGGGATTGAAAACGTTGTGTATAACATATCGCTACCTCAGAATTACAAAGTTCTATCTGACATTTTTGGCCGTTTTGAGTTACTAAGACCAGGAGATCAAAAACCGAATGTTCTATCTGCTCTGGTGAAATCGTAAGATTATTCGGAGTCGTTATCAAGATATTCTTTTTTGTTTTTTGTAAGTGTTTTACGGCGCTCGCAACTGCATAAGGTCATATGAGCGCGTGGGACACATTAAACTTTGTCAGTTGGTAGGAAATTTTGAATTTTACCCGGGTGGCGACTGAAGCCTACTCTTATCGATTTTAGACTACCAAGGGATCTTTAACGTGCGTAACTTGCACACGGGCCCTCCGAGATTTTCCGAGAAGGCTAGGTGTAGATCTTTCCTACCAGAAGATCAGGGGTGTGGCTGAAAGACAGCAGTAAGAAGAACCCAAGGAGTAGCAGTAGAAAGGCTGTAGAAAGAATCAGGAGCCTAGATGAGGGGGGCAAAGGAGATGAGGGAGTAGGGGCAGAGAGGGGACGAAAGCAGACGACAGAACATTGCTAGAGAGCAGGAAAGGAGGTGAAAGGAGACAAATTTAGAGAAGAAAATTTTTCGGTCACTACCCGGATTCGAACCCGGGACCTTTGAATATGAGGCCAACACCTAAACCTCTAGGCCACGAGAGCCCCCTAAAATCTTTAACGTCAAAGTTCTCAAAACCTGGTACTGAGCAGATAGAACTTTGTAATTCTGAGGAAGCAATGTTATGTGATTCAGTGTAATCTGGTGGGAGTGATGTATCGTTTGTGTGTGTATATGTGTGTGTATTCTTGTGTGTGTGTGTTTGTGTGTGTGTTTGTGTGTGTGTTTATGTTTTTTGTATGCATGTGGGTGAGTGTGTGCGAGGGCGTGTGTGCGTGCGTGCGTGCATGTTTGTGTGCGTGCGTGTATTTATGGACTGTTGCAAAACTCTTTTCCACTGTGACATGGAATTGAGGTGTCAGAGACTGGAAATATGGATGGGGAAGAGATGAGGGGGTTGGGGTCAGATGAGAAATAGTCATAGATTCACGCAGAAGCCAATCGGGGAGTATAAGCTGATAAAGGAACGCCTTTGACATTTCCACGTTCAAAAACACCCCAAAACAATACAAAAACAAAAGGAAACACAAATCAAACAGACCAACTGGAAGTAAAAGAAACAAAACAAAACAAAACAAAAAACAGTATTGGGAAAACGGCTGAACCTAGAAGGTAAGTCAGGAGGAACTGGGTGTCTGGCACCTCGACTCGATAGCGGATAACGCTAGCTATCAGAAACATGCAACTAAAGAAGGACACTCACTCATTCACCCATCTCCCGCGCGCTCATATGACCTTATGCAGTTGCGAATGCCATAAAACGCTTACCAAAACAAAAAAAAGAAATAATTATAAAAGGAGATTCTCGATAAAATAAAATCGACACGAAGCCTTCGAACTAACGCCTTCTGCGAGCAACGACGAAGAGCCTGAACATTACATGCTAGTGGATTGCGGTAAGAGTCAATTGACTTGCGTCGTTGGGGCGAACTGAGTACGGAAAATGTCGAGGTTATTATTTTTTTTCTTTCTTTTATTTTGTTTTAAATGTCCCATGGAGCAGTTCTCTTGCCGACAAGTCATCCCATTCTTTGATGTTGTCGAACATGATGTTGGGCATTGACAAAACACACACTTGGCAATTTTGGTAGGAAGTGATCAATTGTTTTCAAATATTTTTAGATGAATTTTATTTTGTAGAATGTTTTATTTATCACTTGCATTTGAGCGTAGACTACTTGAATTTGTCTACTCTTACTAGACTTCAGCAAAACGGAATTTAAGTGTTCATTATATATTCTGTTCGTGTTATTATATGTGGTAACAACTGCCTGTATCGTAAAATAGGGGGTGATTTTCCATTGAGAGTACCGTTAGTTGGTGAATTAAGCGACGCATGACGGTTATGTGGGTGTGTGTGTGTGTGTTTATGTGTGTGTGTGTGTGTGTGTGTGTTTGTGTGTGTGTGTGTGTGTGTGTGTGTGTCCTGTTTTTTGTCTCTTGCTATTGGTCTGGACTGCTCCCTTCCATGTCGTTATTCTGCATTCTCCC
>NW_004797344.1:1626001-1629719 GCF_000002075.1 Aplysia californica
TGGAGAGGAGTGAAATAGTCAACGCGCCAAAATCCTCATTAGTTCATTGTTTAAATTTCAAAGAAAGTTCTTATCTTTACCATGCCTTTTGCGCTCTTTCCAAAATGTCTCCTTTACTTCCACTCCAACATCATTATGACCACGTTGTCAAATACAAGTATAGAGACACACTCTTGTGCATACGCATTCACATTCGTTCCAGAAATACCGCCAGGCCACTTTAAATGGCCAGTTCAATGGAGCCAACTCTCCCACGAAAGGCTCAGAATTATGTCGCCAGTATCATAAAAGCTATACACAGGAAGGAAATAAAGCATTTAGATTTTTAAACAATTGCGCTTTGTCATGACTCCACAATGCACAGACGGACACACAATCGTCGACTGATACCAGGCGTTAATTCCCCCCATTTGCATAAAACACTGAAAGCATCTTTATAAAGTATGAATTGTGCCTGGCGCGGATGAGAGACTGTAAACAAAAGAAGGATCATAAAGGGGAAGAATTCGGAACAGTTTAATGCAGCCTGAGAGTGAGTAGCAAAAGGGTGAGAATATGTTCTATAGAATTGGAGATAACGAATATCAAAGCTTCCATTTTTAACGAACTTTTATTTCATTTTTTAGGGGGGGGGGGGATGTGGTAATCAAACGGTTATAGCTAATTACTAGCACGGGCACCTAAATAATATAATGGGATGTTCCACACTACATCTGAATGCGACATGGAAGCCTACTTTGATAGTTTTGATAGACGTATACATACGCGTACAGTAGAACCGAAAACTCTTTCTATCTCTTACTCTCTCCCTCCCTCTGACGCACAATTTTTAAAGTGCATGTCCCATTCGCCCCCCCAAACCCATTCCCTTCCCGACCACCACCACCACTCACCTCACAAACTTGATCTCTCGACGCTCAATCAATCTGGCAGTTGACAGCTGACCTTCAGCAAACCTTAGTTGTTTTCCCCTCTCAAGTTTTTGACGGCTTTTTGTGTGTGTGTGTGTGTTGTTGTTTTCTTGTAAATCGTTTTTAAGTATCCCTCCCCCTCCCCCCTCTTGAAAAAACCCAAAAAACTAACAAACAAACAAACAAAAAACCAATAAAGATGTGTGAGGGGGGCTTGTGTTTAGGGTGAGGATGGTGGGGTGAGAGGTGTGGGGGGGGGGGTGAGGGAAGGGGTGATCTGGAAAAGTCTCGCCCTTAGGCGATATCAGTGGACAGCACTCAGATGTAGGTCATCGGAACCTTTTCCTGGTGGGAGAATCACTTGAGACTTGACGGTGCCCGCTGTGTGGGAGCACGAGAGGCCAGGGAGAGATGGATGGGGTGAAGAAAGAACAACTTTTGTGTATATTAGAGGGTGCGTAGGAGGTGAGTAACAACTTGAAATTGAAATACTCCTTTCCTCTTTCACTTCATCCTCCTCTTCCCTTTCCACATCATGATGCTCCTCTTCCTCACTGTAATCTTCATCCTGTGATCGTTGTTCATGGTGTTTGTTGTTATGTTTGTGGCTAGTCTGGTAGTATGAAATGAACCTCGGGTTGGTTGGTTTTCCTAAACATCAACAATATATCTTTTAAACGTGTCAACTATGAAGATAGCTTTAAGAAATATTTTCTAGATGTAGTTCTTCTTTACTATTTTGGTTCCATTTAGAAACAAAGATGAATCAATGAACACTTTATAAAGTAGTTTTGTTCTTTTTAAACAATAAACGTTTTAAAATTCTAAGTACACACAACATCATGTTCCGCTGTTTCCCAAAATGTGTTTGGGTATTTTAACTTTTAGAAATATAAGATATTCCGAGAAAGACAAAAAAGTCGGTTAGGACAAATTTCAAAAATTAAACACAAATTAATAATACCAAGCTTAATGTGCGTTCAGAACTATGGGCTTTGTATTCAGGTGTGTATACAATTTTTTGGGGACATTTTACATCTCAAGGGTTATAATCTCAGAACATATAGGAGGCAGACTGTAAAGGCTCTGCCTGTCAATGCCAAACCAGGCTGAAAGGTATACAACGTCCAGACAGGCGGAGGTAATCATTTTTTAAAAAAATCTACAAACAGAAATAGAACTCATATCTTCTGTGTGCGATAGCGAAAAGCTTCAACACTATTTACAAACGTGAAAGAGTGGATCTAAGTGGATGAGTCAGCTTATAGTACCTGAATACGATTATATGTATTGGTACGATTAGGAGCTGCTGAAATAACGCCCAAGGGAAGACGAAATGAGTGGGGGGGGTTTAAAGGAGAAAGAGATACAGCAATTGACAGAAAGGGCGGAAAACCCCTTTGAAGACTCCATGAGAGAGTGCAACCACAGTACAATTAAGCCAAGGGGAACCACGAAAAAGTATCCTGAGCCCCTGTCGTTAAGCCCAAAACTAGCTTTGCCTTCAGCACCGAGGAATCCCACCGCTTCCAAGACGTCTTCTAGCCCGAGGCGCCTCTTGGGTGGTACTCCTCGAGATCTCTGTGAAAACAGGCAGACATTACCCACACCCTTCCCTCCTCTCCACCCAACCACCAAATCACACACATACACATCCACTCTTCCTTCGGGCGGGGCTCAATTATTGCTGGTTTGTCGCTCTCGAATGTCTCAACATGCCCCAGAATGAAGGGCGGGTCAGGCCTGAAACAGCAACAAACGCGAAACAACATCAGTCAAGTCTGGATGAGAGTGCGACTTAGTGCTCTGTCAGGTCTGTTCAGGCCGATTGTTTCTGATGCTTGCCCATCAATATTCATAATTGTATAGTTTTATGTGAGGGTGCGTGCGTGCGTACATGCGCGCGTGCTCGCGCGCGCGTGTGTGTGTATGTGTGTGTGTGTGCGTGCGTGTGTGTGTGTGTGTGTGTGTGTGTTTGTTTGTGTGTGTATATAATATGTGTGTGTATTAGATCTATACAAATGTACACATACTGTTTATATATGTGTGTACATTAATGATTTATACATGCATGTATAAATTTAATATTATTACGTATAATGTATATATTATATATACAAGGAGAGTGAGAGAGAAAAAGAGAAAGAGAGACAGACAGACAGACAGACAGACAGTCAGACAGAAAGAAAAAGAAAGAAATAGAACCTATCTAGTATTATTGATATCGTCGTTATCCTGAAAATAAAAGAAGAGTTCATTTACCTTTTAGTATTTTTGTCAATAGCCTTTTTTCCACAACCATTTACAGAACATTGGTGTAAAGAAAAATTGGATGGCTTGAACAGTTCAACATTATTAGCCGGGAAGAGAATCGCTTTTCAATGACGGTTAAATTACTGCGTTCTGAACACCTTCTAACTGTTTCCAACACGTCCCGCAAAATTCGTCATTGTGATTTTGTTGAAATAAGGATGAAAGATGGACTGTTGCTAATTACGATTGTGTGCAGCTTGCAAGCGGTACCAACGATGCGATGGAAGATTAAACAAAAGGTGTTAGTAACGCACAAGTACAAAGCAAAAAAATACTATAGTGCGTGCTGTTCAAAAAGCGACCCTTCCGGTATTGTCTGATTCCTTCCCTCTGTCTGTGTATGTGTGTCTCTTTGTCAATCCGCCTGTCTTTTTCTCTCTGTGTTTCACTCTCTCTCTCTCTCTCTCTCTCTCTCTCTCTCTCTCTCTCTCTCTCTCTCTCTCTCTTCTCTCTCTCTCCTTCCCTCCTTCTGTCTCTCTCTCTCTCCCTTACCC
>NW_004797344.1:1630725-1635725 GCF_000002075.1 Aplysia californica
CCCCTCCCTCCTCTACACCGCCTCACATTCTCCCCACCCCCAACCCCACCCCCCAACCATACTTCACCCTCTCCCCTTTCCCACCTCTTCTGACCTTTTTCTGAGCACTAACACCCTGGTCCCCACGCGCATACTTGTTTCTCTCGGAAAGCTATTGTTTTTGCTTCCTTTTTTGTCCGTTTTCTGATAAGGCCCAGCTTGTACCTGCGTCAGGCAAAGGCAATTTGGATTGCCCACGGGGTTAATAAAAACTTCTTTTTGCAACTGACGTTACTTCGCTCTCCATTAGTCATAAGTGGTCCCTTGTTTTTTTAGGGGGCGTAAGCAAAATGTGGTCAAGCTGAATGCCTACCACCTCCAGCTCGCTCTCTTCTGTTTATTAAAATTTCCCTTTTTCTCTTTTGCTCTCTCCTATTTTTTCTCTTTGCTTTATTCAATATATTTTCTCTCATTCGCTCTCTCTCTCTCTCTCTCTCTCTCTCTCTCTCTCTCTCTCTCTCTCTCTCTCTCTCTCTCTCTCTCTCTCTCTCCCCACTCTCTTTCTCTATCCCTATCTCTTTCTCTCACTCGCTATCACCACAAAATAAGCACACATAAGCGTAATATTTCTCTCGGTATATTATTTATGTCTATCGATCTAATGGTTCATTTTGCCAACCCGTCCTTTGTTTCCCTCTGTATGTATATACATAAAACATATTACACGCATTAGACTTTTTAATTCAGGGCACAGAAGAGTGTACTGTGTGTGTTGCTGAGTGTTTGTGTAGAATGTGTATGAGAATAGGTTTGTGTGCGTGGGAAGGGGGTTAAGGGGGCGGGCAGAAAAATATGTCATGTGTATATGAGTGTGTGTGAGTGTATGTCTATGCTTGTGTGTGTGAGTGTGTGCGTTTGTGTGTGTGTGTGTGTGTGTGTGTGTGTACTGTGTGTGAGTGCGTGTGTGCGTTTGTGTGTGTTTATGTGCGTGTGTGTGAGTGTGTGTGTATGTGTGTGTATGTGTGTGTGTGTGTGTGTGTGTGTGTGTTTTTGTGTGTTCAAAGCTGTTTAGAAGTTAGAACTAAAAATTCAAATCAGTGTGTCTACTTCTTCTAAACTATTCCTCTCTTTTGTGTATCTCCACTGTGCCAATGTTGCTCTTTTCCAATCCAAAGGAAAGCTTGGCAGAATGGTGTAAAATATTCTATGTCCTTGTCAAGCATGTTTTATGTTTTGCAATATTAACAATTAATGTTTATGAATAAAGATAATATCAGAAAAAACAACAACAGCAATACAAAAGCGCCTGCGGATAGGACAACAAATCCTTTAAAAAAAATTCCATTCTTTTCTAGAAAATTCCCAAACACAAAGGCTTCGCCAGGCCGATTCGCGAGCTTCAGGTTCAATGATTCTTTTGTCAGAGAACGCATCTCAGACAAAACCTGCGCAATATTCATAACCTGACATACAAACAAACCGAATCTTTTGTAGCGCGTCCTTCTGACGCCTCAGTGCCCTCTATTGTCCTGTTAGCTCCACCCAACGCTCAATGGCCTGAGAACATTACGGCGGAATTCCCCAAAGCGCTGCCCTATCGCATCAAAAAAGAGACCCGATTAGAAACAACACGACAAATGGCAGCGTGTATAACTATTTGCCATCGCACGCCCAACCATAAAGAAGTGATGTAAAGCAGTATGCAATCAACCGGGGCCGTGTTCGGGGTATGGTGTGTCCTAAAACAGGGCTCATCGACATGCCGGAATAAAGTAGTCCATGAAATCGTCGCACAATTTACGACTGACTCGCCTTTATTTGTTCACATTGGCGGATGTGGTTATTCACCAGCACGGACAAATAAGGTGGTTGGTATTTATGTATTTCATTAATATTAGGAAAAAGGACCTGTTTCGCTTCAAGCGTAGATCTATAACCCTTGTAGAGTCAAATAATGTAAACAATATAAACGTTTGAAATTTAAATTTTACATACATACATGCAAAATAAGTTATTTACGAATCAAAAATTCAGAAGACCCAATCTAATAAACAGCATTTTATACTAATTTTTGGTCAAAGATATAGAATATCCTGATCCACAACTATAATATATAAGTAATATTAATTAAATATCACCAACGCTTGGGTAATGGTTAGATACTGTGCCACAAAGCAATTATTTAAAAATCATTTCCGCAATGTACATAAACAGCCGAAAAACCGTCGTCGTAGATCCACCCAAAATTGGAATATTTTGTTATAATACGTAAGCATTTTAGACTCTAAATATTTTGAATGGTATACAATACATTGATAAACCCACTAGGTTGCAAAGCACAATTACACATATAATATCTGTATATTATAATAATTCTATAATATGTATGTATTTTTCCGTCTGGAATGTGTTCCTGTATTTTTTCTACGAATAAAAAACCCGAAATGAAACAAAACAAAAACAACAAAATATATTACATTAATTCCCTCCCCCCCCCCCCCCCCCCCAATTTTTCTCATCACAGACTTAGTCTAAAAATTTAGTCCATACAACTTTGCCAAGCTCAAAGCTAAAAATATAATAATATCCATCAATTTATAATATTACTGTTATAAATAAATCTTATTATCACGTGCGGCTGGACACACGTCTTCATTAAATTGTTCTTTGAAGCAAGCTGTTTTGCTCATATTGGCGAATAAAATGTACCTCGGATGCGCGTCGGCGAATAAACAACCCGTTTACGTAAAAACTGTGATCTTCGGCTCGGTCAATTTAGCGCGCAGGAATTGGCCGAGTCCCCCCTCCATTATGATGTCATTAGGTCGGGGTAAACACAAGGGCATTACTGGCACCGTTGGCTGTACTAATGGGCAAATAACCTGGGCTGGCGGGGCCAGGCGCGTTTTTGCAGGTCTCTCTGGGGTAGGTGAGCACAAAAGGTGCAATTGAATTACATAGACCGGGCCAGCATGACCAACCCCCCCCCCCCCCCATGCCATTCCACGTCACGCTACACAGGTTGCTAGTTTGGGCGCATCTCTTTCTTTCTTTCTTTCTTTCTTTCTCCCCCTCCGCTTTCCGCCGCTTCCCTTCCCCCTCTCCTCCTCCGGCACTCTCTCTCTCTCTCTCTCTCTCTCTCTCTCTCTCTCTCTCCCTCTCTCTCTCTCTATATATATATATATATATATATATATATATATATATATATATATATATATATATATATATATCTCCCTATCTCTCTCATTCTCTCTCTCTTTCTCTCTCTTTCACTCTCTTTCTCTTTCTCTCTCTCCTATTCTGTTTCCATCTTTATCTTTTATTCTCTCTTAATATATCTCTCACTCTCTCACTTTAAAGCAATAGAATGTCCTAATAGCATTAACAATAATATAAATGACAATAACAATGACAAACATATTTATAATAAAAATAATAATAATAATAACAGTAATAATAATAATAATAACAACAACAACAACAACAACAACAACAACAACAGTAAACAGATCATTTTTTCAAAAAAAGGAACTTTGAATTATGTAACAGTTTAGATCTTAAGTTGGATTATCAAATCTAATGAAACGAAAGCCAATAAATAGAACGGACAAGAAGTCAACATACCTCTGTTAGTGTTAGGAGAGAACTAAACTAACGAAAAGACTTGGAAACTCCTCACTCAATCAATGGTCAATACCGACCCATTAAAGATTGGAAATGATTTGCATCACAGCCCGACATAATTCCAACTGGATTAACGACGCACCTAACTGATGAAAAAATTGAAACAACAAAAACATTATTTTGGAATGTGGAATAGTAGTTCTGATCAGGGAGTAAGAGATGTGGTGAAAGGCTCTTAAAAATGTTAACGTAACTTTAAAAAGCAATAACAACAAAAAACCAACAGCAACAACATTAATATTAACAAATCTTGTCATGACTACTGTCTCTTCAATGCCATACAACAGCTATTTAATTTCGTTCAAAACTTGTTTTAGTTGACGTCTTCTTGTATGGGTGTCATACATCACAGGTTCGTTCCTGGTATATTGGTTCTGTACTTTCCATAATACTTCTGCATAGCTGATCAACAGTGGAATAGTGCTGATATTGTGAGCTTAGAGCTGAATCGAGCAACCATTTTAAACCCATGAATCATTTGTTGTCTTGGCCCCTTTCCAGAAGGGGTGGTCTTCATTTCCAGACACAGATTCTCTAATAATAGAAATCTGTGAGAATATCAAACAATACAGGGCTTGCCATATTAAACTGTGTGCCCAGTAACCCAAACATAATCCCCAGGCACTGGCACTCCTTACCATGACATCGCTTTTGTTCCTTCGTATCGCTCCCAGTATATATAATTACTAAAGAAAAACGCACAAAAGAAAAGACAAAAGAATCAGAGTAAAATATCACTTAATGATTTCCTAATGCGATAACCAGTGTCGATTGCCACCCTAGACCCACGCATAGCTTTTGCATAAACTCAGCCAAACGTTCCTATGGTGTAAAAACCAAATCTGCCATTTTCCATAGACTCCATTATCTTCACGTGTGCCACACACACAATACGCCAGCAAGACGCATTGATTCGCACCAATTTCCAATCATTCAACTGCTTCCTCGTCCATCGATCACGAATGGCGCTGATCCGTGGGGCATTAAGAAATGCGTTTCTTGTAATCATATTACCACTGGTTTTCGTAGAACGTTTTTTGTTAGCATTGCATCATGGGGAAAATGCGCTTCCACGAGAAAAATGTAATCGGTCAGTGCTTAACGGGGCTCTGAGTAATCTACCGTAGAAAGAAACAATGCTCTTTTTACCATGGGGTGCCAACCTTCTTTTTATGCTTTGGTTGATTCATTGTCGTGCTTGTTTATGTGTTTGTTTGGGAGTGGTTTTTCCTTTCTCTGTTTATTTATTTTTTTATTTATTTTTTGGGGTCTTTCTTAGCACTTTCATAAGTACCCAAAGGAATCTAATTTCAGAAAACACAAGAAACTAATGA
>NW_004797344.1:1643996-1645367 GCF_000002075.1 Aplysia californica
TCTCTCTCTCTCTTTCTCTCTCCCCCCCTCTCTCTCTTTCTCTCTCCCCCTCTCTCTCTCTTTCTCTCTCCCCCTCTTTCTCTCTCACTCTCTCACTCTCTCTTTCTCTCTCTCCTTCCTCTCTTCCAGGCGAAATCATTGTGGCGGGGAGAACCGTCTCCTTTTCCCTGTGGGTCTCATCTTCCACACAGACCCCACTCTCACACGATAGGCCCAGACCACACGGGACATCACAAGCTTAATATCATTTGTCACATTGGTGCATATAGTTAGAAAATGAGTTCCTTTTGTAGCAAACCCTTTTCCTTGCCAGCTGAAAAGCCTGGGAGAGACCGGTTGGGTGGGGTTGAAGCCTCTTTTGCTGCTTTAAGTGTGAGTGACTTAAGATGTGTGAAAAAGTGAGTAAATATTGAGACAAGAATGAAGGTCAGCTGGAACGGTTGGAGAATTGTTGAGTTGTATGTCAAACTAAGCTAGGAGATGGGAGGGGAGGGGAGGGGATAACGGCCATATTTAGTCCAGAATCAGAATAGGACTATAGTGACTCTGAAAAGAAGTATGGTGAAGGTCGCCAGAGCTGACGTCGAGTACCTTCTCAGATACAAAATAGAGAGAGGGAGAAAGATACAGAGGAAGATAGACAGATAGATAGATAGACAGATAGATAGATAGATAGAGAGACAGATAGATAGATAGATAGATAGAGAGACAGAGAGAGAGAGAGAGAGAGAGAGAGGGGGGGGCGAGTTGGGGAGAGATTGAAATAGGGGAGAAAGAATGGATAGTGGAGCTAAACGAGTTAATTAATTTGTTTTAAATAGAGGGGTGATTTTCTTTGTGGCTTTAGTATCACTCTTTGTACGCATTTTCCCTTGCGTTTTAGTTTGAACAATCAAGTGACCAGATGATTTGATTGACGAACTGATTAATATTTTTAATCAACTGAAATTAATGTGTTAAAATCGCTATTTTATTACTCGTATCAAATTCTCTATGTCTTGATGTGCGTCTAGTCAGGAATAGTGCATGGTTCCAGAGGCAAAAACCCTCGAAAAAAAATCCAAAACAACAAATCAATTAAATACTAAATTTATTTGCAACGGAATATTGCTTTCCAATATCTAGATTAATCCAATGTTTTTGCGTGTGTAACTGAAGCAGTGAATCAACAGAAAGTGATAGGTGGGAGCAGACGGCCTTGTTAAACTGGCGCTCCAGGAACAATTACGCGTTGTAGTGAGTTACGAGGGAGGACAACAACAAATGAGAAATTGTAACGATAATTAGACAAAAAACAAGAAAAGCAAACATCATTTGTCTGCCTATTTGCTCCGCCTACCCCCCTCCCTCATCTCACCTCATATCACCCCC
>NW_004797344.1:1646143-1648662 GCF_000002075.1 Aplysia californica
ACACACACACACAACCCCTCCCCCGCCCTCCAGTCAGAACGACACTAACCAGTTGGGAAAACGAGCGGCCGGCGTCTGGTTCTCTTGGGCATTGAGAGCCAGCAAAATTAGTTCAGCTATCAAGCACACAGCGAGATGCAATGGCTTTGCTAATAACAGAGAAACACGCGTCGAAAAAAAAGAGAAACTACATATTTTTCGAAGGGAGCGTAGGGAACATCGGTCCGATAATATTTCGTCCATAAGTTTGCTTAGATTTTGTTCGTTTTATTTCGATTTCGTGTATTTACTTTTTGTTTTAGTTTTCAAGGACTGGCCGTTTTGTCCCCTGTGGTAGTGTTGACTCAAGGGAATTAGAAGACTAATGGGAATGGCAGGGTCGTATAATAAATATTCGAAACAGAATTCGAGACAAAGGGTAGTAGTAGGAGAAGGAGAACAAAGGAAATACAAAAGAATGACTCATAACTGTCGCAGAATGGGATATTAGTGAAATGAAAGGAACAGCAGTGGAAAGAAGGAAAAAACAATCTGCTCAGGCGAGACTGGAAACAAGGACGAAAAGTCAAAGTAATAATGTGAGGCATCGTGGTGAAAAAAGGCGCACGTCAAAATAATGATATTGAAAAGAATATCGCTCGGCATTTTTCTGGCCGTTGGCCAATTTGTTCCAAATTTTATATTTTTTGGCTTAGTACCTCTTAAGCCTCTTTAAAAATACATTTCTGTTCAGATATAACTGAAACGTGTTGATCAAAGGCACACAAATTGTTATTGGACATTTTAGCTTTGGGAATCACAAAACATTGGCAGTCACAATCTTGTAAATTTGACCGCTGAAACCAGGTGACCCCACGTCTCATTAACTATCTCGAATTCTATTCAAGATAGATGGGTATTGTTTTCAAACAGAAACAAGACAAAACACGTTTTAACTTTAAGAAGATACCAATAACTACATAAGCCACAAAAATGACGAGCGCTTGACTCCACGGCGTCGTGACACAAATCTTTGTGGTCCTTGTCCAAGCCACAGCAGCACCCCTGCCTCCTCCCCCCCCCCCCTTTCTCCAGCCCATTAAAAGAAACAACGAGAACGGTTTGTGGTATTCAGTTAGGGGTGTTGATGCCTCCTCTACATACGTCGGTTTGTTTGTAAAGTAGATACTTACAAAGTATGGACATCGCACCAACATGAATTATTGTATTGAAATAAATTAGTCCTAGCCGTAAAACCTAAAGTGACTCCCAGTGTCCTGTAAATGACCTTCGATAATGAGAAAAAAAATGTGATTTATGCAAGGAAAACGCGCAAATGCACGTTTTCTATTAGGGAAATCTTTAAAAAGTAATGAAACTTGAGTATTCAAAACAGTCCTTTCTGAGGTTCGAGCTTTAAAGATTTGGAGAAATGGGCAATTGAACTTGTTCTTTATGGGCGTGCAAAGACTGGGTGATCTGTCATACTACATTTTGCAGTGACCTATTTCATGTCTAATTCAACAGCAAAACCGACCATCAATAATAAAATGCCCTGCAGAGCAGTGAACACAAGTACAATACCTTGTGCCGAAGTATAGTGCAAAGCACCATTTGAAACGCAGAGGCTGTCAGCTCGAAGATTACAAAGATGGCAATAACGATGATTGCGATAAGGCATCAGAAGGCGATAATTGTCTCTATTGTCCTATTCCGCTGGGACGATTAGCCTACGAGAGTTGGTAACCCCAAAACGATGGACCGTTGAGCGAGAGAAATGCGATATAGTAGTAGGCACCAGCCGGGTCCCTAGTTCATCTCCTGATGCATGTATCTTGTCTTTCGCGCTTCCTCACTCTCTCTTCCTCCTCCGTCTTAGTCGTTGAAGGGAGTGGCTAAGAGAGGGAGATACCTACTTACTAAGAAACAATAAAGGCGACGTGTGGAACTGGTGACCCAAGTTTTTGGACCAAGCCTATTGGGGATCGGGTGATGTAGTGGAAGGAAGTGAAACCGGAACAGGAAGTCGTGTGTTTCACGCATGTGCCGTGTCTACGTTTGATTCCGTTTGTGTGCATGTGTTGTATAAAGCTTAAAAGAGGATAAATTGTTTCTTAAAAGAGAAAAAGAAAAACCTGGTTGGAAAAAGAAAAAAAAGAACTGGAAGAAGAAAATTGATGACGTAATGAAGATCACCGGAGGATTACCATGTTTCCTGGTTCCTCGGACGGGTATGTATTGTAATCGATCGTTATTAGCCTTATATTGCATGTGTAGTTTTTGTAAGTGTCTTTAGCACGGTGACAAGTGGTCAAACTCAAATCCAAAACCATTACATCGGTTTGTTTCCACCATTCATCTCGACCTTTAGTCAGATTGCACATTCATATTTTCTGCCAGTTCATTATTTTGTATAAAACTTTCAAAGCATGACAATGTGTACGAGCAGTATTCATCCTAATCTCTTTTCTCTTCTTTCTATCTTCCTTTCTCTGTCTCACTCTTTCACTCTCTCTCTTTCTCTCTCTCTCTCTCTCTCT
>NW_004797344.1:1649265-1652623 GCF_000002075.1 Aplysia californica
CATCATCATCATCATCATCATCATCATCATCATCATCATCATCATCATCATCAACTACTACTACTACTAATATTAATAATCATCTTAATGATAGAGACAATCGTCGTAA
This sequence comes from Aplysia californica, assembly GCF_000002075.1. NCBI lineage: Eukaryota > Metazoa > Mollusca > Gastropoda > Aplysiida > Aplysiidae > Aplysia > Aplysia californica. The sequence continues at coordinate 1,649,375 of NW_004797344.1, forward strand.
CAAAAAAAAAACACCGAGAAGAATAACAACAATAAGAAGTATTGTTCTTTTCAGCAAGAAAACAATCCGTCTTTTTCTTCTCTGTGACCTATCAACATGTCCTTCAGGTAAAAAAAAAATAAAACAAAAAACAAAACAAAAAAACAATAACCATCCATTGTGAGTGCGTCATACGAGCATTATAACAGCAATAAGACACCAATTTTAATATAGGTCACCTTTGAATCGTCAGCTATCATATTGCTATTCTCCTGCAAGTTGCGAGAAAAATCGAACAGTTCCAGGCAGAACGGTTTTCAAGTCGTACGCTCTCACATTCCCTAGTGGCAGAAGGCTTGTCTCATATAGTGGATGAAGTGGACTCTTAAAAAATAATATGTATGGCTCCAAAGTTTACGTTTCTTCCTAGTGTTTTTGGAATGCGCAAGTAGGATTATGTTACTGAATCGAGAAATCTGCGATAATAATATCTTGTATTGGAGAAAAATAATAGTTTTACAACCATGTCTTCGTTGTTTAGTTGGAAATGTACACGTCATCAGTGATCAGGTCATTGAAAGTGTATGTCTCCTCTATCATGGCTATCTCTTTTTTTGTCTTTTTCCGCATTGCTATCTCTCTCTCTCTCTCTCTCTCTCTCTCTCTCTCTATCTATCTATCTATCTATCTATATATCTATCTCTCTAGCTATCATCTGTCTTTCATTTTTTTCTGTTTTTCTCTTCTATACCACTGGTGTATTAGTGCGATCTTCTTTTTATGTTTTTCAATTCCTAGAATAAGCGAGAAACAAAGAATAATAGGAGTTTTCTGCCAATGATGTCTCATATTTTTTAAATTCCCTCCTTCTGTATCAATTAACTCCCATTACAATGTCTTTGTTTATAAGCACGTCTCTCTTCACCTGTTTTTTATATTTTGATCGTTTATATTCCTCTCCACTTGAACATTTTCCGTGGTCTTTTTCTATTTCTGTCTGTCACTCTGTTTGTCTTTCTGTCTGAGTGTCTGTCTTCCAGTACACATGCCTTTCTGCCTGTCACTCTGTCTATATGTCTGTCTGTTAGTATTTCTGTCTTTTTGTCTGTTAGTATTTCCGTCTTTTTGTCTGTTAGTATTTCTGTCTTGTTGTCTGTCAGTCTGCTTGCCTGTCTGTCTGTCTGTCTTTTTGTCTGTCTGTCTATATATCTGTCTGTCTTTTTATCACAGACTCTTACACACACACACACACACATAATTTACCTCCTCCATTTTCGAGTATGCGCCCCCTCCCCACCTCTTCCTCTCTCTCTTTCTCTCTCTCTTTCTCTCTCTTTCTCTCTCTCTTTCTCTCTCTCTCTCTCTCTGTTCTCTCTTTGACACACACACACACACACACACACACACACATACGCAGGCACACACCATACATACACACACATGCACATACACAGAGGCAGGCAAACACACATACACACACACACACACACACACACACACACACATCAACACGCACAAACACACGCACAGACATATAAACACATGCACACACAGATGGACCAACAGACATAAACATGTCCAGGGACCTTCACGAGATAAAACGGAAAGACTAGGAGAAAATAGAACTCCCTGAAGACAGACCCATCGCCAAGAACAGCAACTCCGGCTCAAGTAGAAAGAAGCATCAGAGGGGCTTTAACCGTGTCTTAGCTCCTTAGTATGTTTGCCTCCCTTTCTGGTAGTAAGTCCCGAATACGAGGGAGAAGAAACTCGATCAATAACTGTTGTGTAACCTTTTGACCCCGTCGATCCCATAACGAGGCAGCGCCATTACCGGAAGTGACTCTCGCGCAGACGATGTTCCTCCACGCTAATTGTTCAGGCGTTCCCCTCCAAAGATGATTGTAGCCTAATTGTCCTGCAATTTGCGCCCGTAATTTTTCTGTCCCTACCTGGCTCTAATATTTATGTCTCATCACCCTTCTGTTACCCACAGCCATTTTTTTGCATATAGCAAACCTGGAGAGAAGGCCAGTGATAGAGGAGATGCCCAAAGAATGAGTTGTGGGCTGTTAAAAGCAGGGGTTTGTATCAATTATTTGAGAGGCTTCACAGAATGCAGAAAAGAGTTTTCTGTTTAACAGTGCATTGTAATTGAGTAGCCTAACGTGTTTTTGCGCAGTTGAGCAGACACAGATCAATGCAGGTGTGCCAATATCTGTGGAAGAAAAGAGTCACACGGCTACATAGGCCGACAAATAGATAGATAGATAGATAGATAGAGAGATAGATAGATAGATAGATAGATAGATAGATAGATAGATAGATAGATAGATAGAAGTCCCCATTTTGGTATAAAAGTTACCAAGAAAATAATTGTCCTTGAAATTTTCAATACAATTCAGTCCAGAACATTTAGAACGCAGAACAGGCTGTACTAACATACAACTAGTTGAATTATTGCAGCTTAACATATTAACGTGAACTTAACCAGTTAATAAATTAATTCTGACAGCACCTGTTTTGTTGATGTCTCATCTCTGCAGACACCCGGTTGTTATTATTGCCTTGTGCATTAAAATAACAGGGTATAAATGTTCAGTCAGTGAGCATTATCGTCCTTTGTTTATTGTAATTGTCTTTGCACATTGGAACCGAGTGAAGGAATAAATATTGATAAAGCAATAGTCCTAAATGATATAGCACCGGATCTGATGCTGGGGTTTTAGCATTAATAACTTTTTGTTTCATTTTCCACGACCACAGTATTGCGAATTCACCCTTCGAAACGCCAATGTTACTTCTAATTAGCTATTGCTGTCTAGTCGACCTCTGAATTTCCTCGCTATTTTTTTTACAATCCAAATTAGCCTCCCTCTTGCTTCATTTTAGGCGGAGGGCGAGGGAGAGGGATGGTTGTTGTTGTAAGGTAATTATTTAGTTTTCATTAAAAATTGGAAAAAAGAAGAAGAAAAAAACCAGAAACACAACCAAGTACGAAAGTTCCTGCTGCGTAAAATAGATATGAAACAGAACGTGATATTATGAAATTACACATGTTTATTCATGACATAAGCAGGTTACCATCGCTTAAGTGGGGCGTAACTTGCGTGGCTGATTGGAAACAGAGCTGACGCAGGCGCCGGTTTTTTAATGTAGGAACCAGTTAGGGGTTAGACAGGTTGTAATTGTTTACAATATAACAAGGCTGTTTTTTATGATGATGATGATGATGATGATGATGATGATGATGATGATGATGATGATGAT
>NW_004797344.1:1653878-1655578 GCF_000002075.1 Aplysia californica
GAGTGTTTGTGTCTGTGTGTGTGTGCGTTTGTTTGTGTGCGTGTGTGGTGAGAGAGAAAAAGAGAGAGAGAGAAAAAAGAGAAAGTGAGAGAGATAGAGAGAGAGGTAGGAAGACAGAAAAAGAAAGTGAATCAGAGAGAGAAAAGGGGCGGAAGACAGAAAGAGAGAAAGAGAGGGGAAAGAGAGTGCAGTAGAGTGAGATAGATTAATATAGATATGAAGAGCTTACCACATGTCCAGAAGGAATCTTGATGCTCCTGAGAGTTTTAACGGACAGGGAGACAAAATTGGGATTGTAGGTTTTGGAAGCAGTCTTCGGAAATTCGGTCTCATGAAAAGTAAAAAAAAAAGAAAAGAAAAAAGGCACTAGTGTGACTACATTGGCCTTCTCTTTTCAGTTAATCAAAGCTAAAGAGCTTACATGTTCAAAGCAAGCTCGGTGAAACCATCATCCCAATCGATGGAATGAATTTGAAATCGTTGCCAGATCCAGACAAATTGCCCCTCCTCCTCCTCCCCCCGCTCCTCTTGTTATCTCCCCATTCTCCCACGCCACGACACTCCCTTCTTGCAGACCAGGTGCCATGGGACTGAGAGGCTTCTTTTGGATTTATATTTTAATTCACTCTCGTTTTTGGTCCTCTTCTTTACTTTTCATCCTTTTATATCATGTATTTTACTAAAGAGATGATTATATTGTATCTAAACGAAGTGTGCTAAAGTGGAAATGCTCTAAGGTTTGAACCGTCTTTACGAGGATGTACCGTTGGTCCAGTATAGTATACTTATGCGTGATTCTCTCATCAAACAAAGGGACAAAAACCCAATAAAATATGTTTTTAAAAAAATGAAATCTAAAACAAACTCTGCAAAAATGTGTATGCTCTTTGATGTTAATTACTCATTGATTCGCACAATAAAAAAATATAAAAAACTCAATGCGATAAAATCAGAAAACAACTATAAATCACCCACTTCCTTAATAAAAGACTGCGTTCGTATTAAACTGTTTGTTGCGACTTTCAGCTGCTTTCTGTTTTAGCAACATGTAACGCCCACCCTTGTTGTTTCAGTTTTGCTCAATCGAAACAGGTGTTCAAATTTGTTTAACTCACCCTGCACGCTTGTAGGTTTTCCAAATAAAGAGACCAAGGCAAGTAGTTAGATTGCTAAAGAAGCACGACAAAAGGAAACAAAAAGTACTAAAACTTATTGTTTTTATCCATGACAATGTTTGCTGTTGCCAAGGTGATCATGTGTGCTGTTCACCAATAGAGGTGAGCAATGGATATATTACGTCTCCTGCCCTCTCCCATTCACCCTGTGCGTCCATTCATAACGCACATTAAACACACTCAATCGGGAATGGACGTGTGTGTGTAAACGTGTGTGTGTGTGGGGGGGGGGGGTGCAGTAAATTAAAGGTCAATGAACGATCTTTTCATGGTATGCCCAACAACATGTGGGGTAATTGTTACGTTTATAGCCCCAGACATGTACCATGGAAGCGCACTGGGTAGAGATAACTTGAAAATAGGAAGTTGCACCAGAAAGTTACACTTCTAAAGTATTATGTAGATGACCATTTCATAACCCGTTTTCACTTACATAGTTTTGAGTTATGTATAGGAAGGGCACACCAGTTTTGACTACAGTAAGAAAGCATTCCGAAAAGTGGGTCTTTTTTTTTGTTTGTTGTT
>NW_004797344.1:1655678-1657226 GCF_000002075.1 Aplysia californica
TGGGGGTTGCACAAAACAGTTTTTATGCAACAGGCTCTCTGTCTACTTGCGTTTCTATGATCCCAATAAAGCGATAGTCATCTCATGATTCTTTACAAATATAGATTTAACGTTAACTTTTCAAAATCATTTAGCAAAACAGAACATTCTCTTGAGGCCTTGTTCTGTCTGATGGGAAAAGAAAATAACACCGATGTTCTGCTATCTTTTGGCATATGGCGGGTTTTTTGAGAATACGATAGGGGGAATTAATACAATCCCTGAAGGGTGATCATGTCATAAAAGAAGTTGAAAAAAAATGAAAGGAAAACAGTTTGTGGTTGTCTCAGATGGTGATGTAAGGGTGGGTGTGGTTAAAAGAAAAAATGGGGTGGAGGCATATTCGTTTTAAAAAAAGAAAGATTAATAGGGAGGTGAAGTATGGACAAAAAGAGTGAAGGGAGAAGGAGGGGGGGATACACACCATAAATTTTCATTCAGCTGAAAAGATCCCTTAGTACTGATTCCTATCTTTTCATCCGGATCCTGTCATAAAACCGGGCTTTATTGTTATTGTTAATACGTTATTATTTTTATTACTATTAAAATTATTTTGGTAAAGTCTTCACTGCCACTCTTTGCCGTCCAGAGTCGAAAAGACTTGAGAGGATATTCTGTTTTGTGTTCTTGTGTTTTTGTTTTAATTAATTTATTATGCAATTTTTCACTTCTATTTTTGCTCAATTTTCTTGTTTCCTTTGAGCTATAGCGTCAAGAAGTGACGCAGGAAAATAATAAGTTCACCGATGCAGAGAGAAAAGAAGTCGTAATAGCGTTTCTGCAAATTTCGTTTCAAACTCTATTGTCGCCTTTCAAAAGCAGTAGAGGTAAAAAAAGAAAAAAAAAGAACACTCTATAGTGGCCTTTTTAAAAGCAGTGGGGAAAAAAAAGATCTCCACACCGCGATCAACGTAGAAATACAAAGGTCCATCATAACATCCGGAATGCCTATTACAGCCACAGGGAAATCACCGGAAACCCGTTACTCCCCACAGCTTGCGAAACCCCGCCCCGTATGCGCACTTAACACACTGCGCAATCGATTTTCAGGAAATGATGCATGGGCCCTTTTTCAACTAGGTTTTTATCTTTATTGCTCTTTAGAGATTGTTGTTTTTCTTTTCTCTTTGAAATATTTTATTTTCCTATGGATCTGTCCTTATTCGTATATTGCGTTTCCTTTTCATTCTCGCTCTTGCATTTTTTTCCCCTAAGTTTTCCATCGTTATCGCGTTTTTCTTATTTTTTTCCTATTTTTATCTATTTATTTTTTTGGGTTTTGTTTTTTGTTTTTTGAAAGGCATTTTTGTTTTTATTTGTCCGTAATTAGATCTCTTTTCTTCTAATATATTAACTGCATTTCTCCCCATCTGTCTTCTATCTAACAGCTGTAAGTCTCCGTGACCCTCGTCTTGTCACCAACTGGTTTGTCAATTTTAAAACTGTTCATAGGACAGTGCATTTGGTACTCTATGTTTTAGCCTCCCCTCCCCCCTCCCATTTGAATCT
>NW_004797344.1:1657763-1659176 GCF_000002075.1 Aplysia californica
CCATCTCCATCTTCTCCTTTTTATAATGGTGGTCATGTCCTCTTGCCTACATTTACGTACCAGATCTGCGTTGGAGATCTTGTCGGGCCTGAAGATTCTGAGGATTTGGCGTAAGCTGGTTGTATGAAAGGAAGATAGCTTGGCACAGTCATGATCAGTCATCCTCCAGCATTCAGCTCCATATAGGAGTGTGGATAGTACACAGCTGTTATACAGCTTTAACTTCGTTTGTATGCTAAATTGTCCTGACTTCCAGATGTTGATCATGCTTCTGTGTACAGTTCTTGCCTTGCCGAGTCTGTTCATGATGTCTTCCTTTGTGCCGCCGTCAGTTTTGATTATGCTGCCTAGGCAGTAAATGTGTCTGTTATATGGAGGTCTGTGTTGTTCACCCTAATCTGCGTTGGGGAGCCTACATTCAGTGTCATTACTTCTGTCTTCTTCTTAACCCAATCTGGCATCCGTATTTGTGGAGTCGGTTTGTTTTTTCCTGCATGTGCTGGTTGGTATGGGAGAGTAGTGCAAGGTCGCCGGCAAAGTCAAGATCCTCGAGGGTGGAGAAGAGAGTCCACCTTATGCCTCTTGATGTATCCTCTGTTGTTTTCCTCATGACCCAGTCAATGGCCATGTTGAACAGAATTGCTGACATATTGCATCCTTGTCTAACTCCTGTCTTTACCTCAAAAGCAGTGGTACTGTTTCCAACAACGCACTTGAAGTTTTGGTAAAAGCTCTTGATGACCTCAACTATCTTGCAAGGGATTCCATAATATCGTAGAATGTACCAAAGACTTTCTCTGTGCACACTGCCGAATGTTTTTTTTCCAAATCAACGAAGTTGACATAAAGTTGTCTCTGCCATTCCGTGCACTGTTCTATTCTGTTGCGGAGGGTAAATATCTGGTCTGTGCATCTTCTTTCTTTGCGGAATCCTGCCTGTTCTTTTCTTAAGCAGCTGTCCACGGCATCCGACATCCGGTTAATAATAATCTTTGTCAGGATCTTGCTGGGAACTGATAGAAACGTGATACCTTTCCAGTTGTTGCAGTCTATCAACACGCTTCGTTATCTGTTTCTATATTTTATTCCGTTTGTTTTGTTTGTAAAATGTGTACACGTCCATTAAAAGCAAAACAAAAACAAAACAAAAACGAAGAAATGGAAATAGGAAAAGAATGCAACCAAGTGGGCTCGCTGCGTGAATTTGTAAATCTTACACGAGTTTGTTGCCATGATAAAGTGCTGTGGCTTAAGCACTTGCGTGTCTGGACACATTTTGCGTGATGCTACTGGGTTGTTGTTTTTTTAACAAAGTACCTGTTTATTAGGGGCATCTGAAGTGGCACACTAATTGCGTAACTGAGCCTTCTAAGCTCCCTGTCTCCATTTACATGCCTGCAACCCCCCCCCCCT
>NW_004797344.1:1660636-1663994 GCF_000002075.1 Aplysia californica
AGAGAGAGAGAGAGAGAGAGAGAGAAAAGAGAGAGAGAGAAAAGAGAGAGAGAGGGGGGGGGAGAAACATTAATTTTTTAAAAGTAATCTATGTGGTACAGACAGTTTTAATCATATTTTAGTGCTTCACAATGGGATGCAATGCCACAAGGCTGGGAAGTAACTGTAAATGCAAACTTGTTATTCTTTTGATACAATCTAAAAGCTGAATGGGTCTAGAAACAGCTTTATTGTTTTGTACTCCGACTACGATCCCTGAAATTCTCTCAACCTTTGTTCCTAACAGCTTCCGACTACCAGGCTTGTTGGTCTAGTTGCTAGGCGTTACACATTTTGAATTTCCGGTACGACTTCAGGGACGCTTCGTCTGAGAAGATAATTTAAAATTGCTATATTCAACCCCAGAGGCCTAAATCTGCGGTGCATGACGGTCAATGAAGTTGAGAGCTCGGAGCACTGAAGATCCTTTCAGCAATGTGCTATAGCTTGAGATAGAACTATTTGACTCTAAGCTCTCAAAACGGATGATCTTGGTTTCAGCCATCGCATTTTAGGTAGGGTGTGTGGGGGAGGGGGGGAGGAGGTGCTATTTGAACGTAGGAGTTGTGGCTTTTAGAATAACTTTTGCTCCCTGCAATCCAGCATACTTTTCTCAGGACTGGAAATACTCAGTCCCCGTTTGGTCATTGCTAACTGTACGAACAGGCGTTTGTAACAGTTATTGAAAAGCTGAAAGCAGCGTGTGAAGATCAAAGACATTTTATTGATGGGCAGCGTAGAACAGCCAGCCAGTTAGCCAGCCTGCCGGCCACGACACTAGAGGTGACACAGCAAACATTATTATAGAGGACATAGCGTGACTAGGGTAATAGATATTATGTGGCAATTATCGTCCGTGTTGTGCATGGTTATCTCATCAGCTTCTCTTACATGAATAGGCAGTAATGGGATCGAACAGAAAAAGATGAATGGGAAATCAGACGACACAACTACTGTTTTGTTAAATTAGTTATCAGTTCTCATTAGCTTCCAAGAGTATTTCGTTTCATCAGAAAAATTTTTAGATTGAATAGAATTAATAATCAGATTTCATATTGTGTATCTATTAATGGGCCCCTTTCTGATATTCCGGAAAGCAATTGTTTTAACTGACTCAATTATTGTTTGTCTTTTAAAACAGGTTGAAGTATCATTGTTCATGGAAACTGGCTGGCACTAAGTTGCAGACGCTGCTGATTTCTGGCACAAACAATAGCTTGCTAATATGTTGGGGTCAATTTCCTGGAGTTAATGAGGACAAACCCAAATTGTAAAACATTTTTACGTCACATTCAGGTCCTTATCAAGTTTGGTAGTTGTTAACAGAGTCCTATAGAAGATCTTAACATTGTTTTCCACTTTCCACATCCCCTAAAAATAACCTGTCATGTTTAATTGTGATCAGGGTATAAAACGTAAAACGAAGAATTACTAATTGATAGGGAGAGAGAGAGACAGAGAGAGGGCAGAGGGAGAGAGAGAGAGAGAGAGAGAGAGAGAGAGAGAGAGAAAAGAGAGAGAGAGAGAGAGAGAAAGAGAGAGAGAGAAAGAGAGAGAAAATGAGAAAGAAAGAGAAGGAGTAAGCGAGAGAGTTAGAAAGGGGGGGGAGAGTCCCTAAAGGAAATGCAATTAATTACAGTAATCTCCACTGCCGCGTTTTCACTACATAATTCTTGACTTAATTAAAGAAAGTGAAACTGGATACCGTATATTTTCCACTGAAAAAAGAAGTTTAAAAGCAAAGAAAATAATTTAAATCCATAAAAGCGAATACCTAATAGAAAGACAAGCCGTAAGGCGCATGGATTCTGTTACAGCCTTTTCTTTAGACACGGGAGCTGAAAGCTATCGCCACTCAGCACCTTTCTATAACATTCGTATGGAAACCGATCAATCAGTATCGATTAGACAATCAATCAAAAATCTGTATTGATGTCTTTAACCCGCGCCTGCTGTAAGCGCTGGACATACGACCCTTATTTACTGCGTGGTTCGATGTGAGGGGATAATTTCACTATGCACTTACAAACACAATACCTGCATCTGAAAGCGCTTTCAAGAAAACTTAATTCATTTCCATTATTGTCTACAAAAGTACGAGAACCCTAACTTACATCGATTCTCCCATTGCATTTTTTATTATTTTTTTTCTCGGTGTTTATGTTTTCTAGCATTAGATCTAGAGTGCGTGTGACTTAAGCTTCGTTTCACGTTATAAGTCCAGATAATTGTGTGGTTTTTCTTTTTTTTCTATTTGTATATTATTTGAGGGGCAAAATCGAACACTTTTTGTCTTGTGCAAGGGAATACACGAATGCCACATTGGGCTGATTTTCTCCCATTGCTCTAGTTCGGTGTCTGTGTTATGAGTATTGTGCGCGTATATTGGTTTTAGGGTAACGCTTTGAGATCAACAATAACCCGAACCAATAAGCGCCTTTGTTATTTCTCCGAAATCATATTCCAGTCTGCTTTTATTTGTCAAAAAAAATCCACTCATTATAATATTCACTCTCTCCTGAAATTCCAAGCGCTGCCAGTGAGTGTGAGTGTGAGTTTGAATGTGTGTATGTCTATTTGTGTGTGTGTGTGTGTGTGTATGTGTGTGTGTGTGTGTGTGTGTGTGTGTGTGTGTGTGTGTGTAAGAGTGTGTGAAAGTGTGTGTGTATCTGTGAATGTGAGGTTTTTGTGTGTGTGTGTGTGTGTGTGTGTGTGCGTGTGTGTGTGTATATGTGTGTGTGAATATGTAATTGTCGGTGCATGTGTATTTGGGTATTTTGCTTTGTTCATTTAGTCTCCACATTGCTGGCTTGCTTTATTCGATTGTATGCGACTGTCTCTTTCTCTCTATATCTCTCTATCTATCTTTCTCTGTCTCTCCCACTTCTCTCTCATACTCTCTCTCCATATCTCTCTCTCTCTCTCTCTCTTTCTTTCTTTCTTTCTGTCTCTCTTTCCCTCTCCCTCTCCATCCATCCTTGTTTTTCTATCAAGCCCCATCCTTCTCGCTGTATGTGTCTCAGTGACTGTCTTTGGGCTCTGTACCTTTACTTCTCTGTTGTTCCCTTCTCCTCAGCTTCTCTTCCTCTCATTCCAGATCCTTCACATAATGTTATCTCAACGGCTTCAAATAATAAGTGTCCTTCCTGGAATTCCATCTGATCGTCATGCTCACCAATCAATCAGCTCTTCTTCCTTGTTTGAGAACCACTTCTTGGAGCTCACATCAGCTTAACCACTACTATCGTCCACACATTATATTATGTGGAATCGTGTTGAAATCAAATGCTCGTCTAGTGACATAAATAATAATAATAAT
>NW_004797344.1:1665866-1670692 GCF_000002075.1 Aplysia californica
CAAAACGAAGTAGTAGACAACACCTGTGCACCCACCTACTACCTTTAGAAACCTGGTTGCCTTAGTTCGGATTCATCCCTTTGTTATTGTCTGATTAGCAGTAGTCAGAAAGCTTTTCTTTTCGACGATCTAATGGTCCCTAATTCAACTATTAAGGGCTTCTTCTTCAGTGTTTATTAGAGCTTATATGGCGTCATTCACACTCTTTACTGTGGTTAAATAAATGTTCACATCTGCCAGGCATTTTGAACTTTCAGTGTAATTCCTATTTCTCGCCAACCCCCCTTCATATCCTACTTCTTATTTTAGCCTACATTTTGTCCCTTAACCAGCCCCAATCCCCACGGAATAGCTTCCGAAATCCCACACTTGCGTGCAGTAAGACCTTGGACAAATACAATTTATAGCAAGTGACTGGTGGTTTACCACCAATTCACCGTCTGTCTCGATTCCCTGTTCTGTGTGTTGATAAGCACAGTGCGATGACCGGATACCTGGGGCGAGTGGGAGGTGGGTGTTTCCTCTACCTCTGGCTCATTATTTAATTATAAGTCTGATCTCAAGTCGCTATTGTTCGTAGTTTCTGACAAAAGTTGTCTTTTGTATTTCTGGTATGAGGTGAACGCCCTACTGAATAAAAAAGGTTAACTCTGTAAAGAAGTAGCGCACATAAATGCAATGTAGAGGCACACGTTGATGTTTCATACACACTATAGTCAGAAGCACGAATATGCTTTATCCATGGATAGCATGTCGTTTTCTGTCTGTTTAAGTTTAAATAAAGAAAACATAACGAGAAAAAAAATATTAGTAGTAACAAAGCTAGGCTTTTTTCATTGTGTGCTTGTCGTTACCTTCATTGTTAAGTTTCAAATTAAGAAAACAGAACTGAAAAAAATATATTAATTATAAACTTATGATTCTTTCATTGTCAGCATGTAATTTCCCTCTTGTTAAGTCTAAAAAAGAAAGCAGAACGGGGGAAAAATGTTATTTATGTATCAATAACAAAGTTATGCTTTTTTTTCCCATAGTATGCCTGTCGTTAAGTTTTAGATAAAGAAAGCAGAACGGAAAAAAAAATATGAATTAATTTTTTTTTAAGTAAAAAAGGTTTATGTTTCTTATTTTTAAGTGCCGAAAAACCGTTCGTCTTCAAGCGATGTCGAGTTACTAGAATAAGACCAGAATGCGCATCCCCAAAAGGGTTAATAAAACACGCTTCTATACTGTTGCTTAAATTGTCGCACGTTATTTAATCCGTTAGTGTCAAGCTGCACTAATGAATGAGTAACTCTGGATCGAATCCCTGACGGGGTTGTATCGACCCTCTCTGTTTAAGGAGTGTCAATGATTCACATGTCGTCGGGTGAAAAGATAACAACATCGCAGATTTCGAATATATATAGAATGATTAAAATTGTCTTGTGATGCTCATCCAATTACTCAGGATCACAACATAAAATTAGATAATATAATGTTCTGTCCCGTTCTTGGTTTTGTTCACTATATTATATAGCCAGCGTATGAGATTAAGCGGTTACGTGTTTTTCGGTCGCATGCAAAAGACCGGAGTTCGAATCCCATGTGGGGAGAGTTTTATCGAACATCGAGTGTGTGCGTGCGTGCGTGTGTGTGTGTGTGTGTGTGTGTGTGTGTGTGTGTGTGTGTGTGTGTGTGTATGTGTGTGTATTTGTGTGTGTTTGCCATTACAAGAACGGTCGCAGCCCGCCTCCTTAATAAAAATGAAAAGTATTGTGTCAGTGAGATGAAAAATGTATTTACCGCCTCCTCCAAAATAATAAGAAAAAAAATTAGAAATGTTCGCTGAAGAGTAATCTCTCCCCACCCCCTCCCTCCCTGTCTAGCCCCCCTCCATCTCTATCTAGTCAAATTGAACATACCGCAGGGGACAGTGTCGGGAGTATGTGGGACAAGTTAGAAAAACGCAGGAAAACTCTTTACCGAGTAACTCAACCTCTTATGTTCAATAGATTTTTTAATATCTGCCCGAAGGAAAATGTACAAACTCTTAATTAACTACAAATAATCATACAGTTTGAATACAAGCTTTATATGAGAGAGTGAAAGGATTTGAGAAGTAGAGAGGGAGGAGAGAAAGATAGAGAGAGAGAGAGAGAGAGAGAGAGAGAGAGAGAGAGAGAGAGGGAGAGAGAGAGAGAGAAGGGGAGAGAGAGGAGAGGGGGAGATGGTTTGAGAGAGAGAGAGAGGGGGGGGTTACAGAGAGGGGGGGGGGGGTAATATAGACAATGTTGCTGCTACAAACTCCTTCTTTCTCTCTCTGTCTCTGTCTCTTTCTCTGCCTGTCTATATGTCTGTCTGTTTGTCTGTCTCTGTCTTTTTCTTTCTTTCTTTAAGTGTCTCCCCCACCCCCATCTCTCTCTCCCTCTCTCCTCCATTTTTTTCTGCTAACTCTTTTTACGTGTATCTCCATCTTTCTCTAATTGTTCTTTTATCAGATCGTCTCATCTTTTGTCTCCACCATTGGTCTCCTTTAGCACAAGGCCACTCACCGACACCGTTCCTTTTTATACTTCACCACACTCACAGAATCTTCTTTTGTTGACGTATTCAAAGCCGCTTCGTCCACCACTATGAGACACGCTTAATATTTAATCTGAAATCTAAACATAGCCCAAGAGCAGAGGGAAGTCTTTTCATAAAACATGGCGACAACTCACATGTGCAATTCTAATGACGTATCCTTGACAATTGATCGTGCCCTTTACAACAAGACTTTAAAATAAAGTTAAAACGAAGTAATGGAATAAAACACATCAAAAAATTCCTAAGAGCTGTATTTATAATGATTAAATTACTGAATGCTGCCAGCTACTTGATTGGTCTTGAATAACGTTCGACCGTGATGTTTTTCATTGAGTGCCACAGTCTGACGTGCAGTGACAGGTTTACTTCTGATGGTTCTAGAAGGCTTTCAGCATTCCTGTTGTTGTTTTTGTAGAAAAAAAACGCTCTTCTTTAATTTTGTTTCTTTTAAATCATTTTTTTAAAATTTAGTATCTTTTGTTTTATTAATTAACAATTTTTTAAAGAAAGAAAACATGAGTGGCCAAGAGAATTTGATTAACTTTACCTTACATGTAGTTGAACCCTGTATAGTACGCCTCCTTCTCCTTTTCCTCCTCCTCCTCCTCCTCCTCCTCCTCCTCTTCCTCCTCCTCCTCCTCCTCTTCTCTCTCTCTGACTCTCTGCCTCTCCCTCTCTCTCATCTTCTCTCCTTCCTCCTAACCCCGCCCCCACAACCTCTTCCTCTATAAAAACCCAAGAACCATCACAAATACCGAAATAATCAGAATTTAGAAAAATACAAAGAAAACCAAACCCGCATAATACGATACACAAAACCAACCTTACAATAAGGAAAAAAACAATAACAATTTATTTTTCAAAGAACAAACAAAGAAAGTCAATGAAAAAAAACAAAACGACAACAACTACAAAAGAACAAAAAAGCGGACGATCTTTAACGACTCCTCCGCGTCCATTAACGTCCATCATTTGCCACCCCCCTGCCCCATCCATACCCAAATCTTGACTGTCCCCTCAAGAGCAAGAGCACCCCCGTAGCTAGTTCTAATCTCAGTCGTGAGGCAGGCACGCCGACCGTCCCTGCTTGGTCCCCGCCATTAACGCTGTCTGATTCCTGGATAAACAGAGGCTGGCCGCCAGAGGCTATCTCAGACTTGTGTCACTGGGAAGTGACCCCCTCCCCTCCTTCCCTGTCACATGACACAGAGATGGACGTGCGTGTGTATGTGCGTGCGTGTGTGTGTGTGTGTGTGTGTGTGTGTGTGTGTGTGTGTGTGTGTGTGTGTATGTACGCATAATGTGTGTGTATGTATAGTGTGTGAGTGTCTCAGAGAGAGAGAGAGAGGGAGAGAATGTGAGAGAGAAAGAGAGAAAGAGAGAGTGTGTGTGTGTGTGTGTGTGTGTGTGTGTGTGTGTGTGTGTGTGTGTGTATGTGTGTGTGCGCGCGCGTGCGCAGGTCTCTTTGTGTGGTTCACTGTTTGTGTTTCTGTCTATTTTTTTGGAGAAAGGGGCATGTTTCACCCGTCAACGCCAAAGCTTTTATTGCTGCAAAGGACACGATATTTATTCTTATTAATGTCTGAGACCCCATAAAATGACCTTGTATCTCTCCATTACAATGTTTGCTCACAAAAAATACGAAATAATGGATTGTTCATCATTGGCTTATTAGTTTTCTGAAGAAACAAAGGCCAATGACCTTGGGGTAGCAGTTTTTCTTTGCTGGAACTACATCTTGAACTTGTGGACACAAGAGCAAACTAATCAATGATACAGTGTTTGTATTATTCACGAACTTCCCCCAAGGCTGCTCCTGAACTAATTTTGCTTTCTTAAATCATTCTTAAGCAGCCCAGTCAGGCAGAAAGGGTGGAAACTGACGTCGATCTTCTAGCATTAAGCCATTATGCCGCTCTTCTTAATATTAATATGTTTGGTTTGATCCCAGCCTGGAGAGTCTCTCTAATTCAGTTATGGCCTGCCTGCGAGTCCAGTAGTGACACGTCGAGATGCCTGGTGCAGATAGCTGGACATTTCCGTCACGAGACCAGACAGCTCAGAGAACTGGATGTGTCACGTGATTTCTCCAGATAGCTCCAGAAATCTCCAGAAATTGTGTGAAGCCGTGGGCGCCCACAAAGCATTTTGCTCCATATATGGAAAGTTCTTATTAGATATCATTGATTTACCCAGCAGACAATGGGTACTCTCAAGGACGGTGTATTAGATGGTACACTGAAACCATAAGGATATAT
>NW_004797344.1:1670852-1681060 GCF_000002075.1 Aplysia californica
CATATATATAAATTATATAGCGCCTCTGGCTTCTTTATGAGCTGATCAATCCTAATTCAAGGCCTGGCCAGTCAAATACTGGCATGTACCATAACGTGCACGTTTGCATTAATTAAAATAAGCTCTGTTTCTATGTTTCCACATACCTCCAGTCATTGACTCTGTATACTCCAGAAAAAAAATTAATAAAAGCAAATCGAAATCAGGGTGTTCTTCATAAATAGTTGGAGTAATAATTTCAAGAAAATGAAGAGACTATCAGACCCAGTTCATATTTTATTAGTCAACTTCGGCATTTCCAACCAAGTTTGCATCAATCTGCTCTACAGAGGCAGGTTCATAGTTCAGAGATACGCACTGGAATGTAAAAACAAACAAAAGATAAACCATCAAAAAACAAACAAGCAAACAAACAAAAATACCCCAAGAAGATAAAAGCCCTAAACATGCCGCAATACAGAGAGGCAATCAATGGTTGTGAGCCAGGTCGTTATCTCACATCACGTGGCTCCTGTGATACTACCTGGGCTCGTTTTCTGAGGGTTTCCTTCCATTGTGGCGGTTGGGTATTCACAACGGAAGTATCGTGCAAAGAGCTATAATAGTGCAGAAGCTAAAAGTGCACATGCCGCGGTGTGGTTTTGTGTTCATCATGGTCAAAGTTAGTGCCACCAGTACTCTGATTTCGACACAGTTTAGTTATATTAGTACACCTATACAAGACTATGAAATACAATACCCTACAACATCATGTCGTCGCATACAAACAATACCACACCGCTAACGATTGAGAGAAATGTCTTCTCCCTTATGTTTTTGTTGAAGCTGATCAAAAATAAGTAGATTTTTGTATTCCACCCTGTAACATACTATGCCGTACCATCCCATATGTTTTAAACGACACTAGAGGATCATGAAGAGGGGAAAGAACATCCGAGCAAGAGATTAACGTATCGATAGAGGGATACCCAAGAAATAAGCAGTTTTGTTTAAGTAAGAGTTTTATGGTTTTTGCAACATAATTAGGTAATATAAGTGCCGAAACGTTATACGCAGTGGCTGAGAACCCCCCCCCCCCTCTGAAAAAAACTCGGTTGGAATAGGGCAGACTGAAGAAGCCATTGACAGGAACATCCACGTGCTCACACAGACCAGGGCGCGACGGCCTCGGGCGAGGTCTGCGAGTTATCGTCACCTCGCCAAACACAGAGACGAATAGGTCAATAGTATTGACCTCAGCTGGTCTCTGCTTGTGACAGACTCAATAAGACGTGTATTGCAGCAGCCATTGTCTGGCCACAATTCTTGTAGCCATTTTCCAATCAGGGCATCTAAGCCAAGCTTGTTCTTTTCTGTCTTTTTTTTCTTTACCGGCAGTGATCAGTCGAAAGAAATGAACAATCGATAGAGGCACAATGGGGGAAAAAGAGGCAGGAAACTGGAAACAAGAAGTTCAGAGAGACAAAGACTTTGCACGGAAACGGCCAGAAAATAAAAGAGTTTAAAAAGATGAGGGAAAATCATAGACAGGAAGTAGCCAAAGGTAAATGAGTTCGCTTTGGTATATTGACCGTTGAGAGACTAAGTGCATTTAAAGCTCGTTTATGCCACTGTGTGCCTTTCCTCATTGTCAACAGTTGAGCATGGGCTATTGATCAGATGTTCCCAGTTTTTATTTCTTCTAGAGGCACAAATATGTCCTACAAAGTTCTCGCTACTAGCTGCGCTGGAAGTTTGATAAATCAATCGCAGTTAGTTCAGTTGTTTCTCTTTCTGTCTGTGAACTAGTTTTTAAAAGTACATAATATCATTTATTTCATTTACTGAGTTTTTTCTGTTTTATAAAGAGAAAAAATATTTTCTCATGATTAAAAACATACGAATGCAAATAAGGACTTTTAGCATAGTTTATGAATAGCATTAGAAGGCACTTATAGGACTTGAAAAAGCAACGCAAAAACCCCAAGTGTATGGAAACGATAATTCCTCCGCCATCGTCTTCAGAACACGCCCACAACCTACCCACGCTTCCCACCTCCCATAACAGTCGCTGGTTTTTGTGTAGTGCCAGGTTTTATCAATTACCATAGAGTTGTTCTCTTGGACAAAGGGTACAAATGCTGCTCTTCCATCTTTGTGTTTTTCTAATTTCCCTAAAGGAAAGAGTTCCTGGCTACTCCAGACCCTCCAGACCCCCTTGTCTCTCCGCAACCCCAGGGCATTCATCATAGTAGCTTTACCGTCACCAGAGCCTGGATAATGCGACTCTGTAGAACACCGAGCGAGTCAGTCTATCTATCTATCTATCTATCTATCTATCTATCTATCTATCTATCTATCGATCTATCTATCTATCTATCTACCTATCTATCTCTGTCTCTCTCTCACTCTCTATCTACCTATCCATCTATCTATCTATCTATCTATCTATCTATCTCTCTGTTTCACTCTCTATCTATCTCTTTCTGTCTCTCTCTCTCACACTCTCTCTCTCTCTCTATCTATCTATCTATCTATCTATCTATCTATCTATCTATCTATCTATCTATCTATCTATCTATCTATCTATCTGTCTATCTATCCATCTAACTTTTATTTTACCGTGTGGCCTTATCTTATTGATAAGCGGTAAAATGTTGAAATGTTAATATTATTATTGCGAGCACGTTTGGTGTATTAAGTTTAAAAACTGGTATAATTTTGGGGGTAGTGTTTGATCAGAACGAAAAAAATAGTGATCAGTTGTCTTTTTTACTTCGTTTTAGACAAACAACTTTTGACTAGTCAATAATCTCATGTTGATATCAATTACGTATTCAGAGAGAATGCTCTCTGAGCAGAAAAGAATGAAGAAAGCTGTGCTCAGACAGTATTCTTGATTAATATTGTATAGACAATTTAAAAGTCACAGCTTGAACTCAGGAAAGGCACGTGGTGCCGTAATAGGTAGTTACTAAACATCCTGCATTTTGCTTCATTTTGTTCGAATCTGTTTTTTTAAAGCGTTTGGGGGGGGGGGGGGGGGGTGTGGTTGGGCGGGGGATGTTGAGTTGTTTTTATTTTGGTTTTTGATTTTGTTGTTGTTTTTTTCTTGGGAGGGGGGGGGATTGTTGGTTTTTTTTTTTAAATGCTTTTACCATCCAACTTAAAAGTACACAAATCGAGGGTACTGCTTGGTTCACCTTTGTCTTTACGGTTTTTTGTTTTGCTTAGTAATGTATCTTTTTCTACATTTTCTCTTTTTCTGGAAATGATTGTAATAATCTAATACCAAAGTGGATGTAACATAGTAATATAATTTTTTAATATAATATTAATTTAATTTTAATATAATATAAATTATGTATATAATGTAGATATATTGATATATTATTATATTGTATATAATAGTTTCATCAAATGCTATAAGATAACAATGGAGTCAAGAAACCTAAAGCTCAGTGAAAATTTTTTTTTTAATGTCAAAAGATTCTTCACTTGTAGATCTCCTCTGTCACGTGCTAATGGTGGTTTCTACGAGGCAAATTATTGTGTCAGTGTATACAGGAAGTTCCATAAGGACAGAAAATGAGTATGCTGACAAAAACACTTATTCACACTTCATATCTCTCTTTTAATCCTTTACTTTTTTTCTTACTGTCTTAGACTTTTTTTATATCTTAAAAAAATCCCCTTGTCGCTCGCTCACCCCTTGACGCTCACCCGCCATTTGTCTGTTTCTCCCCAATACCTCTCTCTCTTTTTCTCTGTTTTTCTCTCTCTCTCTCTCTCTCTCTCTCTCTCTCTCTCTCTCTATCTCTATCTCTCTCCCTCTCTCTCTACCCCGCACTCTACAATGTACCTGTGTACTAAAATAATGGTTGCCATGCGTTATTGAATATACCCCTCGTGCTGTAGGCCTGGTGATAACAATAAACGTATGTAAGGCCATACCTGGATTCACATCTCATTAATTTACTATTTCACGATTTAGACTAAAGCTTAGAGGTTTATAATGGACTAGATCTACCGTAAAATGCTTGTTATATTGTCCAAACTACACACTTTCTGAACGAACCAAACTCATAAACGCCTGCGTGGAATTCCACACCTCACCGCCCACAGTTAAACTCTCAGGCTGTCAATGGCCTTATATTTAAATGTAGCTGAGCTTAGCATCCAAAGTCAAAGCATTGGTTAGCACGCTAATGTATCTCAAAGCAGAAACTGATAAGACAGTAATACCGGTAATTAAAAGAATAATAAGGAACTACAGTTACTATGGCTGTCAGATTGCCGTCGGAAACAAAAGGCTTTAAATCGATATAATATGTATAAGGAGTTAAAGACTTTTATTGTAAACACTATCTCAGAACTAGGACTGTGTAGGTGGCAAAGCCTGGGGCGTCATTTATTGTATTAAAGAGGGAGACAAAAGAGGTTAATAGGTAAATGAAGTACGGGGGAGAAAGGAGAGCAACGGATTGATGGACGACCGGGGGAGTGAGCGAGGAGATGGATTAGCTTGGGACTGGGATGCTAGTCTACGAGGAATAGATGCAGGAGACAGACAGTGTTAAGGAAAACTGGTTTGGTTCTCATAGAGGGTGAGATGTATTATAGAGATAGTGGAGGTGGAGGGAGAAAGAGATAGATAGATAGATAGATAGATAGATAGATAGATAGATAGATAGATAGATAGATAGATAGATAGATAGATAGATAGATAGATAGATAGAGACAGAGAGAGGGAGAGACAGAGAGACAGAGAGACAGAGAGAGAAAGAGAGAGAGAGAGAGAGAGAGAGAGAGAGAGAGAGAGAGAGAGAGAGAGAGAGAGAGAGAGAGAGAGAGAAAGAGAGAGGGAGGAGGGCGGGGAGAAAGGGAAAAAGGGAACTGATGCAAACAGAAAGTGGGAGTCTTTGTTATTGACCTTGGCGAATAAAAGAAATATTTTTTCCCTTCGTGGTTAAAAATGAGGTCAAGATATTATTGAGATCGGACGCCAAGATAACGACAAGGCAGCCTTCACAGTATTACAGCGATTACTTTCTTCATGAGTACGAGCACTTCAGCACTCAGTTTCTACGTCATCATCGCATTTACTTGCACTGCATTACACAAAAACTAACAAAAGCAGCATTTACTCCAACCATCGTCACCACCTCCAGCACTACCACCATCACGACTAACATCCTTGCAGCCTCATCTCGCCGATTGGGGATGTTTACCACTCAGTTTCTTTTGATTTTTTTCCAAAATGCCCTTGCCTTTATCTTTGATGGCAAGAGATTTTACTATATTAGCATTGTGATGGTTAAGTGTTCAAATCCCATTACCTCTTCCAACATTCCCTACCACCATCACAACTGGCTACTCCACCCCCCCCCCTTTCCCCCGAAGAAGGTTTTCTCTCTACTTCTATAATCAACCTATCTCTACTAACACACACCCCAAAAACACAAACCCCACGACGATCACCACCAACATCCTCAACAGCAGCCACCACTACCATCACCAATACCTCCGGTCTGCACCAACGCCACTATAGTCTTCCTTTTCTACTTCGATGACTATATTATTAGTATCACTTCTACCCATACCTCCTACCACTTTTACCTCCTTCGTTTCTACTCGTATAGTCCCTATTATTTCTACAAACACCCACAACCACCCACACCTGCAACTACCAGCAACACCAAAAAACGCCGTAGTCTCTACTTCTGTGAACATATAACGTCGACCAACACCTACCGCCACCCAACCACCCACAACCACCACAACATCCCCAACAACCACCGCCACCAACGTCCACCACCTCTGCCAACTTCCACCACTATCACCAACACCAACACTAACACCACTACTACCGACACCACTACCACCGCCACCACCAACCACCAACCACCACCACCACCACTAACACTCCGCTATCATGACCCTCAACCATCACTGCTAACACCCCCAACCACCACCAAAACAACTCGTCTAACCACCAACTTCCACCACCAACTTCAACCACCAACTTCTACCGTCAACATTGCCCCAACCACCACCAACAACAACAATGACCAGTACCACCACCAACATAACCACCACCACCACCATCATCACCCCCAACCACCAACAACCACAACCACCACCAACAACCACCACTACCACCACCACCACCACCACCATAACCACCAACAACGACCACTACCACCCACAACCCCCAACAACCACCACCCCCACTATTACGTCGACAGGCAATACCGTTTCTGTCACTGCTGCCACTAGCACCGCTGGAGAAACAGAGGGGGAAATATCTCCGGAGGAGGTCGTTGATTGATTCTGGGAGGAGGGATATTGCTTAAATCACGAGCGAACGTGCTCACGCTCCCACCCGAGAGGCACGGTCGGAGAACAATGGACCACAAAAGCTATGGCGAGAACCGTGTAAGACCCCCAGGTTGTGAGGCCAAGCAATGATCACGGAAACGCATGATTTTCTTCCTCTGTTTTTCTGTCCATTAATGTGGCTTTTGTTTCTGAGAATACAAGCGAGGGCTTTGTTTTGGTTACTCGTTTCTTCGATTTCCTCGGTTGCGTGTGTGTGCCATGCCAGGCGTTTATGAGTGTCTGTGAGTGGATATTTGTATGTGCGTATGCGAAATGTTAGAGAGGGTGTCTCCTTTTCAGCATAATGGAGCCTACTGTGCCCGGCTGTTTCGCTGTTCGCACCCACACGAGCAAGTGTCTCCGAATGGGTTTGTTTGTTTGTTTGTTTGTTTGTGGGGGGGGGGCGATGGGAAAACGACATCTAAGAATGAACAGGGCGTTACTTGTACATCTTACCATGGAAAGATGAGAAACGAGAAGAGTGCAGGAGACTGGCTGCAAACAAACTAGGCAGTGGTGAACCAAAGGTCGTAATAGGAAGTGGGTTGATGACGAAGAGAAAAAAAAAGAAAAAGGCAGACATACTTTCTGATGGGCACACAGAAACGAATAGAACCAACGGAGTATGTACCATACAACTCTCCGTTACGTTTATTATCAATGTGTGCGCCGCCTGGCTGGAAGAAAGAGAGAGAGAGAGAGAGAGAGAGAGAGAGAGAGAGAAAGAGAGAGAGAGAGAGAGAGAGAGGGGGGGGGGGAGGAGGGAGAGAGGAGAAAGACTGAAAGCCTCATCAAGGAATGATGCAGGCCATACATTACGCTATATTTTTCATAACAATACTTTGGTCAAAGATCTACAAAACAAAAAGCCGATTCCTCGGAGCATTAAATACAATAAAATTGTCCATATCCCTAGATAACTTACCCTTAGCAAACAACCATCAGCAGTTCCACTTGTCAGACAAGCAAATTTCTTCAACTTTTAGATCTATGAATTATTTACTTATAGGGGAACAAAATAGAAATAAGAATATAAAGTAGTCGATTACTCAGAAATTATACAAATTTTATAACATCATCCTTCAGGGAAAACAACGGTCTTTCTGCTGGAATGTTGTATCCCTCTCAGCTAGGGTTGGCCATGACAGCAGAGTCAGAAGCCCGCTTCCTAAAAGATCTAAGCTGCGTCGATGGGGGGCGTAAAGGCAACTTCATTAAAACAGATGTTTGGCCTAGAAATTAGACAAGCTGCCTCCTTTGGCTTCTGTCTTTTCTTCATTAAAAACAATATACATTAAATTTTTTACGGCCTTTATGCCTATTAAGGTGTCCCAGAAACTGCAGTTGTCCCTTCCTAATTGCCTGTGATAGTTACTGGCCCAGTCTGGCTTCTTTCAGTACTACCTCATTGGGTTTCTTTCACCTCTGTGAAGAAATATTTAAAAAATAACTAATTGTAACGTAAGATAATCTGTTAAAGGCTCCAAAAACAACTTGTGCTTCACACACAGAAATCATGTTAAATACAGTGCGACTAAAAGAATGTCATAGTTTTGGAACCCTATAGACCATAGGTGGTCAAATAAATATATATATATACACACTGTAAGTGAAACCAACATGAAAAAAAAGACAAGACGTCTCTTAAAGTCTTCTAGACATTAATGGCTTGAGAAAAAAAGAGATGCAGAAACAGTTTTACATCTACGCTAATTCACTGTGAATTGAGAGACTCGCAAAGTTTTCCAGCTTTCTTTGTTCGCGGACTTTTGCTTCGGTCCAAGAAAAAACATAATCTTGTCATCCCTTAATGGACTTGATTCATGTGTACTCTTAGCCTAAGTAATAAGCGAGAGTGCACCAAAGAACAGTGAGAAATGTATCATCGTATACTCTCATAAACCTGCTGCAAACGTAACTGATACGGAAAAGCGTTTCTTCCAAATTGTGCCCGCTCCCAGCTTCTTTTTCTTCCGCTTAACGTCTCCCAGTATTTCTCTTTCATTCTTTTTTTCTATATTTGCCTGTCTTTCTGACTGCCTCCCCATTTCTGTTTCTCTATCTAGCTATCTTGTTTTTTCTCTCTGAGTGTGTGCCTCTCTTTAGGTGTCTATTTTTTCTTTCTCTCTTTCTTTCTGTCTCTCTTTCTCTTCTGCCTGTTTATCTCTGTGTGTTTCCCCGTCTGACTGTCGGCAAGTCTCTCTCTGTCTGTCTGTCTGTCTGTCTGTCTGTCTGTCTGTCTCTCTCTCTCTCTCTCTCTCTCTCTCTCTCTCTCTTTTTTTTTTTTTCTCCCCCTCTCTTTCAGTCTGTATATCTCTTTCTCTCTTTGCTACACACACACATACACACAACTTTTGTATCATTATAGATGTATATATTCATTTGATAAAAAAATTATCGGCATCCAGATAAGACATTACTTCCGTTTATTGCTATTGTTTGTATGATGCGCAGTGCAAAAAAGGACGATATTCATTTCCGGTGGGAATTTTGTGTTTGTGCACCTACCACCCTGGCGAGATGCAACCATAAATCTAAATGTTTTAACTATCCATGCATAACAATAAATGTTAATATGTCGTATATTGTCAATAAACTTTTTGCTCTCAGGTGGGTGATAGTTTGTTTTTCAGTTTAGGTCAAGATGTCTTAACCAATGACACTCACTCACGAATACACGTGTTTCCAGAGTTTGTGTATTTGTTTGATTTGTTTTTACTTTATTCTGTTGCTGTTTTGTTTTCACTGCAAAGACGAAAGTTGACACTTATAGTGGTGGTATTGCTGGAGCGAAGCAAGACCGGTTTTAAAAAATACAGATGAATAGAGGTAAAGTATATCCATATTCCGCGAGCGACACTCTCCAGCCTCCAATGGTAATTTGTTTTATTAATGATGTTATTTGGATTGTTATGGTTGTGATATATGTTGTTGTTGTTGTTGTTGTTGTTGTTGTTGTTGTTGTTGTTGCTTTATTATTGTTGTCGTGTCTGTCCGCTTATTAACTCCTAAATCTTTGGAGACTGTGTGCTCGCTCTCTCTCTCTTTGCTCTCTCTCTCTCTCTCTCTCTCTCTCTCTCTCTCTCTCTCTCTCTCTCTCTCTCTCTCTCTTAATTCGTGCGTGGAGTTAACGTCATCTTATCTGGGGCATTAACCTGTTTATTTTTTCTTAATTCTTAATTTTTTTAAAAAATTACAAACTAGATCTAGCAGTCAATTATAATATTTTAGTTTGTAAAAAAAAATAATTAAGAAAAAAAAACGGTTTCGTACTTCTGACCTTTTTCCCGACGCCATCTTTATCATTCGCCGAAATTGGCAGAAGGGTCGTTTTGCCGTTGTTCAACCAAAGCTCTCTAACCTCCTAATGTCGGGACCGATGGATCGTTTTGGGCGCTGTTGTTGGTTCTATGCAGCAATATCATTACTTGAGCTTTAGGTTAAGGCACGTTCTTTGTGGGTATTATAGGACGTGGGGGTCGTCAGTAGGGGAGATATTGCGGTAGGGAAAGCGAGTGGGAAGATGGACGCAATTTTGTGGGCGTGTGATTTGTAAATTTTCTTTCTGTCTTGGTTTTTTTTTATCTTCTGAGTCACATTACCAGGCCCTCCTTCCCCCCCCCCAACACACACACACACACACGTCCACCTTTAACCTCTCACACATTTCCAAAAAGAGCTGACAAGCGTGAGTTATGCGGCAAAAAAAGACCACTGCTCAAGGTGAAGGTCAAGAAAGAGGTTGTGCGTTAGAAGAAATCACTAGACTGTGATAAAACAAATGGGGTGGAGAGGGAGAGAGAGAGAGAAAGAGAGAGAGAGAGAGAGAGAGAGAGAGAGAGAGAGAG
>NW_004797344.1:1681160-1682977 GCF_000002075.1 Aplysia californica
GAGAGAGAGAGAGAGAGAGAGAGAGAGAGAGAGAGAGAGAGAGATAGATATATATATATATATATATATAGAGAGAGAGAGAGAGAGAGAGAGAGAGAATAAAGGAAAAAAAGAAAAAGAGAAGGAGAGAAAGAGAATGGCGGAAATAAAAAAAATAAAGAAAAATGTACAGGAAATTTTTTTTAAAAGATGAAGAAAACTTGGAAAATGAGCGCACGAGAGAGAGAGAGAGAGAGAGAGAGAGAGAGAGAGAAAGAGACCGGCTGAGGGAGATCCCTCTTTCCGACAGTGGGTGGGTGTCTTAGACAGTTTCCACTGTACTATTTTATAGTGCAGTAGTCCGAGGTATGACGACATATTTAATACGAATCATTTTCCTAAAGTGAGATTTCGAAATGTTTTAAACTTTAAATTAATGTCTCACGTTAGCTGCAATGCTGATTGCAAAAGTTGTTCAGATTATAATCGAATATACATTCTAAATGTGAGGCATCGTGGTGGAATCAGGCTCTCGTCACTTTTGGGGCATTTAGAGTTATTGGTATCATCTTAAAGCTTGTTCACTTGTCTTTATTTGTATGAAATAATATCCATTTATCTTGAATACAAGTCGAGATATTTGCGAATGAAGGAGATGGGGGTCACCTGTTTTCAGAGGTAAAATTAGTGAGAAAATGGCCGCCAAAAATTAGTTATTTCCTTAGCTTAAGAGTCCATGGTTACTGAAAATTTATATTTTTTATGTCTTTAATCATCGTTTTTCAGAAAAATCCTCACATAAATTAGTTTTTTAATGGGCATTAAAAGGGGTTGAGCTAAAAAAAAATTGATAAAAATTTACAAACCTGCAGAAAAATTCTAGTTTCTTCACTTCGATTATTTTGACGAGAGCCTGATTCCACCACGCTGCCTCACAAATGTCATTATTTTTGCATATTTTTTTAAACATTGCTACTGACAACTTTTAATGCCGATATATTTTTTTTTTAAACCGGCAAATTCTTTTCCTTACGCCCTAAGCGGTAAAGATATTACTTTATAAGAATTATATTGTTCCAAATGTAATAATTAAAGACAACTTTTCAATGTCAAAATGCTGAGTAAATTCCCCCACCCCACCCCATCAAATCCATATTTTTGTCTTTTGTCTGTAAGAAGCCCAGGGGCAGTGTCTGGTTTAAATGACTTACGTTTAGTGAGTCCAGAATATAAATCACGTTTCCCTGTATTTACAACTCGAGACACCTTTGAAAGAAAAGCAAAAAACAACTAGTTTTAGTTACCTATAAATAACCCACTTAGTATAAATCAATCAATTTGCACTGAATGGCGTGTCTTTGGGGTATAATCGATACCAACGAACCCGGTATCGTCTGTCTTGTCCGTTTAGACAGGGGAAGACCTTCAGAATCCCAGACCCCCAACCCTGACGGCCAGGGGTGTCCCGATTGGCTTTTCAAGGTCCACGGCTGGAGAATCAAGAGAAAAACCTGGGAATTCTCACGCGATCAATCCATGAAGTTCACATTCATCTTCTTAATCCCAGTTATCGCTCTAACACTTTTTCTTCTTCATACGATACCCACGCCAACGCAGGTTTAATCCGATTATCTGCATGCCCCTTCTTTTCTTCGATCTCTTTCTTTTCATAAATCTTGGCACCTATCTTCTGTGGGCTTTTGATAGTCTGCTCTGTCACTTTGTTATCCAAAATGTTTTATTCCCCCTCCCCCTCACTCTCTCTGTGTTTATCTCTTTTTCTCTTTTTCTTTCTCTTTTTCACTTTCTCTCTCTCTCTCTCTCTCTCTCTCTCTCTC
>NW_004797344.1:1683077-1685393 GCF_000002075.1 Aplysia californica
TCTCTCTCTCTCTCTCTCTCTCTCTCTCTCTCTCTCTCTCTCTCTCTCTCTATCTATCTATCTATGTCATTCTCTCTCTCTGTCTCTCTCTCTGTCTCTCTCTCTGTCTCTCTCTCTGTCTCTCTCTAACGTTTTTTCTATCTCTCTTATTCTTTCTTGCCTTTGCAATCTACCTATCGATCTATCGATCGATCGATCTATCTATCTATCTATCTATCTATCTATCCATCCATCTATCTATCTATCTATCTATCTATCTATCTATCTATCTATCTATCTATCTATCTTTCTATCTATCTTTCTATCTATCTGTTTGTATGTTTCTCTATTAATATTCATTTTTTCACGTGTCCTTTTCAGTTGACAAGCTCATTAAAAACACATCTATCAGTCCGTCTTCTCCACGAATACATACTCGTTCTTCCGATGTTTTCACCCCGACCCCACAACCCCAGTTACCCCACCCCAGAAGAAAAAAACCCTCCTAATTTCATTTATTTCCTTTTCTTCAGTCTTCACGACCCATTAAAAACCCGACTGACTTCTTTTCTCTTTTATATTTTCTCTTTCTTTCTCGTTCTCTTTACGCGTACCTCCTCCCACTATCGTTTTCCTCCGTAACTCTCCAGTTCTCTCTCTTCGTTCCCTATCCGTTACTGCCACCCCACCCCCACCCCCAAATTTTCCCAGCCCCGGCTCTCAATATCTCTTTAACTCTTTCCTTCCCCACCCCCTCTTCGAATCCCCATTGGCCCTCTCTCATAGAGTGCTAGGGCTGCGTGTTTATTTGCATTGCCCCATGCTCTTCCTCTTTGTGAGAGTCCCTATTGCCCAGCGAGACAGCTCAGCGCTGTGTCGGAGAAGCCAGTCATTGGCCTAGCTCTATCCTGTGTCCTTTTCTTCATCAGGTTTCTGTCCATGACTCTATCTATCTATCTATCTATCTATCTATCTATCTATCTATCTATCTATCTATCTAGCCATCTACTTATCTATCTCACTATCTATTTAACTAACTTACTACATATCTATCTCGTACACATAATAATGAAGAACATGTTTACTGTTCACTTCAAACAGCATTTAATTTCAACTAGCACTGTCAAAAAAGAAGCTGAGAGAGCGAGAGAGAGAGAGAGAGAGGGAGAGAGAGAGAGAGAGAGAGAGAGAGAGAGAGGGGGGGGGAGAGACAGAGAGTGGGGAAAGACAGAGAGAGATAAAGATAGACAGACAGACAGACAGACTGATAGATAGATAGATAGATAGATAGATAGATAGATAGATAGATAGATAGATAGATAGAGAGAGAGAGATAGATAGAGAGAGAGAGAAAGAGAGAAATA
The DNA here is from genome assembly GCF_000002075.1 of Aplysia californica. Lineage (NCBI taxonomy): Eukaryota > Metazoa > Mollusca > Gastropoda > Aplysiida > Aplysiidae > Aplysia > Aplysia californica. The sequence continues at coordinate 1,684,421 of NW_004797344.1, forward strand.
GAGTCGGGAAGGGAGAGAAATATAAAGATCAGTGATAATACATGTACCAAGAAAATGTCAGGAGAGGCAGAAAAGATGACCATGATTCATGCACGGGGTACAAATCCGTTCCAAGTCAGAAACGGGGCATTCATCAAGCAGCACAGCCATTTCGGCACCTCTTGCAACTGAGATACCGAATCAATGCAAACTACGTCTTTGCACGTCCGAGATAAGGTATCGATCTATGCACTTGAAACATCACTCTGTGTCATTGACACAGTCATACTAGTATGCTGTGTCCCCCCCACCGATATAGCGAGTATCGATCCGTCCAATTGCAGCAAAATCTCCATCATGCTACCTTGCCAATGCGGTATCGATTCGGCGCCTCGATACATCATCTTCGTGTCAGGGCTACGCGGTATCGATTCGTACCCCTCTGATGCATTGCTTTCCTGTCACGACAATACAGTATTGATCATGTTACTTGAAAAATTATCAAGCTTCAGCAAGTCGACCTGCCCCGTCACTACCACTAATAAATTTACCTTGGAACTTTACCTCCGGGAGGCCAAGAAATGTCGCCTTCACGGTTGAGTTAACACATTTCTAACACGGCTTTCATTAAATTTACCAGCGTCTGTGGTGTAGCTATTGGGATCTTAGCAGTAGCACGCAAACGACGGGAGTTCGATTCCTCATTGGAGAAATTTTACATATTGTATAAATTGTATAACAAGTTTTTATCTTTTTTCTGTCTGTCTACACGGATGGTGTATCTCACTATACAAAGGTTGACTGACTGGCAGGGCCTACGCAGCCCCCTACCCCTACACCCCCCCCCCACTAATCTGGGTTTTTTATAACCCACCCACACACACACCCTTACCTCCACTCCTTTTTACACCCCCCCCCCCCCCCCAAAAAAAAAAAATTGGGGGTTTAAAAGGAATAATTATATAGAAGGGGGGGTTCTGAAGGGGGGAAACCC
>NW_004797344.1:1686542-1690128 GCF_000002075.1 Aplysia californica
TCTATCTATCTATCTATCTATCTATCTATCTATCTATCTATCTATCTATCTATCTCTCCATATATAAATATACATATATTTATCTTTCTATCTTTTTCTATCTGTCTGTCTGTCTGTCTCTATCTATCTCTCTCAATGTCTCTCAAATGTGAGTGTTTGAACGTTTAGGTGTGTGTAGTTATGTGAGTGTGCGTATGAGTCGGTAAATGTATGTGTATGAATGCTTGACTATGTTCTAACTCAGTGAATGCTGAGCTTTGTCCAATTATACGTACACGCACAGATAAGTTAGTATTTCTAGGTTCAAGGAAAATAAATGTTTACGATCAACTTTTATTCACATGTCGATTTCTATCCGCAATCAATATGAACCATCAAAGCTGATTTTTTCAAAAGGTTTACTCTTACCCCAGAAAAACGCTGTGGGTTTTTTAAATATAGGAGAGAATTGTAACTATATTGCGACGCCTGCAGCCAACTAAAGGTTTCAAATTCTTCTGAAGAAAAGTTTGAATGTGACATAGACCAAGAGAGGTAATCACGTTATATATTGAACGAACAAACTGGATATAAAGCGCCCCCACCCTGCATGCGAGACACGCGCATGAAACACACTCTCACACAATCACACACTCACACACCCAACCTCACCCGTATCCCTCCCCCTCCTGCCGCACGCGCATGTGAGCATGAATCTTCCAACTGACCTTTATTCTCCTGCTTTTCTTTTTTCTTGCCTTAAGGTGCATTCAGCGAACAGATGGCGAAGACTATCTGCGAGTCTGATTACTCACAATGCCCCGCCCAATGTTGTCTTTCGTTTATTACTTTTTTTCATTAGAGTTAGTGTACGGTTCATTGTGATAACAACAGTGTTTTATTTAAATCTAAAGAACATTTTAAAGAAATAGAGGCTAAAGGAAAAAACATAGCCTACTTAGAAAAAGGCCTACTGAAGTATTTTTATGTTTCCTTTTACTGGGTAGTAACTGCTGTTCCAACGGCCATAATTGGCCTGGCACCGACGAAATACATTCTCAAAAGAACGTCATGTTAAGATAGATACAAAGTATTAAAAGAGAAATGATTACATGACATGCCCGTTGTTCGTTTGTTTGTTTGTGTAAAAAGACACACATGAACACAACAATCGTCTTTAGGTGCTGGGAAAAAGTAAGACAGACAGACAGAAAGAAACAACAGAGGGAAAGGAAAACAGCAGGTCCTACCACTGGCACCATTCAACCGTGTCATACCGACACATTGAGAGAGAGAGAGAAGTTCACAACACTATATACAAACAGGCAAACAAACGATCACGGTATTGATAAAAGTAAATGAAAGTAATTTATGACACATTTCTTACACTCTCTTCGAAACTCAGGTGATCAAATAGGAGGCGGGCTGCTTCGACCAGCTTGTCAAAGCAATTCCGGGATGAGTGGGATGCACATGACAGCTCAGAGGTGATAGTCTATGCTACAAAGACGCTTGCTTGTCACTGTGAAAAGCAGAAAAACCATGACACCACATAATAATAATATGGAGAAAAAATTATAACAATACTACATTGTATTTCAGAGCAACAAAAATCCTAACAAAAATAATTACTATAATAATTGTAGCTGTGATATCTAACTGGCTTTTCTGTCTATAAAAAGGGCCGATTGAAAAAGGCATTATACCAATTATTTATAACGAGACTGAAAATAGATAAGAGAAAAATATTCCCTGAAAACAGAAGTATAAGCGAAAGGCAAAATACATATTATTGTTTATCCGACAAAATCGATGGTACAGTGTATTAAATAAAAAATTAAAATTATCACGACAATTCTTATCATGAGATTTATAATGGAGTGAGCGGGGTTTTCCAGGAATGTCCCGATTATGCAATGAAACTCTTGGTAAATATAATTATTACTCGTTTCCTCCTCGATATTCTATTGTCTGTATGGTTATTATTAGATGCACATAGAAAAACAAGACCTTACACCTTTTGCCCCCCAAAATAGAAATGATCTAAGAAATAAAATCTATTTCTGTGCTCTCATCCATCTTCATCTGAGGAGCATGACTACCCTTGCGTGTCCACGCTGTATGCTGAAATGTAGAGTAATAAAGACAATTATTCGTATTTTTCTTAGTTTCAAAACACGGGGTGAGGCTGACCTAAGGCATGAAAAATAATATAGTGTGTCATTGATTGCATCATGCTTAGAAACTATAAAAAAAACCCAGATCTTATTAGTCTTTTTTGTATAAGAATTAAGATGCCGCTGTTGCTGCTGCCTCTGCTGCTGCCGCTGCTGTTGTTGTTGTTTATGTTGTTGTTGTGGTTACTGTGATTGCTGTTATTTTTGCCACTGCTGTGGTGTTGCTATTATTACTGATATTGACCAAATAACTCATATGTTTGCCCTTCTGACTGCGTGAGGTCATGATGCGCCGGTATTTTTATCCTCTTTGTTGACCTGCCGAGATAATAATAATATGATCTCATTGGAACTTGCGCAACCCTCCCCAAATTTAATCAAATTCAAGCTCAAGTCATGACTAAATCCCCGTCCTCTCACCATAACAGCCTCCCTCCCACGCCCTCCCCCCCCCCCCCCCAAATAAAAAGAAAGAATCCTCCTCAGTGATACAATCAAAGAGGTCATCTTTGCGTACCAAGGACGAGCACCGTGATCATATAAGTGTCAGTGTGAGAAGGAAAATGGAGAGGAAGAAGGGGGAGGGGGGAAGGGGGGGGGGGAACTGCAACTTTGGTATTATTATCGTCCAATATTGGAAAAGGATATTGGTGATGTTGTCCACATTCATCTGGCACATGGGTGAGTCATGGCTGAATTCTGTCGAGGTGGAAATTTCAGCTAAATGGGGAGAGAAATACTTTATCTTGTTTTCTTCTTCACAGTTTATTTTATGATCTATTAAACTTAAAACACTGTGTGAAAGGGCATCTAAATACCAAGGCCCCAAGATCTAGAATGCTGTTTAATGTTTATATTTTGAGACTTTTACATTGGGATGGGTGAGGTATGAGGCTGAACCAATCCATAGTCATAGAAAGGCATACGTGGTCAATTTTTTTAAACACAAAAGTTCTTTTACTAAACACAATCAAATATAAATCCCCCCCCCCCACCCAATTTACCTTGTTTCAAAATTGTTTTAAGTCGAATTTTAGTTTTCTTCTTTCTTTTTCTTCTGGATTTATGTAAGTTCTTTAGGGTAAAGATCTATTGTCCTAAGGAAAATGAAAATATTGATTAGCAATTGGCAACAGTTGATTGAAGAAATTGTCTTGCAAGTTGAATCAATCGAATGTGATTGCAAATCCCGCGAACTGCTCATTGCCATGCAACACGGTTGCCTGGTTCGCCACTCCTTAACAGTTGAAAAATAAAAATATTTTCCACAGCCTAGTTTTCAGATTTTCTTTGAATTGTTCACGAAATTTTAATTACTGTATAAACTCTATTGATACTATTGGTATATCTGGGACAAACTGGAGGCCAGGATTTGTTGATAAGGAGGGACCACAGAGGGCGAGAGAGAGAGAGAGAGAGAGAGAGAGAGA
>NW_004797344.1:1691186-1693156 GCF_000002075.1 Aplysia californica
GAGAGAGAGAGAGAGAGAGAGAGAGAGAGAGAGAGAGAAATGAGGGTAAGAAAGAGAGAAGAAGAAAAAAGAGAGAAAAAGAAAGAGGGAAAGAGAGAGGCAGATGGAGAAAAAAATAGAGAACAGAGACAGAGAGAGAGAAAGAGAGAGAGAGGCAGAGAAAGAAAGAGAGACCGCCAAGGAGGAGGAAGAAAAGGCAGGAAAGGGGAGGAGAGTGCAGGGTGGGTGAGGCGGTACACGCGGCAGGGTCGGGCAGGCAAAGAGAGAGACGGTGTGAGAGATGGAGTGAGCGAGTGAGTAAACGATCCCACTTGGTATTGGCCACTGGCCCGCACTGGTTCCGATACTAGAGCGGGGATCCTGTGTGGCGGGTGTGTGCGTGTGTGTGCGCGCGCGCGAGTGAGCGAATACCCCATGTATGGGACTCGAAGTTGAACGGTTGTGAACGCGACGTGTCCATTGATTGAAATAAAACGTTAATTACTCTCCAGTGCATTATTGCTGCCATTTTTTCTTTACTTACTTAACTCTCAAATGAGGTTAATATTTTATTAGCAGTTATTTTATTAAGTGAGTATTCTGACTTTCACGCGAAGGGAGTGAGTGAGAGAAAAGTCGATTCCTTTCTTGGTTTGAAAAAGTGCTGATAGATAGATGGGTAGGAGATGAAGAGGAAACACACAGCAACCGTTTTCTAGAAATCCTTGTTTCTTTCAGGTCGATCATGGCTTCGGTTCGTTACTTTTCCTAGTTTTGGTTTTTTAGTTATAGTTAGTTGTTTTGTTTTTGTTTTTTTTTCTTCTTTGGCTTACCGTGGAAAGAAAGAAGAAGTACTTTTCACTTCATCAACAGAGGAGGTATACTGCAGTCGAAAGCAGTCTACTGTGGGACTTCGTGGATCGATGTTGTTCGACGAAACGTGCCTCGCACTTTTCACCGAACTTGGCTCTTCGCTTCTATTGGATTAATATTTCTGCTTGTGCTGTGATCAGCTTTTCAGAGGACAAGAATAGGAGAGAAGATAACGCCAATGTAAGAGAAGATATCACACACTTGAGTGTGACATGACATAGCTCATTTAGACCCTACTATAATGTAATCTGAACATATAGAACGTCATTATGTGATCTGTCTCAAATTGTACAGCACTTGTCTTAGTCCAAATGCATTGTATCACTCCACTTATTATTTATGGTTTGTTTACATGTGATTCAATTCGTTGACGAAGGATGGTTAGCAGGGTTTATATCAACTTTTAAAAGCCACGACAAGGATTTGGTTCAATGATTCACCGATGCCGTACAGAAATATATTATTATATAATATAAAATACTGTTTGAAAACAGACCACACCTTTGCTAAAACCCGAAAATCTGCATACATAATATGTATACATATTTTGACAAATTTTATTCTCTTACAATGTCTTTTCAAACCTTTAAAAGCTTTTTCTTTTTCTATTTGTGAACATAACGTAAATACATCCTACTGTGTCCTCATATTCTACCGCTCCGCCACAGAGCGGGAGAGTTCACAGTCGAGGTACATTATAGCTGTTACTAAAAAAAGTATAACTTTATTACAAAAACATTGAGCCTGTCTACTATTGCGTTGAAAATGAAACTAAAAGTTCTGTTTTCATGATGCTGCGGGAAATTTCTCTCGCACAACATGATTAGGATCTTGTTGAGTGGCCTTGCCGATGAGGTAAACAATAGAGAATTGTGACTGTGGTTTTCCGTGAAATCTGTGGCATCATTGTCTTTTATTCTTTGCTCCAGTTCACTAAGGGTGTGGTGGGATGTTTTTATGCTTTTGACACACACACACACGCACACACACACACGCGCACACACACATACACACTCATACACACAAACACACACTCATTTATACACCCTGGCACACACAAACACAAGCACACACACACACACACACACACACACACACACACACACACACACACACAC
>NW_004797344.1:1697352-1699868 GCF_000002075.1 Aplysia californica
TATTCCTCAAGTTCATACTCGCGTTTTAATAACATAACACTGTTAGCCCCACAGCTAGATTTGCGTATGATATTATGCCGTTTCCACGAAATCTTTTAGGCAAACCTACCCATTTCCACGATTCACAAAAGTTCCACAAGGTTAAGTGCTTAATATCTGCTAAACAAATAACTTATGAAATGAAGGGCTGTGCTGCATGGTTAGAGAAACTGACACCTCATATACCATGACCTTTTAATATTGACGAACGAGTTCGGTTTCAGTCATGGATTTGTTTACTCAAACTTCGTAGCTATTTCTCCCTTGACATTAATAATGCTCCGTTTCGCAAGGGTTTCACAGAGAGGAGTCCAAGTCGCGTCATACACTCATTCGTCGTTTTAAAACAAGCATAAAGCAGTCATTGTATGTTATTCCTCAACGAAAAACCATTTCAATTATTAATTTTCTGGAAAATATGAACCAAGAATTGAATAATTAACTTGGCATTACAACGGTAATGTCAGGTGCATAAAACACTGCACTTGAAACATTGCATTTGCCTGCATCTGTCTGCGTCCCATTGATGGGAAAATACGTCATGTTTAATGCCAAGTGATGTCTGGCGTAGTGTGGCAAGATGACGTATAACCTGTTTGTGGTCAGTCATGCATAACGAAATTGGACATCGCCGTCAAATTATTGCATTATATATGTGCTCATATCGCTGTCTGTCATGACTATGAGTGCGCTCGTTGTTTCCTTGAAATTTAAACGAAGAACAACAACAACAACAAAAAAGAAAAAAAGACTTTTGAACAATTTGTTTTAGTACTTGGCGTATCATGTTACTTGTGGTTGTAGTATATTATGGGTTTGATCTATGATTTTATGTGAGTGTGTCGGTGCATGTGATTAACGTATATATTATATATATATATTATATATATACATATATATAATATTATATATTTATATATATATATACAAAGAGAAAGAGACAGAGAGAGAGCGAGGGGGGAAGAAAGAGAGAGGGAGAGAGAGGGGTGGAGCGAAGGAGGGAGGGAAATAGAAAGCATCCCATCCCACTTTAACTTGTGAAAGCTATTGTGTATACAAGTGTGATTACGTGTGTATATCACAATACATACCAATATTCATATAGAGGTCTGGTACAATAAAGAATCGTTCCGACTCCCATGTCGTGCTCCCTGAGAGTAAACAGCTGACTTTGCGTTGTCACGGCCGTCTGCCAGGCCTGACCTCATCCGCCAAAGTGTAGTACCAAAAATGTACTTCCTCTTTTGCTGCTGACGTCAGCTCTGTCTATTTCTCTGTCTATTTCTTTCAGATTACCATGTTACAGTTATGTCAATTCCCTATCCTCTTTCTCTCAGAATACCATGTAAAATTCTATCGAATTTCCCTTTATATTTCATTTATATCAGAATACTATGTTACAGTTCTATACATTTACCTTACTATTTCTTTCTATCTATTTCCCTTTCTGGGAATACACATTAACAGCTCTGTCTATTTCCCTTTCTAAGAAGACACATTAACAGCTCTGTCTATTTCCCTTTCTAAGAATACACTTTAACAGCTCTGTCTGTTTCCCTTTGTTTTTATGTCAGAATAATGTTACAGTTAAGTCAATTTCCCATCCTATTTCTCTCAGAACACCCTGTAAAATTCTATCTGTTTCCCTTTCTATCTTTTTCTTCCGGAATGTTATTTTAGAGGTTTTTTTCCATTTCCCTTTCTATTTCTTTCAGAAGGCTACTTTTCCGGTTTTATCTATTTCCCTTTCTAAGAATACACTGTAAAGGTCTATCTATTTCCCTGTCTATTTCTGTCAAAGTACTCCGCTGCAACACTAAGCACTGTTTTACCTTTGAATTCACGAAGAACGGGAGGGGATTCGTTGTCAATTCTATTGTAGGCGAACAGTCCAAACAAAGCTCTGATCACAAACATTCTAACTATCTCGGGACTGCCGTTTAGAGACACGTGCATTGACCTTTACCTTGCATGGCCCTCTATATGAATCAGATTGGACGAGGGGTCAACAAAACTCTCAAGAGAGCGCTTCACAAGGCAAGGCGGTTAAAAATAAATTTAATTCGATCAGTGTTTTAGTTAACGTCGCCTTTCCCATGCACAGTGTCGCAATTCATAGAACCGGCGCTGTAGACCAGGTGCGAATTTATATAGCACTCGGCTTGTGCGAGTGCATATTCAATAAACAGATTGGATTATCGAACAGTTCGTACTCTCTTGTTTCTCCTCCTTTTCCCTCTTCCTGTTTCTCTGTTCATTCTTTCTGTGTCTACCTGTCTCTCTCTCTTAACCATATTTCTGTCTGTCTATCTGTTTGTCTGTCTGTCTGACTGTCCGTCCGTCTGTCTTTCTATCTGTATGCATGTATTGTATGTGTACATTTCTACCACGCTTTTGTCTCTCGTCTTACTCTCAGACACTGCCTTTTTTTAACTCTCAGTCTCTCTCTCTCTCTCTCTCTCTCTCTCTCTCTCTCT
>NW_004797344.1:1699968-1702468 GCF_000002075.1 Aplysia californica
AGAGACAGAATGAATGAAAAAGAGAGAGGGATATAATATCGGGAGTGAGAGAGAGAGACAGTAAGAGAGAAAGAAAGAGATGTAGATAAAGAGTAAAAAAGAGAGACATAAAGAATAAGTGAATGGGGGAAAGAATATATGTAGAGAGAAGGAGAGAGAGAGAATGTATTTTCTGAAAGCTAAAGGAATAGAGGAAATTAAAGAGAGATATAAATGAGAAAGAGGAAGAGAGATTCTCTGGCTTATGTATATAGACAGAAAAGGGAAGTTATAAAAGTGAAGAAAGAAGAGGCAGAGATGTGTCCAGAGATGAAGATGAAGCAGACAAGGGGGGAGGGCGGGGGGGGGGATGTTGTGAAGGCTAAAGAAAGAAAAGAAGATAGACAGAAATAAGAAAATGGAGAAATAAGCAGCATTATAGTAAGAGTGTTCAAAGGGACAAGAATGTCGAGTGAGAGAGATTAATGCAGGTGCTGTGTCCTTCACATACATACATGCATGCTCACTCATTTACACACATGTGGTCTCCCAATCTCTCCCATCCAGCCCTTGACCCGTCTGTCCCACAAGTGTCTGTACGCTGTCAGAAAGGACTCAATGTGGCACAGAGCGGTCTTCCGGAAGCAGCTCAATCCAGGAGGGGTAAGTTTTTTTTTCTATAGCCTCATCCCCTCTATTTCTCTGTCTGTCTGTCTGTCTGTCTCTCTCTCTCTCTCTCTCTCTCTCTCTCTCTCTCTCTCTCTCTCTCTCTCTCTCTCTCTCAAACGCTCTCTCTCTCTCTCTCTCTCTCTCTCTCTCTCTCTCTCTCTCTCTCCCTTTCTCCCGGTTGCTCTCTTTGTAAGTAGGTCATTTAATCCAAAGTTCACACCTAATTGTCTCTATCAATAGTAATAGGCTTTAACTAATTAAGACTATCGAACTGTTTGGATAACGATATGCACAACGACTGGGGGAACAGACAATTTCTGTCCGGGTACACAAGGGTCCACTATTTGACATTTTCTCCGCCCGACTAATTAGTTTGTCTGTTACACCTCTTTTCACGTGTGACCCTGGGCCGCGATTTTGTCATTTATGTTAGACAACGTTCCCTTTCCTAAAAAAAACACTCTCACCCTCACACAACTAATTCTTCTCATTGGTCTTGTCAACCTTTCGTATGAGCATGGGAATTTCCTTGGAGCATTGTTCTTTTCATCAAATTATAAAGTCTGTAGATAGGGTACTGAGTCGTGAAGTTCCTTGGGCGCTATCAAGAAAATTCAAGTCGATTATTAATCATATTGTCTCTATTAGGTTTAAGCGTAATGCAGTCTCTCGCTATGTTGTCATTGTTAATTTGTTACCGTTGTATTGGCATAAGGACATAATAATGATAATTTATGTTTCAATGTTAACTATGCCATCAACTATGCCGTACATCTTGCATACAGATTATTATACCTATAGGAAAAAGGCAATAATATTTAGTTACGAACATTCAGAGAACGATAGACTTCACAGTTTTGAATCAGAGACTTAATAATTGTCTCTGATTAAGATAAAATCCAAAAATGAAAAATAAAAGCATGGACAGAGCAAGGGGACATTATGAAATGCAATTCGAAATAATCATCGACTTAGAGCAAACGCTGAGACATCTGTAAATTATATTTATTATTACTTGATCTACCATAGCATCTTTGCATTCTCTATCAAATGGTTCCTCCGAAAAGAAATCTAACTTTTTCCGAATCGAACACGAGCTGTCAGTCGATGAAACTGTCTCAGAAACCTCCGTGCAATTAGAGAAAGTCACCGCTGGGGTGCAATACAATTTACGAAATCAATCTTTTCCTCCACTTCGGTAACAGATGCTATCTGCAAATTTGTGGCTCGCTCTGATGGTGGAACTGCAACCATGAATTATATAGTCAGGTGTACAGGTGTGGTAATTCCTTCGGGTGGAAAGGATCTAACTTCTCGGGGTTTTTTTTCACTTCTTCTTTCATCCCATCAGTGAACCAAATGATGTGTATGTCTCTTGTGAGGCTTTTGTCTTTATTCTAAATTTTTAATTTGTTAACAATGTAGACACCAAAATTTAAAACATCAAGAGCTTTACAATAAAAAAAAAAAATGAAGATAGACGAGGTAATTATTTTTTTTTTAAAGAAGGCGAGCGAACAGAAATTATTTTGGACAACGTACAAAAAAAGAAAGAATACAAAATAGATAGAAAACTCAGTGCAAAGAAAGAAGGGAAATCGGAAGAATCGAAACGCAGAACACATTCCCATGGCACAAAAATAGACCAGACACAAATGCAAGGAAATAAAAAAAGGAAAAAAAAATAGGATTGTTTCCTGGGGAGCACCATCCCTCCCACTTGGAGCACAAAGGCAACTATTCTGCCTCAATTTCCAGTAACGTGAGTTGTACTAAGCTCATTTCAACACCAAAGTAAACACGCATTCCTTTTTCCCCCCTTCCCACTGACCTTTAGGGGTCACAAATAGTT
>NW_004797344.1:1713937-1716437 GCF_000002075.1 Aplysia californica
CACCCCACCCCCCTCCATTTCCTCACAATCTCACACTCTCTCTTTCTCCTTCGTTTTTCTCTATTTTCATATGTTCTCTCTCTCTTTACCTTTCTCTCTCTCTCTCTCTCTTTTCTTTCTGTCTCTCTCTCTCTTTCTCTCTCTCTCTTTCTCTCTCTCTCTCTCCCTTTCTGTCGGTCTTTGTCTCTCTTTCTTCTGTCTTTCTCACTCCCCCCCTCTCTCTCTCTCTTTCTCTCTCTCTTTCTCTCTCTCTCTCTCTCTCTTTCTGTCTCTCTCTCTCTCTCTCTCTCTCATTTCTCTCGGGGACCGGACAAGCTATAGTATCCCGTGTCCTGTGTTTGCTCATGTGTCGCTATTGACTTACGTAGTGCAGACAATTCGGTGACAAAAGGGCAAAGGTCAGACGAGAGGAAACGGGCACAGGGTCACGAGATCATTGCCACGGCATCCAGGGATCTCAGGAAATGATTTTCTTCGATTCCAACCAAATTACGTCAATTGTTGGTGAACATCTGACAAAACAGAAGAAAACGTGTGGGATAATAACATGAAGAGAAACAGATGAGGGCGGAGTAGCGAGCTTTGATGACCTAGATCTTACTGAATTGCCCTATTCTGAAGTAGGCAACTGCGTCAGTGGTTCTACCATATTAGGAAAATGGGCGAGTCTCCTCGAATATATATAATCTGTTGGTATTGATTTCTGGGTAGGAGTCGGCTGCACTCAAACTAGGATATAAAATATGTGTAAGCGTATGCAATTGAAGGAAAAAGAAAAGTGTTCTCAAATGTTTCTAGAGACACTCAACCCAAACTTCCCGCCTACGTCGAGCTAGACCCAAACGAAGTCGAACACACCTTAAACCCGACGAGGCAGCTCTGCTCAGGCTGATGAGCTCAGAGTTTGTGTCTCGGAGTGTTCACCGGGATTTACTCCCTTTACCTAGATCTGGAGAAATGGATTGTTCTCGTGGCATTTGGACGGATCTCCGCTCAGCTGACTGACATTTACTTCCCTGGTAAGAGCGAGCGATTTTGTCGCTGGAGTCCCTGTTTTAACCCCTTCTCGGTGGAATTAATCACGACTAAATCATATTATTCTCTCAGCCGTTAAGAAATGAATAACTATGGGCAAGCATCCACAATGCCCCAAAGAGTGAGAAATAAACAACGTGAATTAGTAATAATTCCACAGTATCTGGGATGATAGAAAAACACGGATGAAACAACCCAAAGCTGTATTACAACATGTCGTCTTTCATTCTTGTACTATTCATTACAGCAGCCTTTGCATGTTCTGAGTAAGTTCTAGATGACGAGCATGTCGAAGAGTTAAGAAAGTCAGGCGTGCAAAGACGTCATACGTTTTTCTTTTCTTCTTTTTTTTTTAAATTCACCAAGCCATATTTGGCCGTGGTTTTTTCTTTTTTTTTTTGTTTCATTTTGTTTTTGTTCTTATTTTTTTGTTCGGAGTTCGTATTTTTTTCCTGTTTTTGTTTTTCTTAGCCGTTTGAAACTACAATATTTCAATCAATAAATAACGTTGAGAAAAAAGTCTAAAGTCATGGTTGCAGCTTCCAAGTTGTTCTAAAGTGAGTAAAGGACTGTTCCGACCATTCTCTGCCAGTACCGAATTATACTCCAGTCTGTTTAAATTCTACCTCCTGTTTTGTATTTTACCCCTTTTGTTGCTCCTTCAAGTGTATTAATTTTTAAAACTCGACTTCTTAATAAACACTTTAATCGTTTAATTTCCAGTTGCTTCATTATTTGCCCTCAAGTTCCCAGTATTACACAACTCTAGTTGGATGTTTCAATGTCTGAATATTTAAAAAAAATTAATGTGAATTTTAGTGTTTTAGTACTTCATCCGTCTCACTGATTACTATTAATCTTCTCGTTTCAAATTCCGAACATTACGCTTTTTCATCTCGTAGCTTGTTTTGTATACTGCGGACACAAGTTAAAGAGCGCTCTCTTCTTCCGTGTAGTTATCAACACATACATCACAGTATGGACGTGAGGTTATTGTTTTATCTTGGTTTTACGTCTCAGAACTATTGATCCCTTATCCTAGGAAACTGATGCCGATTGTAACTAAGGAAATCACGTGTGAACGTTTTTTATGGGCCTTCTTTTGTATGAGAACGGTTCTACGGCCGGGCGTCTTTTGTTTGTTTAGGTTAAATTTTCAGACAGAATAATCTCCCAGAATTCTCCCAAGAAGTTAATCGTTGTCTCGTAAGAGTGGTTCCCAGTTCCATTCGGGTCTCAAAACACACGCGTGGGGAAGCTTGACGACCTCATTCTGGAGAGAAAATCGACAATTTAAGGGGGGGGGGGGTACTGTTCATGGGTATTGCAAGTAGTGACTGAAGCAGTGATGAGAGTCTGGCGTAATGCTAAGCGTTTCAAAAGTACGAAAAACTATGCTCGTGCTTTTTCCTTTGTGCTTTGAATTTTTAAAATATTTTTTCTTCCTACTTTAATGGGAATGGGG
>NW_004797344.1:1721437-1723080 GCF_000002075.1 Aplysia californica
ACCACGCATGACTAAAAGAAAAAAGAAAACTAAAAACACACTCACGCCCCCCCCCCCCCCCCCCCACGCACACACACACACTTGCAATACGTCTTCTCTGTAATCTGGAAACAGTGTGGACCTCTACGACCACTACAACCAGACCCCTGGTGATTTCTGCCTCTTGTCCCGGAAGCCCAGGCGATCTACCGGGACACTAGATTTGGCCTTGGGTCAGCGATCTCGTCTGAAGGGGGTGATGTATGGCGCGAAAAGCTGACAGCTGCCAGGACGCCGAACAAGGGGGGAACAACTATTGATATGCAAGGCATTAAAGACGATACGATTCTGTCGCTCTTGTTGATTAGGGGAAGCGCGGAGGATTGTTTCTGTACATGTCGCCCTGGCGACGGTGCTAGCGAGTACAAGCAATGATAGCACACTACAGGATGGATTACTGATCCAGTGATGGTACTAGTTCGTGAATGTTCACTACCAGATAGTTTACCTCTCCAATGATGGTGCTTGTGAGTGTTAACAATGAGGTTTAACAATTATTGTTCACTACATAGTGATTCACTACTCTGTCTTGTAATGGTGTTAGGGAGTGTTTGCATGGTTTTACATTACAGATTGGCTCAATGGTCCAGTGATAGTGCTAGTGAGTGCTAGCAATGATAGCACACTACTTAATTATTCACTGATCTAGTGATGGGGTTAGCGAGTGCTTGCAATGATTGTACATTAGAATCTTCACTGCTCTATTTGAGAGCAAAACTGCTAATAGTGAAATAGCAATTTAAAAAGTGTGTTGTACGTAATTGCTCTCGTCTAAGACTATTTTAGGGAAGGGCAGTATTCTGTTTGAATAGATTAGACGAAAATACTGTTTTTAAGGAACATTTGCTTGAGAAACGAAACGAAACGTTTTTATAATAATACGAGCGGATTGCGATATCTGTAAAACTGTGACTTGATTTTATAGTTTTCTTTTTCTTTTTTTTTTCCTTTAGAGAGTGAACCGTCTTGTAGTGTACAAGGCGTATCCTAAGTGCAAGTCAATGCGTCTTCTTATGGTTATCACTCTCGCTGTGTTATTGTATGTTTTCTATTTACTAGTTTTTTACTGTTTCATTTCGAGATGTAATGAGGGTCTCCGTATGTGGCTTCACGGTAGTGTTTTATTTATTCTCAGGCCATTACATAGAAAAGCAGAAGACCAAAAGTCATTGTGAGTGCATGTTGTTTCTCAGATTCAGTCTCTGAATTTTTATGATTTGACCTTCATACAATCTTTAAATTAGTCATTTACTGCTTCTATCTTTCCACCCCCACTCTCTCTCTCTCTCTCTCTCTCTCTCTCTCTCTCTCTCTCTCTCTCTCTCTCTCTCTCTCTCTCTATGTCCATCTATCTATCTATCTCTGTGTGTGCGTGTGTGTGTGTGTATGTGTGTGCGTGCGTGTGTGTGTCTGTCTGTCTGTCTGTCTCTTAGTCTCCGTCACCTTTTATGTCCTTCTGTCTGTAACGTGAAAATATGTCATGCTAAGTTATACCTGGAGGATATGAAATTTAAGTTAGATCGATTTTCTCCCTCCACCCTTTTCTCCTTTTTTTCTCTCCCAGTCCCCCTGTTCACGTACTCTCTCTCTCTCTCTCTCTCTCT
>NW_004797344.1:1724464-1730940 GCF_000002075.1 Aplysia californica
TCTATCTATCTATCTATCTATCTATCTATCTATCTATCTATCTATCTATCTATCTGTCTATCTATCTATCTATCTATCTATCTACCTATATCTATCTATCATAATATGCATATGCATATATGTTTACACACACAACTTTATATCAAAGGAGGGTTTTAGCATCTACATTCGTATAGCAAAATGAGCAATTGTTTGTAAAAAAATATTTTTAAAAAATTGGATCACACAATGCACTCTTGCTCGTGTACTTTAAGAACGAGATAGAGATATTACAGAGGACTCTTCTTTGACAAGTCTCTCACTCATATTCCTTGCGTTTTTACTATCTATCGTCCCCCTACCTCCCCATTTCTCCCTACTCCTCTTTTCTTCTCTCTTCTCCCCCTCTCTCTTTCTCTCTCTCTTTCTCTCTCTACCCCCCCCCCCCACACATTTCGCTCATACACATATACACCATTTCTCCTTCTCTCTTTCCCTCTTTTTCTCTCTAACACTCCCCTGATCTCTTTCTCTCAATGTCTCTCTATGCACTCCTCTCTCAAACACAAAAAAAACATAAAGGAACGCACACTCACACACGCAGCCTCCTTCCCCCTTCCCAATCCGCCACACACATCACTGGATGTCTTCTCTATAATACGTGTTTAATATAATATAATATATCGATTTATTGCTCTCCCTCGTCCAGTCATTTTTGACATTTTCGATAATCAGATGGGGTATTCAGAGCCGAAATTCAATTTATGAGCGACGATCACAATTGGCCCTGCCATTTCAAAGCTTCAACGTTTAACCGTTCAAAAATATCTAGCATTAGATGTGTATTATTCTCACAAATAAATGAAAAAGATCAAAAATCATAATTCTCATTTAGAATCTTTTCATGACTAGATGAGCTTTTGAATAGAGAGACGGAAATAGACGTTGTTTATCCCCCGTGAGAGGTGCACTTGGGTGAGTAAGTTAAAATTGAGGTCGACAGGGTGGACATACCGAGAGAGACAGAGGGAGGCATTGGGGGAGAGAAAGAGATAAGTAAAGACAGACAGATACTGAGAGATAAAGAGACAGAGAGACAGAGAGAAATAAACAGAGACAGGGAGAAATAGGAAGAGATAAAGAGGGCGAGACAAAAGCAGAGAGATTCAGAGAAAGAGATACAAGAAAAAGAGAAGTCCCGTGTCTATGGTATTGTTTTTTCTCAATCGGGTACTTTGTGTTTCGAGAAAAGTTCAGTGTTTGGTTGTACTTTGGCAAGGGGGACAAGAAGGAAAATCAAATCCAGTTCGAAGACGACTCTCGGAGCACCCAACACTAAGAACTCACCCACACCCTGCACCATGGGGGGCCCTCTGCCATTTCCTTTTCGTGCCATTATCAACGCCTCAAGCCGGTTAATGTTGCCTTGGCATTACTATTTTATCTCTCCAGATCCCACGCACTCGTCTCTACTAATTGGCTTACATTTTGTATGAGCCTTGGGTCGCTTCTCATCATAACCCTTACCACCTCTGTAGAGGACCCCAGTAGAGCCGTTATTGTCTCCTGAAGATATCAATGACGTAATTGACACAACTGACCGGTGCGCTACTGCGCTGTTCTTTTATTTTATTGAAAAGATAGCGTGTCGATTCTGTAGTTAATTTTCTTGACAAAATTCCGATAAAAATTAGCCCAATTTTTTTGTGAATTTGATCAGGAAAACTCGAATTTTTTGGTATTCACAGCATGTCAAATTGCGTGCCGATCTCATGGTAACCTTACATTACGCACACATATTTATGGCTGCTAAAAACAAAACAATGACAGCTTTGTGCCCAACTTTTAGATATAAGATGAAATGCTAGTAAAGTAAGTTCGCTTTAAAGACAACAGCACTTGGCGGAATTACTACTAACATGACGAAGACGAAAATGTTGATATTTGCCCATATTGAAAGATGATCAGATACCCTGAATGGAGTGTCTATGAGTCTATGATTGTTCGAAAGGTGTCGCCACAACTCGTAAATCTCAAACACACACAAAACTCCTCCCTCCCTCCTCCAACCAACAAAAGCTATCCCTGGTATTACCCAGTACACTGCCTTTTCACCACTCTGCTTGGCCAGTGTGGGTATAAGAATTGTTCGTCACTATTGACACATAAGAAGGACGTATCTCTATTTCATATCAGGGGAAAGAGCTAAGTCAAGACCACACGTTTTCATTCGAATGTTTGCAAAGACAAGCAGCCTAGGCAGAGCTTCGCAAAGACGGATTGTAAGACAGTGAGAAGACAGAGGGGACACAGAGAGTGTGACGTGGGAGCCGCGGGAAGAAAGAAATCTTGACAGGAACCTTGGAGGATATTGATGAGGAAAGCGGGGAGAATGGAAACAGAATTAATGGACAGGCGCAATATCGAATTTGGTAGCTTCAATTAAATCTTGTACTCAGTTCTATAACTGGCCCAGCAGTTGCGATTCTTCTGTGGTCTAGCGAATCCAAATTGTTGAGGATTTGTCGTAGAATATAGTTCGGGGTGACGAAATCAAATTAAATGGGGCAAATTTGTCCCCAAGAAGAACAAAACGCTTGTCTAGAGAACCGAGTGCATAGAGTTTTAGTGGTAAGATTGTAGATTTTTTTTTCCATGAGTTATATTGCAATGCTTTCTACTCACTACAAAATGTTTTTAATGAGAATATTATCTGATACTGTGTACCTAGGGGGGACTGGAGGGGCGAGGGGTTGAAGATTAAGACCGTCACAAAGAAAGATTACAGCGAGAAGTTAGGAGCATTAACAGGACTTTTCCATTACAACTCTGATAGCAAGGTACTTATTATACGACATTTCAATAGAACAGTCAGGATGTCGACAGATTCTGGGACAGTGGATCTTAGCTTGTTGCAGTGTTTTGCTGCTCCTAACTTTTAATTACTGATCTTTCTGCTGACTGGGTGTGTGTCTCCCCCCCCCCCCATGTATATATTATGTACTTCAAAATGTGAGAAAGATAGAGAGGTAGAGTGAGTGAGAGAGTGAGAGAGAGAGAGAGTGAGTGAGAGAGAGAGAGACAGATAGAGAGAGAGAGAGAGAGAGAGAGAGACGAGAGAGAGAGAGAGAGAAGAGTGGGATGGCACAGAAAGAGTAGCTATTGTGTGGGAGTAGTCAAACTGAGATAAAGGAAAACATGTTTTAGAAATGGACCTGCACTTTTACGTCAAACATCGCTGGCTTACATTTCCGTGACATTCTTGAACTAAAGGAAAGCCCATGAGACACACACTGTCTGTTCATTTTCAACTTTTAATTACCCTCCTCGGGTACACGAGAGAGCTTACAAGCCAAGATGATCCTACCTCATGAGTGTACCTTGCATGAGCATACCAAAACCCATCCCAGTCAAACCACTATCATAATGCCCGTTACTTTACCTTGAAGTCCGTTACGTCATTTGTTCCTGTCCGGGGTGCCTCGAGGGTAATAAACAGGGAGTCCACAGTACACCCCACCGCGCTGACCCGGTAGTGGAGACGGTGTGAGTGAGTCATGAGCTCACACAGGACCTCCTGGTGGCACGCAGTCTGTTGCTCTTGGTGCACCTGTAGTGGGCTTGGTCATTTCTTTGAGGATGCCCAAGTTCCGAAGCGCTGGTAGCCATGGTAGTCACAATACTTCCTCGTCATCTTCTACCGAAGCACGGTAAATGAATTTAGTTTGACTTTTTGATTACTGATTCCACACATTTATTGTGACTGATTCACACATTCTGACTGTTCAATCACCCTTGCCTTTGGTTCCCGATCTGTGGATCCGTTGTTCGTTTTGGTATTATGTCCTCGATCTTTGCAAATGTTAACATTGATTGTGTATTTTGGATTATTTTTCTCCCTCATTTTATCGACACGTCGTTTTATTGCGTAAAATGTGTAAGTGATGCGTTGGTGCTAGAAACAGAAAGTGTTAATGTGCAAGATTAAAACAGAAAAGTTGTACATTTTGTTCCTCAAGACAGTGCTGCACGGCTCATACACATATTGCATTCTTTATCAGTAATATGGAAAGTTGATTGTAGGAATCAAGACTTTTTGAAAGGCAGCCTGTTTTGTAAAATATGATAAAAGGGACGGCTTTTCAAAAGAAATATGCTCTGGTCTCGACATTGAGAGAGGAAGATCATTCTGTTTCCACATAATTTTATGAACACATAGATCCTCTTATTACTTTCATACACGCAGCGTCATTTGAATGAATGAGAGAATATAATAATATACCTCCCAACATTGGAATACATTGCTTTGCGAGAGTGCCCCTGCGTGTTAACTAGAATTTTAAGATCTGCTTAACCCTCGCCCACTTGACTTACAGATTATGATACGAAATACGCGTAGCGTTTGGACCCCAGCTCGGGTTGTGTGATCTAACCAGAATCTTAAAAAAACAGAAATGTCTCTGGAGGAACATTAAGCATTAGATATTAGGTCGTGTCTAATTATATTTATCTCACGAGAACTTGTTTTGCAAAAAGCAATTTTTTGGAAATACTTTCTATCGTCCCTTAGGGATTTCAGATGAAGTTCTTACAGTCGTCTACAATTCGAATGAATATGTGGAATACGTTTTACGAATTATCCGGGATGAATCACTTTCACTGAATACGACGCAGTTCCCAAAGGTATGACGTGTACCGCCAAGTCATCTTTATCTTCATTTGGAGTTTTTCATTATTACCCCTAGCATAAATTAACACCAGTCAGATTCTTTCCAGAGAATAGACGCAGGAAATGGAGAAAATAATCAACCTCAGGACTGCACACAGATGATAATACATTCCACAAGGTGATAGGCGATTAGCTGCCTTCTACACACGTTTAGTTGACCTGAAAACGATTTCTTCAAATCTCATTAAACTCAAAATCTATAAAACTATTTACAGACTGCAGGATGAAAAGGACAGTTGGCTATTTTGACAATTGTTATTTTTTTGGACACACTTTGTTCTGGCTTAGTATGAAATCTTGGGTTGTTGTTTTTTTAACGCTTCCAGTTTTTCGTATGAGCAACCTTTTGTCTTATTATGAAAACATTGTGATCTTCAAAATGAAAATCAACAAAAAGACAAAAAAACAGCTAATTATCTTAAAACCTAAAACAACTTACAATGGTTCGTTGTGGAAAGTTCTGCAACATGTCAAAAGCGTAAAAACGTAAATGCACTCAATCCTAATAGATGATTCTTCAAACTTTTTGACTTGTCAAAGAAACGATATCCCCCCCCCCCCCCCCCCCCCAAAAAAAGTATTCAAGCCATCATTTTTTTTCATGCTGAAAGAAGAAGACTAAGATAATAGCTTTGTTTCTTTTTCTATTTTTGTTCAAATTATCTTTTTTTTTCTTTTTTGGGGGGTTTTGTAAAACGTAAATCATGGATAGCTGGTAGCAATAATATGGGATGGGCTTTTTTCACTCAAAATCGGAATAAAACAAATAAAAAAAGATATTTTTAAAAAATAATAACAGCAGGCTGGGAAAGGTCATTAGGGGATAGGCCTGTTCAAATATGTAACCAGAAGGGGCTCATTGTTTCCCACAGTGTGACAGATTTATGCAACAAAAATTATACGTGATAAATCCCTGAATTCCCTCCATATGGAGAAACGGCTATTACCAGTTTTTGTGGGGCTTTTTCCAAATTCATTCTGTTGCCGGTGCACTCAGTGAGCCCAAGGCCCGACGTGCAAATTAAGGCTAATGAGATTTTCCTCATTTCCAAACCCAGAAATATAATTCCCATGTCAGTTCTTGGAAAGTTACAGTGTAAATACTGGTGGCTGTTTCTTCGTCTCTGTATGAAAACCACGCACCCTTTTCTTAT
Source organism: Aplysia californica (assembly GCF_000002075.1). Classification (NCBI taxonomy): domain Eukaryota; kingdom Metazoa; phylum Mollusca; class Gastropoda; order Aplysiida; family Aplysiidae; genus Aplysia; species Aplysia californica. The sequence continues at coordinate 1,730,327 of NW_004797344.1, forward strand.
GCTGTGAGTAACAGATGACTCTAAAACGAAATTCAGATCCCGCAGATGGACATTCGAAAACATCAGCTTTTTCTGTTTTGAAATGTTTTGTAAATACAGTGCCATTTGTATGTGTGTGTGTGTGTGTGTATGTGTGTGTGTGTGTGTGTGTGTGTGTGTTTGTATTATATATGTGTGTCAGTTTGTGTACGTGTGTGTGTTCGCGTGTATGTTTGTGTGTGTTTGCTGAAATAATGTTTTTGTTTTTTTTATGTGCGAGATCTGATACGAGGAGTATATATGTTAGTCCGTTTCCTAAAAATGATAAGATCTGTGTTCCAAGAAGCAAGGAAACCAAAACAAAACATAACAAAAAAGAAATTAAACTAAGCGCCCCCGGGGAATGAGATCAGGTGCCTGGAGAGATGTCGCGTCATTTGTGGGACCGGAACCAGGTGCTGGCGTGGGCGAACGGCATCACCTGAGAGCTGTGCTGGGCTACTACACTACATGCAGTTTCTCCCTTGTACAAGTTCTATTCTTCTTTTTCTTATACATATATTATGGACACATCAATAAACATATTATAATATATGCTTGCATACTAAATATTGTTATATATGTATATATATATA
>NW_004797344.1:1731769-1732881 GCF_000002075.1 Aplysia californica
TATCTATCTATCTATCTATCTATCTATCTATCTATCTATCTATCTATCTATCTATTATGTCTATCTATTCATCTATCTATACCTATATGTCAATCAATTTACATATGTATATGGGGGAGGAGGGGGAGGGGAATGTATTAGTTAAATTTGTTCGTATTTCACGAAGGAAGGGTAGAATTCGAATTAAAACTGAAATACATTATGTACATTTAATCTGGTAAATAGATCAAGATAGAGAGATAAATAGATATATAGCTAGCTAGCTAGATAGATAGATAGATAGATAAATAGATAGATAGATAGAGAGAGAGAGAGAGAGAGAGAGAGAGAGAGAGAGACAGACAGACAGACAGACAGAAAGACAGACAGACAGACAGACAGTTTGAGACAGTGGAAAAGTCTATCCAAGGTCTTGACTCCACCGCATGCATGACTTGTAGTAAGGAATTAAACATCCGAGTTTTCTGAAAAGGGAAGCAAAATCGAATCGCGTCGATTGTAATGTGTCAACATCGGTTAAAAGGGAAAACGTATTTTGCTTATAGAAGATATTCACAGGTCCGGATTTTTTAAAAATTGAGTAAAATCCTACAAGACTGAATACCGAATAAAAAAGTAAGATTATTACCAGGGAGTAGAAATTATACGGACTCAATTTCTAGCACAGTGTTTTCGTTTCTTTCTTCGATGCATAGTGTTAATTTTAAGTTTCAACGACTCCAAAAACACACGACATAGGATGAAGCATACTCGTATTTAGATTTTCCATTCCCTATGGATAACCTCGTCGTGATTTTTCTGTGGTCCGTTATACTTTAAATATTGTTATACAGCTGCAGAGCATTAACCTTAAAGAACATCCCTCTGTTGTGAAAAATGTATTAAGTTCTGAATGAACCAGCTTTAAATATCGGCACCACGGGATATTTGTTTATGCAGATGGCTTTCCCATTTACCAACACTGAAGAATGTATAATTAATCTTAGTCTGAGTCTTACGCAATTGATTGTGACGACCAAGTAATAATATGGCTGCGGCTGCGTGTGTCTTTGATCGTGTGAGCAGATATGTATGTATAATGTTATGTTGATAAGTGTTTTAGTCTGTATTAT
>NW_004797344.1:1732981-1735193 GCF_000002075.1 Aplysia californica
CTCTCTCTCTCTCTCTCTCTCTCTCTACTTTTAAATTTTAAGTTATCTTCTTCTTCCAAATCAGATTTTGCATTTGCAATGTTTGTTATTCTTTTTATTCATTTTTATGGCTGTCCTCGCTTACAATTCTTCATTTGATCACTTATTTAAAAAGAAAAGCAAACAGAAGAAACTGAATATTTTTTAAAATATTTTGCTAAGAGATGTAACTTTCTTGACGTATTTCTTGTCCTATCTATCTATCTATCTATCTATCTATCTATCTATCTATCTATCTATCTATCTAACAAACAAACTAACGCTTGCAATGAAGCACTTGTATTACGCGTAAATAAACAATAATACCAAGAAGGTACGCCTAATGCATGGCTTTTTCTCATATATGAAATGTAGCGTCCTATCTCATGTCAACACATCGGAAAATGATTATTAAACCTTTGGGTCAAGTATATTGCTCATCCTCTATATTTTTATTTCCCAAGAGACAAACTGACTTTCCTCTAGGCTGCAAAGTAGGCCAAGTTGTAACAAAGGCGGTCAAAGTGTCATTGGTGTGTCTAGTGAAAAATGAGATTTAAGATGCGGCTGTAAAAAGGTAACAAAAAAAAGAAAGAACAAAACCAAACAGAAACAGTAAATATATTATCTTACAGACGTATTTTGTTTTTCTCCGTAGTAGCTTTTTGACAGGATCTTTTACTCCCGCTTGTTTTGAAGAATTATTTACAATGTCCCAGAGATCTATAATATACAGATTCTTTAAAGTAATCCTACTAGTTATAAATTAGACAAGCACTGTAAGATAGTCTTCCAGAACAAGAAAAGTTATGCTGTGCGTTATGAAGAAATAATAATAATATGTTGTTTTGCTAGATCGACTTACTCACTACGCACTAGATTATCCTCTTTGAACATTACATTGACGTCCCTCTCCACATCACTGCTGAGAAGTCAAGTTAAACAAAGTGTTCTTGAACAAACAACCTTTTTGGAGCCATCTCGTCCTTTTTTCCAAGCAAAAGCTGTTTCCAACTGAAGGCTTTGGTATTTGTAAAATAATGCAAGAGAATATTTGCGAAATATACAATGAGTGCAAACGCGATAGCGAATCTGCAACTTTTTTTTATGGATACGTGTTTTACGGCGCTCGCGACTACATCAGTCCATATGAGCGCGCGTGATATATTATGAACTTTTAAAGTTTTTGGTAGGAATTTTGAATTTTGCCCGCGTGGTGGCCGCATAAACTTCATGCTTCATTTCTTTGTATCCCCTTCCCGAATACACTCTCATGCGTGCGCCACAAAACACTCACTCACACATACCCAAACACACACTCACACACACTCACACACACACACAGACACACACATAAACAAACAAACACACACACACACACACACACACACATCTTTAACCACACAAGGTTAAGCTTAATTAGAGGAAGAAATTACGACAGAACAAAGTCATAAAAAATACCAAACACGTTAATAAATAAAACAAAGAAAAACGAAACAGCTATAAAAATCCCTCCAGTCCAATATGTTTATTATAATAAAAGCCAGCATATCCTTTAGAGCCGCTGCACGTATCTAATCAAGCAATCATGCGTGCATTATGAAGGAAACCGGAGGTGCCGAGTGACCTCCGCACATGCGCAGAGAGAGAAAGACGAGGCACTTCCCGTTGTTTGTAATGGCTCGCAGTGCTATTAAGAAGACAGGGAGCTAGAGGGTGTGTGTATAGGGCGAGCAGCCATGAAATTAATGAACGACTCTACTGTACTCGGGAGGGACTAGCGTGTTTATTATTAATGGGCCAGATTCTGGAGGACTATAGGTATGCTTGTGTTCTGGCCCGCGCAAGCGTGCGACATACTGAGAGGCTAGACCGCCGTAGAACTAACATGTGGCAGCCATATTTATTGTACAAGTCCTTGTTAGTAATGCATTGTTTATCTGACCGAGAGATAGTAGCCAAGGGGGGAGACGGTAATGTCTGCACTTTTATGACTTGCAAACAGAAAGTACAGAGAACAAAATCGTGGGTTTTTTTAAAGGAATAAATAGGGCAAAGAATAAAATGGCGGGGGTGGGGTGGGGGATTAGTATTGTTCGTATTTGAAAAAATACCATTTAATTAATGTTATTTTATAGCAATGTTTCAGTTATTGATGATAATGAATATCATACATGTATACATTAACTATCTA
>NW_004797344.1:1735293-1736644 GCF_000002075.1 Aplysia californica
ACACACACACACACACACACACACACACACACACACGAACATACACACACTTACCCTGATAATTACACACACTGTCTCTCTCTCATTCTCTCTCTCTCTGTCTGTCTCTCTCTCTCTATCTCTCTCTCACAAACAAACAAACACACACACACACACACACACACACACACACACACACACTCGCGCACTCACAAACAAATTTGAGAGAGAGATAGGGGGGAGAGGCGTCAGAAAGACAGAAAAACAACAGAACTGTTGTAGAGTTGACATATCAACAGAGGTAATGAGACAGGTGTAGAGACAGAGAGGAAGGAAAACACTTACGAACACAAGTAGTCACTTTTTATTCTTCTATGCTCCCCAAGCTACCTCCTCAGTGCCCCTACCATTATGATCTGAGTAGCTTCTTATGAAGGAAAAAAATGCTGCTTGACAATCTTCTGTAACCTTTTTCATGCTCTTGCCTTAGGTTGTTTTTTTATGAAAAAAGTTTAACTCATTAATGCTGCCTGAGACGCTGACACGCATTCGTAATTCATTCATGTAACATTGCCTCCAACCTAGTGTTCTGCATTGCGCGATACCTCGTGAATTCCAGTATGAGCTGTCTAACAACAGTTACCATTAGATCTTTGCTTCGTAGGTCGGGGTGAACGAACAAAGGCGGCAAAAACTAAAAAAAAAGAAAACCCTTTCAAATGTCATTACCGTCAAGATTGCACTTAACTGGTCAATGCTACCGGGCTGAATGCCGACATATGAACTAGCTTTTGTCATTGGCTTTGACATATTTACTGCCTTTATCTCCGCGGCCTCGTACATCTCATATTGACTCGGGGAATGGAATAACTGTCGTGGTATTAACATTAATGGAGGGGAATGACAAAGGGCGCAGTGTTATCTCACAAGCTGGCGTAAACATCAGGAGATGTTGCCAAAGAATATGAAGACAAAATATAAGTCGAAATGAAACACGTTGGCTCTATGCATAGCCGTGTAAAAGGAACACAGTATTCTCATAGAAAAAAAAGAAAGTTTAGCTGCGTTTGGTACTGAATTCAAACAAAGTAAAATTGTGTTACTTCGTCTTTTGAAGTTTTCCACACATTCTATAACCTGCTGTAATGGACACAGATCAAGACTCATTTCTCGGTCTTGGAGAAGCTGCTTTGAATTGAAAGGACGTACAGATCATCTCTGTGAATAAACCGTAAATTGCTAGAAAATAATATGACTAATCTACCGTTTACCCTCTGCTTTTGGCATCTTCTTGCTGTTCTTCTTCATGCGTCTCTCTCTCTCTCTCTCTCTCTCTCTCTCTCTCTCTCTCTCTCTCTCTCTCTCTCTCTCC
>NW_004797344.1:1738256-1740169 GCF_000002075.1 Aplysia californica
GACACGCAACCACTAATACTTTCGAATGTATCCTACGAAAACGCCAAATCAGAAGTAGGCTAAAACACAGTGCACTCATAATATACAAATAGGCAGATGTGCACACAATAAATCAGAAGTACAGTGTCATCCCCCCCCCAAAAAAAAAACCCTCAATAACTGTACAACATATTTGTAAATATATTCCTCCGTACTGAAGTTTTGCGTTTCAGATTTGAATATAACATTTGGAAGCCAAAAGGAATATGTCCGATATTCATTTGAGATAAGTTCATTAAATGGTTTTGCTCTATATGGCGCATTAATAAAACAACCCATTTTCAACCTTGTCGCCATTTTCATAGCATGACGAACCAGTTTGCTGTAGGCCTACCACTAAATGTAGCTACAATCACGCCATATTGCAAGCTACAACAGTCTAACAAGTCAACAAGTCAACAGGAGTCTGCAGATATTATTTTTCCCAAATTTTGTTTGCCTGCTGAGATCATTGTTGCGTTTGGTAAAGAGCTTTTTGTATAGAACATTACCTCTCCACAAACTCACCACCCTGGACATTTCGTAAGTTCTGCGCTCGGCATGGAAAGAATGCTGAGGTGCCCTCAATACTTTGGCGTCATGAGTAGAGAAGTTCCGTCAGTTTGGATCTAATGCGAATCAGAACTAAAAATTTCTTTAAAAAATAAGTCTTCAGGATTAACACACGCAATCACCTGGGTCCAGATTTCAGTAGTCGAGTCCCATGAGACGTCTGTTTTAGACGGTCTTCAACTAGGAATTTCCTAAACCTCAACAGTCTGCATTCTCATAGCAGATTTTAACCTACAACTGTACCATTTTCATCTTCTCTAGGCCGAGATGACATGGATCAGAGCATGGTAATGTGTTCATGATTGATCGATTGTCTCGAAAAGCGGGATCATTCCCTCGATGACATATTATGGTGTAGTGCAAAACCCATTTTCACCCTGCGGGATATGTGAACTTCAAAAATGCTGACTATTGGGCACCCCACTCCCTTTTGTCTCTAGAAGCCCCTTCATACTGATAATGTACAGTGTATGTGGCTTTAAACACTAATGACTTAGCAGGTCCTTGTGTTTGGGCGCAATTGAACATATTAAAAGACGCGTTAAAAATGTGTCGAGTCGAAAGGAGGGCATGCAGAGCACTGCTTCTGGGAGTGAAATCGTTAGTGTTTTTGTTTTTTAACATTGCAAAAGAAATTAGAAATTGTTTAAATCTTCCAGGGGTGGAAAAGTAAATGTCAAAGAATAAAATAAAGGAATAAAATCAACAAATCTCTTTACGACTTCCTTTACAATATTTTAACAATCTTTGGATGCTATATTCTTTAAACCTTTTCTGTTTTCAAAAGAAGTTTATTCTACGTGAATTTTATGTCAAACAAATTCCTTTTGAATTAATTATGTCTGTTCCAAATTACAGCATTATAGAACAATTTTTGTTCGAGATATTTCGGAAAAACGTTGTACAGTTGTTGATTTTTTTATCACCATGTACATCATTTTATTTCTACAGCCGTACAATTGCACTATAATATAAATAGCTGCTTCTTATTTTAAGCTTTAAGAAATCACGAATCTTAGCTATAACCGAACACTGTTCTAGAATATTTAAATGAAATGAAAAACTAGAAAGAAGGGTGAGATCCTTCGAACAAGAACAGTAACTCCCCGTGGCCTGCTGTGAATTACGGGAGAAGTTTCCCAATTATCACCGATCTCGTCGGCGTGCCGAAGTGGGGAGTCTGGCACGATGAGACACACCTCAGCCGTCACGACGTACGCCCAGTTATAGAAGTCATGTTTTTGTTTATCTCCTCTACGGTGCCTAAAAGAAATCTGGCAGCGAGATCTTGTTTAGTCTTTTACAATATATATAATTATATA
>NW_004797344.1:1740617-1742394 GCF_000002075.1 Aplysia californica
TGTGTGTGTGTGTGTGTGTGTGCGAGTATATATATAATACATACTTTTTTAAATTATATAACGTAAGGTCAATGTGAAGCCTTAGTAGGTTTCTGGTTTCTTTTCAGTAAATGACTAAAGACTCATTGCTCCTTATTATACGTGACGTCATGGATGGCACCGTTATTGCACCGCATCCTTGAGTTCCGTTTTTCATGTCATGTTTCTTGTCAACTAGTATTTCAAAATGGAACAAAAATGAGCTCTAACTAAAAGGGGATTCCGATAAAACCCAAACGAAACTCAAAGCAAGTTTGTCACTTGACTTGTTTCCAAGCGAGTAAAAAATCAATGCTGATCTGCCCTGTCCATTAAGACTCTAAAACTAATAAACATAAACAGAGAATGGAAAACAAAAGTACAATGCCTCTCCCACTCCCAGAACTAGTAAGGTCTTTTATTATATGTGTGTCCAAAATAATAACAATGAACCAGCGACAACAATAGCGCGGAATTCTACATCAGTACCGTAGCACCTATTACTATTCCTAATAAAGACACAGAATTATGTACAAAGTTGACAATCTCGAGCAGTGCAAAATGTACAGACAACAAACGACGCAGATTGTTTTTGTTTTTTCTCTTTTTTTTCTTTCTTTTCTTTTGCTTTGTTATGGCTTGTATACTTATTCATAATGGTGGTCCATTTGGTTCGTCTTGTCGCCACATTCTTCTGGCGTGGCTGGCCTCCGACTTGGCGAGGTCCTTTCGGAGAAGGGCCATAAATAGAATGACCCGCTTCTTACGCAACCTTACACTCTTATAAGGGTCGTTAACTCGTGCATTACCCTGCCAAGTCCGATAAACGTTGGTCAATCGTAGCTTTGGGTTTGGAATCTAGGGTGGGGATGGGGAGTGGGTTGAATCAGACCGTCACTAAGAGTTACATCTCAAGAAGAGTGTGTGAAATAAACGTCCTGAATATCTCGCCAGGCGGCTATTATGATAGACCCGAATGCTCCTGAGATTGGCTATGTTTACAGCACCTCAAACACACACACACACACACACACATACACACACAAACACACCACAAATTATAAGATCAAACGTTTTATTTTTTTTCCTCCTTATGTCACAGCCCGATACCTTTGACAAGCATTGATTTTTCCCTTCACAATCGAAAAAGAAATAATGCGTAGTAAATTTCCATTTCACTTTAAAAGGAACTTTAAGCCCATTTGAAGTTTGCCTCCCTAGTAAGACTGGTTCAGGGACAAAATAATAAGATTTTCAGGATCGTATTACCGCGACTCCATTGATGTCTTTCAGTGACAAGAGAGGAAAGCTCGTTATATCGTTATAATGCCAAGCTTTCTGACTTAAGTACATCTGTTGTTTCTTTATTTGTTTTCCCTGGTTTTATTGCATTATCTTTACTCTTTAGTATTTTGCACTCCTCACTATGAATTCGGGTGCTCCATTATCTCAGTTGGTATTAAGCTAGACCGTGGAGCGGACGGTCCTGGTTTGAATTCTAACAGGGAGAGGGGGGGGGGGCTTCTTGAAGTCGGGTTGTTTTGATTTTTGACTTACTAAGGGATATCTTAATAAAAATTTTAAAGCAAAAGAATCAGAAGGTCCTTGACGAACAGTTTTTATATTATAGAATAATATTATTATGATAATTTCTCCACTGAGTATGTTACTACTTCTTACCCGGAGTTCGGTCCATTCCCATATAGTTGGACTTTATTAGTATGGTTAAAAGTGAAGAAAACAAACAAACAAAATTATA
>NW_004797344.1:1742494-1750010 GCF_000002075.1 Aplysia californica
ACCAATAAACCATGAAAGAGAAGAAAAGCGACATTGAGCTAGGGGATGGTCAGGTCAACAGGCTTACATTTCACGACTCTCGCTCTGGCAACAGCAATATGTAAGAAAAGACGTATAAAACAGGTACAGGTATGTACATAGCATATTGACTGCTTAAGGAAAGACTTCGTGAGCATGGAATAGTCCAGTCAGTCTTCCTCTGCTCGGATGAGTCACGGGGATGTGGACATCCGCTATCCCGTTCTCTACTGGGACCATCTTTATATCACTGTGAAGTTGCGAAACGGTGGGTACAGTCTCTGCTAAGGTGACCTAAAAGACTCAGTCATACCTCACTTTTCAAAATGGAGCAAGGTGGAGTCTGGCAGTAAGCAGTCGATTTGTTTATGTCTATTAGCCTGTGAATTAAAGGGTCTGTCAAGGTAAAGATAAATTGTAAAGTGCATACCTTGAGAATCAGGATTCTATAGAGACCAATGGTGAAACATTCGAGGCATAAGTCGGGTATCACCTTATATTATAGATGTCTTTGTTTTACACTTCCGCCTTCATTACCTGCACAAACACACACACACACACACACACACACACACACACACACACACACACACACACACACACACACATACACGAACTCATACACACACATGCACACATAAAAACCCACACTCATGCACCCCCACACCCACGCAAACACATGCGCATGCACACACACAGACATAGGCAATCACACACACACATACACACACACATTTATCTACATTAATACAGAGATTACAAACATTCTTATCAAGTCTTATTCCTCACCCCAAAACCACACAAATTACAGCCCACCTGACCCTATCATCCCCCCCCCCTCCACTCAGTGGACACCCCACGTACCGGCCAGCCGCACTGCTCATGGCATTCCTGGAGAAAAAAGAAACTTGAGCGTGGAGTTCTGGATCTACGAAAAGGAGTTTGTTGTAGAAATAGGCCTCTGGTCACAACGAATGACGGACTGACCGAAGATAGATAGATAGATAGATAGATAGATAGATAGATAGATAGATAGATAGATAGATAGATAGATAGATAGATAGATAGATAGATGGATAGGGGGTAGAGAGTGAGAGAGAGAGAATGCAGAGAAAGAAAGAGAGAAAAAGAGAGAAAAGGAGAAAAAAAAGAGAGAGAAAGAAAGAAAAAGAGACAGACTCAATTCGGAATAGAACGTAGTTAGATAACGATATAGAGACACCCAGCAAGGCAGACTGTCTTGGCGATGGGCCGCTCCCAATGACATGTTTGTCACTTTGATTTCCAATAGGGTCAGATCTGGGCCAGAGAAAGTCGATTAATCTAGCGTGAGTACAACGCGCTGACATACTGTCCTACAAGTTGAGCAACAGGACGAGAGAGTGGGTGCTGCAGAAACACTTCAGAAAGTGGGGTGCACCTTTATCCGACAAATCGGATCGAATGATAGGAGTGCTCTTGTGTTGAGGACGTTACAAATTTTTCCCTCACTGTAAGCTTATCATGTAGACAATTCAGCTTGCTTGTTGCATGGTCTCTTATGCAGTTACACAAAATGACCACAACTATTTTACTGTATTGTTTTGACTAGATGTTTTTACGACCCTATTGCTACCTATCTAGATCATATAAAATGTTGTTTTCTTTGTATGAAGCTGTGATTCCAGAACTTGAATAAGCTTATAGACATACGTACTGGTAAAATAACAGCTTCTGTCATTTATGGAATTAAAAACAGCATCATTTTAGTAATCAGTACTTTGCAAACATTGAAGTTACCTAGCGTCGAGTAGTTCTGGCTAAGCGAACGCTAAAGAAAGTCTGTGACCTTGGTCATGAATGATGAACGAGCTTGGAATGTTCAAATCGAATCTAAAAGTTCAAAGTCGCTAAAATGTAGGACAAGAAGGACTGTTACCTGTACTGAGTATTGCAAAACAATTAGCCTTCAGGTCGGTGCCTTACTCGAGATTTTTTTATGTAAATGATCGCTATCATCATCATCATCATCATCATCATCATCATCATCATCATCATCATCATCATCATCATCATCATCATCATCATTTATGCAGATTTCGTTGGATATGCCTCTCAATAACTTACCAAACCGTTCACAACAAGAAGCACTAATAGAATCTTGAAAACGAAGACCTACTATTCTCCGCTATACTCCACACTATAGAGTTACAGTACGTCTAAAGTAACACCGAAAATAGAATAATTGTCACTTAAGAGCGTAAGCAATGTGTTTTTGTTGTCGGGCAATTTTGGAAGGATGCCTTTCTCTGAATTCTGTGCTTGCACAACAGTTTAATATGCAGCTAGCCACGAATCATTCGAAATAACTTTATCAGTGTTGTAAATCTGTTCATAGGATGAGCTTTTGTTTTTTGGAAAAGAAATTTGGAAGGAAAAATCGACCACAACAATTAATGAAAATAATAATGAATGTTTCGCTGAGTGCTTTCTTTTACTCGAGTGTCTAAATGCAATCTGAATGAAATCTCTCTGTCTCTCTCTCTCTCTCTGTGTCTCTCTGTCTCTCTCTCTCTCTCTCTCTCTGTGTGTGTGTGTGTGTGTGTGTGTGTGACTCTCTCTCTGTCTCTCTCTCTCTATCTCGCTATCTCTGTCTTTCTCTCTCTCTTTCTCTCTTTTTCTCTCTCTCTGTCTCTCTCTGTCTCTCTCTCTCCCGCTCGTATCTATCTATCTATCTATCTATCTATCTATCTATCTATCTATCTATCTATCTATCTATCTATCTATCTATCTATCTATCTATCTTTCTGTCTGGGTACCCCCACCCAACACACGCACACACACGCACACACACACTCACTCACACACACACACATTATCATCAGCCTGCTTGTTGCACACCTCACCAAGTCCACTTAGCTAGCTTTTTTTAAATTGTTCAGAACATAATCAATATAATGGCGTACAAAGGGGGTAATATTTCCTAAATTCTGTTACATGCTCCGTACTTTTGGAGTACTTTCTCCCGAAAGGGCAATATTCGCTTTTTAAGAAGTTGATATCTACTCGAAAGTTATTTTGTCTATAAAGAGTCGGGAATATAAATTGCAATTTCAACATAATATGCCAATAGTGGTCCAACACCAAATACGGAGGTTTAAGTACTTTAGCTAAAAGTAGAAATGTTAAAGTGAAAATAAAAATGGAAACGTGATCTGGTTTTATATCTTCTATAAAGTGTTAATTTATATGTCTGCGGAATTTTTCTTGTGTGCGGATAGAGGCAAGCCATGTTAACTCTTTGACGAGGAAATTTTGGTTATTTCACAGCCCGTGAAAACACCCGCCCCCCCCCCCTTCCCCCCGTTTGTTGCGCTTTAAGCATAACTTCGTGATTCACAATTGTGTATCAATTCACATTTTCTTTATCTGAAACATAAAAGGAAAGACAAAAGCATATATACTGAGAAACGTACAAATTTGTGTTTCTGATTTGTATTTATGGTCGATCTAAAAATGTCTCAACGTGGCCTTGCTTACCTAAAGGACATAAATGTCCTCTACATCCTTGATGAGTTAAAAAGGACATCGCGACATGTTTAAAACTATAGGGTTTTTTCCCCTCATCATGTGAAAGCTACTAACGACTTGAACTGGATGACAAAGAGGGGAGAGATATGTTCAAAAATAGCCGTCCTCGAGTGTGCTTGTACCAATAAGAAGACAAGTAATTCAGCGAAGTCACCATCTTTCGGATTTTATTTTAGGCACAGATTACCCCCTTAGAAACATACTTAAGGATGGTGAGACTCTTTGAAAAGTTTATACTTGAATGTGGAAAATGAAATCATTATTTGTTTAAATGATACTGGAAGGTTTTGTTGTTTTGTTTGTGTATTTTCCTGTATTACGTGGATGTTTCTTGAGAAGAACGAAAGGGGGGGGGGGGGGGTAACCGAAAATAAGATTTACGTTCAAAAGTTGACTTACATTCTCTAAAGCTGCTGTTGAAATCAAATTGTTGTTACCTGTTGGAGTGAACAATCAATTTCCTATTTATTACGACAGAGGAAAACAATTATGGTTTAACCTTTCACATTGTACTTGTGTCTCCTTTTAGGTACATTGGGATACCATTGTGCCTTAAACATTCTGTCTGCTTTGATCGCCTTATGCAAACCATAGACTGATCTGTAAAACCTCCAGAGATACTTTGACTGGATTCAAGGACCGAACAAACAATTGCAATCGTGGATGAAAAAGCGTTATGAGGTTCGAGGTTGAGAAAATGCTGTGTTTGTAGTGTAAAACAAGTGAAGAAGCGAAAACTTCATATTGAAATGCAAACTGGACATATGAACATATTATGCAATTTGACTTTGATGTTTTATATCAACGCATGCCGCCACTAGACCTGCAACTCAATCGACGAATGCAACATATAGCAGAGACCTGGAAAAGATACTATTGTCATTTGGAATCCAAACTCTTTGGACCAAACTTGATGACAGAGGTCTTTTGAATCAATTCCGTGGACAAAGTCTTTTAAAACGGAATCCATGGTATGCGTGCTTAATAATTATCTTGGAACAACTAAGGAAAAGAAATCCTATCGTACACGTTTTGGTGTTTTCCTGAACGTTACGTCACAACTATATCAAAGTGACATTCTCCTTAGTCGGAAAGAGAGGGATTGCCGGATGTTGTGAAATAACCGGCCTTCCCATTGGCTGAGCTTGCGCCATTGTTGTCGTCGGCCAATCAAAGGCTGCGAAATTTCTGTTGGCGGGCTGGGTGAATTAATGGAGTTGGATGAAAATACATCCAAAGATCGTCAAGCTCAAGGTGCGATTGGCAGGGAAGGATATGCATCACTTGTCGGAGTAAGTATTCCTCAGAAGATAACGTAATGTTTTACTTTTTGTCCACAGTAATGTCTTTATATAAATATTATGTAACATACTATTTTCAAGAAAAATGTTGTCCTTTGTGTTTGTGTGTATGTTGTGATGGTTGGTTTGATTACAAGATGGGGGAAGGGGCTGAAATAGATAATATATTATTATTATTGTTAAATTGTTTTTATACAATCTTCATGTGAACTCGAAGGTTGCGTGATCTCATATAACATGACTCTATCCTCTTGCCCAGTGGGGAAAAATAAGGTGCACTTTTGTTCTATTGTTCTGTGTTATTGTTATCCTGTGATGGTGGTAGTATGATAAGTTGTCTTGCAAACTAATCCCGCACTCATCATGTTGTCTCTCGAACGTAGAAACCATTTTAAAAAATTCAGTATGCGGAATCCACTATCCAAGCATATAATTTTTAAATGTAATTTAGGTAGGGTATTAAGTGCTTCAAATTGTCGTAATAAAATAATGATTAGTAAGCAAATGTAGGAAAAGGAGCCTAATACAGCACTTCAACATCTCAATACCGCAGATTAGTACTAATCGTTTCTCGGGATGGCCTTGGGATGTTCATATTTCTAATATGATATATCATTATCATTATCACTTTGCCTCACAATCCCACATCTCCCCCCTCCCCCCAAGACCCTACCACCATCTACATTAATTGCAAAACATTAACTTGGATTCCAACATACGAACACTGTTGTACCTTGTATTACCGTGTTCCTTTCTTGGATGAAAATGATGGCGTCGGACGCGAAATACGGGTTCAGGAGTTTGATCAGACGTTTTGCCCTTGGGAAAGGGGCTTTACTCATTTTTTTTTATTTTGCGTAGTCCTTTCGGAGATGGACTTTAAAGTCGGAGGCTCTACTTTTTGAATACCCTAAAATTGTTTATAGGGGCGTTAAACCTATACCATTTCTTTTCATTTGGATGAAATAGTCCCATGTTGACATGGTACACCAAAGCCCTTAAATTTTCAAAATTTATGTCGTGGGGATTTGGGTTGTAAAACATACACAATAAACGACCGACAGACTGTCTAACACACTGGCAGATAGACAAATACAGAAAGAGTTAGAGACAGTAGCAAGTGCAGAGATGTAGAGATAAAGGCAAACGGGCAGAGAAAGATTGAGGGGGGGGGGGGAGAGAAAGTGAGAGAAACAGAGAGAGAGATATATATAGAGAGAGAGAACAAGAGAGAGAGAACAAGAGAGAGAAAGACAGCGATAGACAGAGAAGAACAAAACAGTAGCCAGACGGAGAGAGAGAGAGAGAACGAGAGGGAGAGAGAGAGAGTGACATATAGATATACATATACATATATATATATATATATATATAGAGAGAGAGAGAGAGAGAGAGAGAGAGAGAGAGAAAGAGAGAGAAAGAGAGAGAGAGAGATATATATATATATATATATATATATATATATATATATATATATATATATATATATATATATATATATATATATATATATATATATATATAGTTGTGAGGGAAAGAGAATGAGAGGGAAGCGTGCTTAAGACAAAGAAAGACAGACGACAAACAAAATCAAATGATGTGGAAAATGAAACAAAAAAAACCCCAAAAAAACTCTCCTCGTCTTTTCGCCTATGTCTCAGTTTCTTGTCCCTTATAAATTCGTAATGACAAGATCCTAGGTAAACCACAGTTCAAGTATGAAATCTCGCGTGCTGAAACCTAATCAGACAACCTCTGTAATTTTCTTGGGGATTTTTTACCCACTATTTTTTTCACCCTTGAGATATGATAAAATATAAATATTTACTCACTTGGATGTGAAGTCTAGATTCTGTTACTCCTTACTTTTGTCTTCACTTACCAGGTGACACGAGAAAAAGTGAAACTGATACGTTCTGAGGCTTATCAACCTCAGTTATTCATTATTTTATTGTAATAAGACGACATTTAAAAAATATTATTATTTGCACATGTCGTTTCATCTTAGGGATGGTTAATTCTGTTTTTATCCATTCTTTTCTCGTTTTATTTTCATGTGTGCTCTTCTAATAAAACATGTTGATTAAGGTTGCAACGGGTGGCGGGATTTCATTAGCATTTTTGCTTAGATTTTTCTTGTTACATGTATTCCGTTTTTTTCAATCTAATTGTCGTTTTTGTTTCAGCTGAAATTGTTGTCCTATAATAAACTGCACACGCGCATGTGTGTATGTCTCTGTGTGTGTGTGTGTGTGTGTGTGTGTGTGTGTGTGTGTCTGTGTGTGTGTGTGTGTGTGAGTGTGAGAGAGATTTATTCTGTATGTGCGTGTATGTGCGTGTGTGTTTGTGTGTGTGTGGTGAAACTGCAAACCAATATGCCAGCAGCTTAACTTATATTATCTTGTATTGTCCTGTATAGTTACCACCGTGTTGTTGATACTGATACTTCAGCTGCACTGGAAGTGCATTACTAACAGCTTGATAACTGGATAAGTGTTGTTGTAATAACCAAATTACTTTTTAGTAACAAAAGTAGTAGTAGTAGTAGTAGCAGTAGTAGTAGTAGTAGTAGTAGTAGTAGTAGTAGTAGTAGTAGTAGTAGTAGTAGTAGTAGTAGTAGTAGTAGT